>NC_133350.1:8461200-8794533 GCF_030506205.2 Paramisgurnus dabryanus | reverse complement strand
TACCATCGAAACATATATTACAACATTAAGATATATTTTGTGTTTTTGAAATATCTCAGTAAGCTTGGCAATGAAATGACAGAAATAAGTCTGAGTAAAGAGCTTTTAGAATCTTTAACTGTATGGCATAGACAAGCATGTGACCCAGTAGTGTCCTGGTCAGTCTGTGTGTGTGAGACATTGCTTTGTAATGATCTCTGATGTGTTTCCACACATGTGATGGGATTTGTTTTTACCAGTGTTTGCCCATAAATGTATACATTAACCCAACTTCAGCCTCAATAAATATACAACAGTGCTTAACCTCCGCCGAGATATTGATTGAGCCAGGCTTTAGTTTTTAGGTCAGGTGTGGTTGGCCTTCAAATGATGTTCTGTCTGCTTGAAGACGGTTGTCCCAGACACATGACCAAACACATGAGGTCTTAAAAACAGCATACATGTTTGTCTTCATTTATGATACCTGGCTGGAAAGTTTCAGGTTGAGCTCTATAGCCTTTGTGCTTTAGACTAAAACTTTTGAAGAAAATATTTTTTAACAAAATTATTGATGAAACATGCTGTTTTTACATTTTATTCAAACGTTTTTTTTTTCTCACGTTATGACCTCTTTCGCTGTTTCTACCGTAAAAATGTTCTCGGACCAACAGGGTCGATCTTAGATAACCCCATCATGCTTGACCTTGTGGCGATAAGCCTCTGAGAATCCATTGGCTGTTTTTTGTTGTTATGCGAGCAACGGTAAATATTTAGCTTTCTATAAATTTGCGGTGCCGTTTGATGTACTTGTGTATGATGTGTGATCTTAAAATGTATAATGAAATCCTAATGTTCAAACAAAAAGGCGACAAATCAAATTCACAAGAACCAATGTTGGTCTTTATGTGGGTTTACATCAGGAATTCACATAGAAATTCCCATTTAAGGGTAAGCTGTAAACACACACACTCCCTCTTACACACTCATCATGTGCATTTGTGTTGAAAGGCGGGATTGGCAATTCAGCGTTTGATTGGACATTGCAAATCTTTAAATATTTCACCTTGTTATGAAACATCTACAACTGTGTGTTGACTTTCAGTTTATGCCAAAAAGGATAGATTTCTCTGGATCGTTTGGGTAACATCATGACTGGATGTCCGTTTTTGGGAAGGAAGCATCAGTATGTGTTTATTCTTTAAGATAATTATTTATTTGAACTAAATTCAATATTAAATTAAAATGCTTTTATTTTAAGATTGTTTACCAGTAACTTCACTCAAGCAGACGAAGAAGATGATTCTCAAAAGGGCTTAAACAAAGCCAGCAAAGGTGGAATTGTTTATGGAGAATATTTACAGGTAAATAACTTCAGTTTTAATTCCTTACGAAACATTAGATGTGCTGATCTAAATATGAATTATCCACATATTCATATTGTATTTAAATATGATAACAAATACACTTAAGACGCTGCATGTTTATCATATGAAATAAATAAAAGTTACCAATTTATGTGACCCTGGACCACAAAACCAGTCGCACAGGTGTATTTAAAGCCAACACGGTATATGTCAACATGATTTATTTTTTCTTTTATGCCAAAAATCATTAGGATATTTTCTAAGCTAAGATATTTTGTATATTTTAAATCATATATAAACATTTTATGTGCGTTCAGTTGCTAATGACTTCATTTAAAGACGATTTTCTCAATATTTTGATTTTTTGCACCCTCAAATAGTCAAATATTGTCCTATCCTAAGCGTATTTATTCAACTTTCAGATTATGTATAAATCTCAATTTAAAAAAATCAATCCTTATGACTGGTTTTGTGGTTCAGGGTTAGATATAAAACAACAAGATGATGCTGAAATGAATGACTTATCTAATAAACATCCAAACCTGTTTGCTGTTAGCTTGATAAAGTGCTGAATGCCCAAGTCTTACAGAGTCAACAGAAAGGTAACAAAATCCACGATGAGCATCTCTTCATCGTCACCCATCAGGGTAATTCCTTTATATTTGTTTGTATCACATACAGTATAAAACCTGCTGTTTTCTCTTTTGATTTCTGACTGTAACCTCTGCTTCCTCTTTTAGCTTACGAGCTGTGGTTTAAGCAGATATTATGGGAACTTGATTCTGTTCGGGAGCTTTTCATTAAAAATCATGTGAGTAAAACTTGTAGGGGCGGTTTCCAAGGAGTAGACTAGTCAGAGACTAAAATAAATGTAAGAGTTGTCCAAACTGACAACTACTTATTGCACCAACATATCTTAAAATACATCAGTGCCCTTTGTTTTGCATTAAAATGTAATGTTTTTAGTAAGGCATTTTTGTTTAAACTAGTTATATTTCCTAATTAAACTAAGATCTAGTCCTGCCTTATCCCTAATCCCTGTCTGGGAAACTACCCCATAATGTCATTGATACGAAAAATTGCGGGACACCTCCTAAAACTATCAAAAATAAAGGTTTCAAAGAACCTTTTAGTCTTGAAAGAATCATTCTTTTCTTACCTTTTTAGTATACTCTTTAATCCAATACATGGACCTTTTGTTTTGCAACAAATCTTAACTCATTCACCGCCATTGACGAGTTATCTCGTCAATTATGAGTTAATATTTAACTAATAAATATGCCTTTCTGGACGAATTTCAAAGTGAAAGTGTAATACCGCTTTTATCCACTAGATCCACTAAACCGAATTTATCAAAAACGGAAGTTAAAAAGATTTAATGATTTATTTTAACTGCCTTTATGTTTGATAGTCATTCTGAGTCTGATCTCTAACATAAATTCCTTTACAAAAACGCAATTTTTTAAGCTTTTTGCTCAAAATGTTGTATTTTTGAAGAGAAATATCCATATTTCAGTGGTTAAATTAAGTGGAAAAAGTAAATATATAATGAAATGTTTTTTCCCCATTTTGTTTGTTTGTTTGTTTATTGTTTGTTTGAAAGCAGAAGGTGTGTTCTTTATTTGGATATAATTTGTATGTTTATATATTTATAGAAGATAATTTTTCCTGCAAGGAATTTTGTGAAACTTGTTAAAATCACAAAAATGCAGGTGGGCAACTTTTCTCATAAAGGCAGGCGGTGAATGAGTTAAAGGTGCCTTATGAAAACATACAGCCTGACAAAATAAGCATTATTTTTGTGCGTGCAGGTTCGAGATGAGAGGAACATGCTGAAGGTGGTGAGCAGGATCCATAGGATCACCATGATCTTCAAACTACTGGTGGATCAGTTTTCTGTGCTGGAGACCATGACCGCCCTGGACTTCTTTGATTTCAGGTAACAGTCCTGGCTTTGTAGAGCAGTGAAAAGGTCATGGCCTCAGTTCTTCGGGAACACACATGTGACCCTGGACCACAAAACCAGTTAGCAATAGCCAACGATACATTGTATGGGTCAAAATTATATATTTTTCCTTTATGCCAAAAATTATTAGGATATTATGTACACTCTCAGAAATAAAGGTACAAAAGTTGTCACTTTGTACCCAAAGAGTGCATATTAGTACTTCAAAAAGTACATATTTGTACCTAAATGGTACTGCCCCAGTGACAGCTTATTTTTGACAGTGTAAAAAGACAATGTTTTATGAAGATACTGTGTAAATTTCCCACCGTAAAAATATAAAAACTTTATTTATCATTAGTAATATGTGTTGCTAACACACAAAAAAATAATAAGTAAAATTAACTTATTTTTTCTTTTGCGAGTTTTTGCACACTTGTGAAATAAGTAAAATTTACTTAGAAAAGCTGATTTAAATTAACAAAAAACAATAAGTAGAATTTACTTAAGTTTACTACGTAAAGTTAAAATTACACTGTAAAAGTCCCCTGCCTTGTTAGTTATATCTACTTAAATAATTCAAGTAGTTTCAACACAAAATTATTAAGTTAATTTCCTTCTTACAACTTTAAGTGGATTTTACATCTTAATTTAGAATTATTTACAATTTTACAATTTTTTTTAATAGAATTTACTATTTTTTAAGTAAAATTTACTAATGCACATAATCATTAGTGAATGATTTCATATTGACAACTTTAAAGGCGATTTTTGGAAAGCATATTTATTCAACAGATGATGCATAAATCTCAATTTTTTTAAATTTACCCATGACTGGTTCTATGGTCCAGGGTCAAATATAATCTAAGAAAAAGATGCCTGGTGATTCTTTCTTATGATCTAGACCAACTCAACCATAATAATAATAATAATAATAGTAAATAACATTTTAGAGAAATAAGATGCCATTGTTGGCATATAATTAGTTTTGGGGTCGGGGAAGAAACCCCAATCCAACAAAATGCCATTTTGATTGCCAGTGTTGCATCATGGGAACTGATTGTACAGTTGGAGCACAGTTTAACTTTTTTTATTTACCCTAATGTCTGTTTTATTGTTGAACAGGGAATATCTGTCTGTAGCATCAGGGTTTCAGAGTCTTCAGTTTCGCCTTCTAGAAAGTAAGATTGGCGTGGCGGATCATTTGAGAGTCGCTTACAACAAACAGCACTACAGAGATAGCTTTCATGGAGACGAGAGTGAGACTCTACTGAGATCACAGGAGGAACCCAGTCTACTGCGCCTGGTTGAGGTATCTCACTTACAGACACATCTACGTTTCCTTAGTCCAAGCTTAATCCAAAGATCTTTTAAGATATGTTATTAAAATAACATTTGATTTATTTGTGTTTTTAACATGCAGTAACAGTTAAATGATGTTCATGTATTGTAGAAATGGCTGGAACGAACTCCTGGACTTGAAGGAGATGGATTTAACTTTTGGGGTAAACTGCATGTCAACATTGAAGAGGGTCTTAAGCTGGAGAAGCAAAAGCTGGAAGTTAGTTCATTTTACATCCCAGTTTCTCAGATATGTTACTTGATTTAAGGTTAACATTGATTTGGTGTCGTCTGGTAGAAAATATCAGATGACGAGGAGAAACGGGACAGGCTGGAGGACTTAAACAAGCAGACTGAGGTCTTCACTTCCCTGTTTGATCCCTCACGACACGAACATCTTTTAAACAAAGGTAAAGACTTAACCCGAAATGCTTTGCAAGTGATCCCTGACTTATTTGTAAACATAATTTACTTTTTAAAAACAAAGATAATGAACCTAATTTACTCATATAATTAGGTACCATTAATAAAGTGTGTACTACTATGGTGATACTACACTAAAAATATGCAGCATGTTTGTCAAATCAACATATATTGTTATGTTACTTTAACTCAATTCAATAATATCCCTGGAAGTAAAATTTAGTACAGTACTATGATATTATCATCTGATTCAATCACTTCACAATGTTAATGCTTTCTTTGATTTTTTTTATTGATCTCATGTCACAATAAATCCATATTGAGGATATAGTTTTTATTATTAAAATCATTTTTTTCTTTTTTAACAGGCGAGCGACGACTTTCTTACAAAGCCCTTCAAGGAGCTTTAATGATCAGTTTCTACAGGTACTGTACACGTGATTACATTTCATGTACATTAATGTCTGCCATAATAATTTACATCTTAATTTATTACTGTATTCATGTAAATATGAATGTCGTTTTAAAAAATATTAAAGGAATACTCCACTTTCATAAAAAAATCCTGATAATTCTTCTCACCCCCATGTCATCCAAGATTTTGATGTCTTTCTTTGTTTAATCGATAAGAAATAACATTTTTTGAGAAAAACATTCCTAGGTTTTTCTCCATATAGTGGACTTTAATGGACCCCAACAGTTTACATTTTCCATGCAGCTCCAAATGGCTTTTAATTATCCCAAATGAAGCATAAGGGTCTTGTCATTTTCACCAAAAAATATAAAAATCTATACATCTAAACCACAACTTCTCATCTTGCACTAGCCATGTGATGCATGAGCGTGAACTTATGTATTGCGTAATCAGGTCGAAAGGTTGCACATTATAAATGTGAAACGCACACTTGCGGACCATTTTTAAACGATAAGTTGACATAAAGATATTAATTTGTATCATTCCACATACAACAACGTCGTAACGGTCCTCTTTCTCCACACTAGTAAAGACTGGAGCGGTAGTTTCACATACATCATTCGTGACATTTCGATGTGATTACTTAATGAGATGGCACATCACACGGCTAGTGCAAGATGAGAAGTTGTGGTTAAAAAGTTTTGTTTTTGCGAAAATGAAAATTGTATTGCTAGAAATGACCCTTATGCCTATTTGGGATTGTTTAGATCCCTTTGAAACTTCATTGAAACTGTAAACTGTTGAGGTCCACTATATGGATGAATGTTTTCCTCAAAAGCTTAATTTCTTAATTTTATAATTAATTTGTATTTATTAAAACATCAAAAGTGTATTAATTCCAATATTACTATATTTATTCAAATATATTTATATTTTTTATTGACTTTTATTTCTGTCACAGAGAAGAGCCTCGTTTCCAGGTGCCGTTTCAGCTCCTCAATGCTTTGATGGATATCGACACACTCATGACCAAGTGGAGATGTACGTTTTTTGTCATTCAGAGCTACGGATTAAAACAAAGAAACCAAGAATTGATTTACACTGTTGTATACTGCAACACAAGTAACATCTACAAACTTCTGTCTTCAGATAACCACGTGTGCATGGTGCACAGAATGATCGGCGGCAAAGCAGGGACAGGTGGATCTTCAGGGTACTATTACTTGCGCTCCACTGTCAGGTATATGCCAAATAAGAAATGAATCCCTGTCTGTAAAATTCAGGCTAAAATTTCATAATCTGATTTTAAGATTAGGAGCATCAACGTTTGATTTGTATCTTTGAAATGACCCTACATAGTCAATTTTAAAAAGATAATCTTTACATTATCTAGGATGATTTTATGTAGAAAATAGTAAATCACAAAAAATGACTTTAGCTGGCTGGGTCTTTTACAGGCGGGGTCACTAAACTTCCTGTTTAGTTTTGTGTTGTTTCATCATAGTCGTGATGGCGTTATGATGTTTATACTACTCTCTTATCTTCTTTAGTATGGTTTACAAGTCTGTCTTTATTGTCGTTAAACACACCATGTGACCTCAGAAAAATGCTTTTAATCTGATGACAAGCAGATTTCTACAAACCAATATTTTTATTACTTTGTGTATGAAAGTGTAAATATTATATGTTCTCACTTTACAGCGACCGTTACAAAGTGTTTGTGGATTTGTTCAACCTCGCCACGTTCTTTGTTCCTCGAGCATGGATTCCCAAACTGAACCCCCAAATCCATACGTTTCTCTACATGGCTGAGTGTTACGACAGCTCGTACAATTCAGACAGCAGTCAGGATTCAGATTAGATTGATCAGATGCCCTACAGAGATTATCAAAAGTTATGATTTTCTGACTTGTTTGTTTTTGATGGCATCATATAATGATTAGGAGAACAGGACATCGGGAATAATGCCAAGAGCTCTGTATAGATCAAGGTTTATTCCAGTTTATCGATTCATGCATGATGTCAAAGAAGTATTGCAGGACAAATTTAGTGAAGAAAGCCAAGTGATTATTTTATTGTTGTTTTGATTTAATTGTGATACCCAAAAAATCAAGAAATTGTGTACATACACTGTAAAAAGTAAAAGTTGGATCAACTTAAAAAATTACTTCAATTGGTGACAAATAAAACACATATTTTCAACTTATATTTTAAATTGAAAAACATAAAAAATGTATTTAATTTTTTTAGGTGTTTTAAATTTCTCACTTTTTACAATGTACCAATTATTTATATTTTTAACAGTGAAAAATATAAGAAAAAACATTTGTGCAACAAAACAACAAAAACTTTTTTGTAAATATATATATGCTGTATTTTAAATATTTTTAAAATAAAATATTTATGCTGTATTTTAAATATTTTAAAGGTGTATGCATTAAAATATATTAAGTCGAAATGTAAATTTTATATATATATATATATATATATATATATATATATATATGCCTATGTAAGTTTTACATGCAGTTATTGTGCAACAGGTTTAATAAATGATGTTTAATAAAAAACATGAAATTGATTTACAAATAATCAAGGTAGTTTTTTTGCATAATATCTTGTAAAAACCAAATACTCTTCTAGATTTTTCTAGAATCTCAGGTCGCTGAATGTTGGTAAATATTTGTATAACCTCAAGTTCAATCACTCTGATCGGATGCCAGTGTTTTTGTTTTGATTTCAGTGACCACGCTATCTTTTTTGAAAGGTCAATTGAGACAATATTTAAAAAAAAGATAAATAGACTTTTACATGGACTGTTTGTTCTGCAATGCAGGGAAAATAAAAAGAAGTACAATATAAGCAATATTATCTTTAATAAAAGCATACAATGTGCACTATAGTTCTGTCTTTACATAAAGTGTACCCAGTTTCAATTGTGCTAATACCTTCTTAGAACCCCTAAAAAACCATACGTCATCAAGGTTTAATATTTTTTTAATATTTAGATAAACTATTTGCAAATTAAAAAATCTGGTTTACAGTAACCTTTTTAACGTTTCCATTTCCCTTTGCCATTAAAGAAAGAGAGATGGAAAATGTGTATAAACATTTGACTCACTTTAACGTTAGCTCCTCTCTCCCATGACAAATATTATGGCCCTGACTCTGTGGCAATAAATACCCTATAATTATAATCTAATTAGTCATCTAAAAGAAAGATCTGAATGGTTCATGTGAACAGTTTGTATCATGTTGGTCAGTGGTGTAGCGGTGCCTGGGGAAGTGGGTATACTCTTAATTTATACTTCCATTTTTTAAAAGCAGTCCAACAAAGGTTGAGCTTTGTGTTATTATCAGTGCCGTAAGATTAGTCTTGCATTTTTGTCCACAGCAAAATTGTTACTTAATTTCTGACTGCTTGACTCCTCAGTGCAATGATCATTATAAATTAATGTTATTAATTAATATTTACAATTTACAAATGGTTACACCCACTGATCTATATAAATGACTGGATTGCGCATGACGTCACACTTGTGAAGCCACTGCGCCGCCATGTTGGTATACCCAAACGTTCTATTAAATCAATGGACGTTATCAGATTTTAATGATAAAACATCACTTTACTCGTCTTCGTTTTAATATGTGAAGTTACCCTGTACATTATTACAACACAAACGTTCAAAGCATGTAAATAGTTATTTACTGAAAGTTGTACATTTTGCGTTTTAATCAGTTATTATACATTCATCTTTATTACAGTATCAGATCAGCAGACAGACCGTAGCATATTTAGTATTAATGACAATAAACGTGCTCATTCTGAAATCTAAATAAATAACCATGCTTTGTACCGTATGTGCATGCAATAATTTGCTAGTTTTGTAATTATGTTACTTACAAGTTACCTAAACTTATTTAGAGAAATAACGCTGAAAAAAAACTTTATTTATACCCGTGTCATTAACAAATGCAACAGACGCACTCACCTTAACGGTTTTTTATAAATCCATTATCCTGCCCGATTAAAACATAAACATTGCAAATAACACCAGAATTAACAAATAATTAAGGTACACATATCCTAAAAATTAACCTTGTGTAACTGATACGCTGTAAAGGGGGTAAATTTTGATCATGATTTTGAATGGAAGTCAATGACGCTCTCTGCCGGATGGGTATACCAAGATGGCGGCTCGAACTCTGCGCTGGCTTCACGTCACGCAGTTACATCAATCGTTCTATGCGCAATCCAGTCATTTATATAGATCAGTGGTTACACCCCATGCCATCTAATAAAGAAGTGGGT
Source organism: Paramisgurnus dabryanus (assembly GCF_030506205.2). Lineage (NCBI taxonomy): Eukaryota > Metazoa > Chordata > Actinopteri > Cypriniformes > Cobitidae > Paramisgurnus > Paramisgurnus dabryanus. The sequence goes on along the minus strand of NC_133350.1, from coordinate 8,784,754 downwards.
ATAAACTGTTGGTGGACATTGCAAAATCACTAGTACCTAAAATTTCCCTCATTGAAAAAAAAACCTCAATGAAAATCTTCCCAAAATTTCCTCAGCACACAGTGTCACATGCATGTAGAGGGAAGAACATCATGTGATTTCTGTATATAGACGGTTTCAACAGTAACAACATAAACAAAGGCTTTTGTGAAACACACTCAACTTCCGGTAAACTCCACTAAATCAAAGTCCTTTTAGAGTAGTTTATTTCTGATGACAAGCAAAATAACAAGTAGATTACCTTAGTTCTTATTTCATAACTGAAGCGTATAAAAAACGACACTGAGCTAATGCTGCTGTGTAAAGTGTGTACTATAATGTATACAATGTATACAAACCGGCTGCCCAACCAAAACATTTGTTATTTTTGACGAGTTCATTTTAGCCACTAGTCAGACTATTAAACAGACAGAAACCGGAAGTAAAGTTTCGACCAGATGAGTAACCGCAACAACGCACGTGCGTCCGATAAAACATGTAGATATTGACAGACAGATATAAAGCACCAATAGATCGATTCTGAATGGTAGACAGTCAGATAAACATAGACAGACAGACAGAAATACAGACAGATACTATAGATAGATAGACAGACAGACAGACAGACACGATAGACAGACAGACAGACAGACAGAAAGATAAACAAACAAGACAGACAGACAGATATTGATAGACAGATAGAAAAGCACCAATAGATTCTGAAAGATAGACAGTCAGAAAAACACAGACAGACAGACAGACAAACAAACAAGACAGACAGACAGATAAACAAGACAGGCAGACATATTGATATTGATAGACAGATAGGAAAGCACCAATAGATCGATTCTGAAAGATGGACAGTCAGAAAAACAAAGACAGACAGACAGACAGACAGACAGACAGAAAGACAGACAGATAGACAGACAAATAGATAGACAGACAGACAAACAGACAGACAGACAAACAGACACTATAGATAGACAGACAGACATGATAGACAGACAGACAGACAGACAGACAGAAAGATAAACAAACAAACAAGACAAACAAGACGGACAGACAGATAGATATTGATAGACAGATAGAAAAGCACCAATAGATCGATTTTGAAAGATAGACAGTCAGAAAAAGACAGACAGACAGACATATATTGATAGAAATATAGAAAAGCACCAATAGATTCTGAAAGATGGACAGTCAGAAAAACATAGACAGACAGACAGAAAGACAAACAGATAGACAGACAAATAGATAGACAGACAGACAGACAGACAGACAAACAAACAGACACTATAGATAGATAGACAGACAGACAGAAAGATAAACAAGACAAACAAGACAGACCGACAGATAGATATTGATAGACAGATAGAAAAGCACCAATAGATCGATTTTGAAAGACAGACAGACAGACAGACATACAGACAAGACAGACAGACAGACATATAGATATTGATAGACAGATAGAAAAGCACCAATAGATTCTGAAAGATAGACAGTCAGAAAAACACAGACAGACAGACAGATAAACAAACAAGACAGACAGACAGATAAACAAACAAGACAGACAGACAGATAAACAAGACAGACAGATAAACAAGACAGACAGACAGACAGATAAACAAGACAGACCGACAGATAGATATTGATAGACAGAAAGAAAAGCACCAATAGATCGATTTTGAAAGATAGACAGTCAGAAAAAGACAGACAGACAGACATATAGATATTGATTGACAGATAGAAAAGCACCAATAGATCGATTTTGAAAGACAGACAGACAGACAGACAAGACAGACAAGACAGACAGATATATAGATATTGATAGAAATATAGAGAAGCACCAATAGATTCTGAAAGATAGACAGTCAGAAAAACACAGACAGACAGACAGACAGACAGACAGATAAACAAACAAGACAGACAGATAAACAAGACAGACAGACAGACAGATAAACAAGACAGACCGACAGATAGATATTGATAGACAGAAAGAAAAGCACCAATAGATCGATTTTGAAAGATAGACAGTCAGAAAAAGACAGACAGACAGACATGTAGATATTGATAGAAATATAGAAAAGCACCAATAGATTCTGAAAGATAGACAGTCAGAAAAAGACAGACAGACAGACATATAGATATTGATAGACAGATAGAAAAGCACCAATAGATCGATTTTGAAAGACAGACAGACAGACAAGACAGACAGATATATCGATATTGATAGACAGATAGAAAAGCACCAATAGATTCTGAAAGATAAACAGTCAGAAAAACACAGACAGACAGACAGACAGACAGACAGACAGACAGATAAGCAAACAAGACAGACAGATAAACAAGACAGACAGACAGACAGATAAACAAGACAGACAGACAGACAGACAGACAGATAAACAAACAAGACAGACAGACAGATAAACAAGACAGACAGACAGACAGACAGACAGACAGACAGATAGATATTGATAGACAGAAAGAAAAGCACCAATAGATCGATTTTGAAAGATAGACAGTCAGAAAAAGACAGACAGACAGACATGTAGATATTGATAGAAATATAGAAAAGCACCAATAGATCGATTTTGAAAGAAAGACAGACAGACAGACAAGACAGACAAGACAGACAGATATGTAGATATTGATAGACAGATAGAAAAGCACCAATAGATCGGTTTTGAAAGAAAGACAGACAGACAGACAGACAAGACAGACAGATATATAGATATTGATAGACAGATAGAAAAGCACCAATAGATTCTGAAAGATAGACAGTCAGAAAAACACAGACAGACAGACAGATAAACAAACAAGACAGACAGACAGACAGATAAACAAGACAGACCGACAGATAGATATTGAAAGACAGAAAGAAAAGCACCAATAGATCGATTTTGAAAGATAGACAGTCAGAAAAAGACAGACAGACAGACAAGACAGACAGATATATAGATATTGATAGACAGATAGAAAAGCACCAATAGATTCTGAAAGATAGACAGTCAGAAAAACACAGACAGACAGACAGATAAACAAACAAGACAGACAGACAGACAGATAAACAAGACAGACCGACAGATAGATATTGAAAGACAGAAAGAAAAGCACCAATAGATCGATTTTGAAAGATAGACAGTCAGAAAAAGACAGACAGACAGACAGACATGTAGATATTGATAGAAATATAGAAAAGCACCAATAGATTCTGAAAGATAGACAGTCAAAAAAAGACAGACAGACAGACAGACAGACATATAGATATTGATAGCCAGATAGAAAAGCACCAATAGATTCTGAAAGATGGACAGTCAGAAAAACATGGACAGACAGACAGACAGACAGACAGATAAACAAACATGACAGACAGACAGATAAACAAGACAGACAGACAGATCTTGATAGACAAATTGAAAAGCACCAACATATAGATTCTGAAAGATAGAAAGTCAGAAAAACACAGACAAACAGACAGATAAACAAGACAGACAGACAGATGTTGACAGACATACAGATAAACAAATGCAGATAGATAAATTGTACTTAATATACAAATTAATAAACATTTGTTTCTATTGTTGTTTGTAGTGCTAATACTCACTGATGATAGATAGACAGACAGAAAGACAGTTATTACATGATTCTTACATGATTTAAATATGCAGTTCTCCACTAGAGGGCAGAGTCGGACCAAAAGAAAAAGAAAGTTTTTGTTTAAGTCAATGCAACATAATATGACAATGTAAGGAAAGAAACAATAATACAAAAATCATGCCAGAACCAAATTTGTCTCAGTTTCATACCAGTGTCTTCCTTTTTTAAGATTTGTATAAAAGCTTTTATATTTTAAACAGTAAATGATAATAGACTGAGTGACAGATTGGTGACTCTGGGCGGTTACTTGCTGTCGGCTGGGTGTAGATTCATACTTTGGGCTGGACTCAGGAAATCTGTCTCTTTAGAGGTCTCTAATTAGTCTCATTAGTATCCCAGCTGATTGTCTCCTTCCTTCAGCTATTTCCTGCACTTATCTTTAATCTTTTAACACGATACATCCACCACTAAGGCGGGACAGCAAACAAAATAATCCAGAAGTGAAAGAAAACAGAGCTCACAGCGAAGTGCATTAGCGCAAGAGAGCAAAAGTGTTAAACAAGCCTGCTCACTGCCAATGTGATTCATTTAAAACTGGTGTTCTTCCAGCGAACATGTCATCTATGAAATGTTAATGTTTTTTGTGGAAGTGGTTTCGTGGGGTTACTATTCATTTGTCATCATACACACTATTGCATTCAATGTTTTTGTAGATATTGGCAGCCTGACGCTTCTTGAGAAATCCTGGAGTCATTGACTCGTCGTCCTTTTCTCACTGCTTCTGTCAAATGATCAATGCATTTGGGAGACTGCATGCTGTTTTTTGGTAAACATTTGGTTTTTCTGAGCTTTGTGTCCTAGTGCTTGTTAAGTTGTTATCAGAAAAAAGAGAAGAGAGAGAGAGAAAAATGCAAGACTAGTCTACTGGTTTTCTCCATCTGGTTTGCAGACGGCACTTGAAGATTAATGGAAGTGTCAGTGCAGCTCTGTGTTTAATTTGCTGGAGCTCTTGAAGCCTAAATCCTTGATGACTCTTCAAATAAATCCTTAGACAAGGATTTCTTAAAGAGATAGTTCACACAAAAATGAAAATCCTGTCATCATTTACTCACTCTCATGATGTTACAAATGTCTTTGTTCTGATGAATGCAAAGGAAGATATTTTAAGGAATATTTGATGTCCAATCAGAGACCCCAATGACTTCCATTGTATTCTTTTTTCCTAAAAAGGATGGGACCTCTATGCGGATCTCTCTCTCTTTCTCTCAGGATGTACTTTAATTTTTCCATGACACACTTGCGGATGCATCACACCTTACAGGCATATGCTGGGTCCAGACCATACTAACACAGTCTCACCCCATTTCGTCAATATTTGACGACACTTGACCATTCGTCAATATGTGACGCGGAGGGTATACCTTTCGCGTCATTTTTTGACGAACTGGGGACTTCAATACTATTACGTCCGTTGCATTCTCTTCTCATATTTTCTTACCAATTTCGCGTCGGTTTAGGGTTAGATTACGCAAAATTAAACCGTGTACGCGAAATTAAACAGTGTACGCGAAATTAAACAGTTGTCACCTGGCATTGGGGTTAGAAACAGTTGTCACCTGGCGTTGGGGTTAGAGTTAGGTTTGGGTAGGGATGTCATTATGTAAATCTAACCCTAAACCGACGCGAAATTGGTAAGAAAATAGGAGAAGAGAATGCAACGGACGTAATAGTATTGAAGTCCCCAGTTCGTCAAAAAATGACGCGAAAGGTATACCCTCCGCGTCACATATTGACGAATGGTCAAGTGTCGTCAAATATTGACGAAATGGGGTGAGACTACAGATGCCCACCAAAACTTACCATAATTCAAGTGATTCACAGTTTTAGACAACTCTTTAAATCAGCAAATTATGTTGAAGAGAAACACAAGGATCTTTAACACTAACCAACACTACTAAGCAGTAAAGTGTGCACATCCTTTTTTAGCCGTCAGTCATAACCAGTCCCAGCTGTAACATACCATGGATAAACAAAAGTACGAGTTGCTAAAGTCATTACAGCAGACATCTGGTGGATTAATTTCCTTATATTCATGCTTTATAATTTTTGTATTAAATTTTTATGCTTTATGATGCATTCCAGCGTATTTCGCTTTTTCCTTACAGTGCTTGAAGTGTTTTAGTGTGTTTCTTGTGTGGTTGCTAGGTGCTAATCGCTTTCTGGCCCAAACAACCCTACCGGATATCCAAGGTTGCAACCAAATATTTAGGTTGGGGGGGGCAAAGTTCCCTAGACATGACCTAACACCCTCCATTACTGTAAAGATTTCCAGGTGAAACTGCAGGTGAAAAATGAAAAAGTTTAGCAAGTCCCATGATTTGAGGTAACATTCGTGTTTATGTACAAATGGTGGGGTTATAGTATGCCCTGAAGTTTAATGCTTGAATCCGTTCTCTCTTTAATGACTGCAGTCTCTGTTTATCGTCTCTAAGCAGGTGTTTTTTTAATAATGTGTTTTCCAGATGTTGAATAGTGTGCCTGAATCACATGATTTAAAGAGAAACAAGAATACGTTCATCGTTATTTTGCTGAAGACAGCAAAAGGTGATGACAGTGCTGAGACACCTGTGCATTCCCGTATGGGTTTTTTTTTTTCCAAAATGTCTCATCCTCCATAATGAACTTATCCATCCACAAGTGTATTAAGAACATCTTGCACAGATGATCTAAACATCTGCATGATCATGTGACAACATCTGCTGACCATTTCAAATTCTTACATCACTTCAGGGAATAGCGCAGAATTATTTCTGTAGAATTTAAAAATACTAAAACTATTCACACACCTAGCTTTGAATCATGTTGGATCTTCGTGGAAGTATTTATATTTCTAAAGAAGTTTGCATGAACATTCGAATGTGCTTAGAGGAATTCCCTGGAGCTTATGATCTCAATGCTATGGAATTTCCAATTTGGACCCCAATATAATACTGAATGCCAGTGTATTCAAGTGGATTTTTTTTACCCCAAAGCTTGAGTGATGAATTATTTAAATGCAGAAGGACAATACATACTGTAGATCATGTCTATGTTTCTTGGATCAATGTATCTCTCTTCATTACTACAGATAAAAATTTCCCAGAATTCCAGAGTCTGGGTCACCACATCTACAGAGTTGAAAAATTTTTTTCATGCAGTATCCATGAATATGCATACAGTATGCAAGCTCCGGTATAGCTCAAGAGCATTGCATTATCAGTGCAAAAGGTCCGGGGTTCAAAACCAGGGAACACACTATGTGTGATTCTCGCGAAATCAGACTTATGAGGTGTCATGAAACATAAATCAGACTTATGAGGTGTCATGAAACATCTCTTCATGTACTATTTTGCACATGATTTCAAATGACATCATACAAACCAATTTAGTTGTTTTTTCCACATTTAAGGGGGAAATTTTCATTACCGCAACGTGTCCTGGATTTGGGTTCTTTGACAAATATTTATAATTTTAAAAATAAAAAGGTCCAATGTTATACTATAAACATTTACAGTAAAGAAACATGGGTATTTGGTGATCATTGGTAAATGTAAAGACAATAATAAGGAATATAAATGTGTCCAAGACCAATTTTCTCATCCTCGGCAACAATCATTCAATCATTGTTTAAGCCCTCAAGGAACTAACATTTAAAAAATAAAAACACTCGAGATGGCTACCAGGTAAGCAGTTCAAATTTTTTCTCTCCAGATAAAAGTTGAAATTTTGTTTGTCATAGTACCTAGACAACTTTTTAGTTCTCATTACCGAAACATGAGTTTGTAAATGCATATATTTAATGTAATATCATGTTGCGTTATTGATAATTTTTGACAATGATTATCTAAAAAATGTAAATAATTCTATAGGAAATATTTTTTTAATCCTCTAAAAATAATGGTTATAGTAAGTTCAGACCTTAATCGTATTATGTGCAAAAAGGGCTTTTTAAAAATTTGGGTGCTGGACACCTTCTCAATCTGGATTCCTTAAGAATCACCCAAATGTATGAACCCATGCTGCAAGATACATCTAATACATACGGTTGAGTCTGAGTCCTAACATTTAAGTCACCTGCTGTCCTGTGAAAATCTAAACCATTGAGGATCCCCAATCAACTCCCAGAGGTCTATTTTAACCCCTCCCTTCCCGGTCAGGGTCAGCATAACATTCATTTAAGCACCCTGACTTTTGACCCCTCTGTCCATCCCTAACATTGATCTTTGTCTCTTCCATGTTGTTCTACAGGTTTGTCTTAACTCTTACATTGACTCACACACTCAGTATGATGATTAGTTAAGCAGTCTCACAGTATGCTTGTTTCTCATAGTGAATCAAACCCCTAATGTCCAGGCTGGACGGAGCAGCGCAGCTGTCAGATTCTACGCAGATTTACAATAAGCCTCCCTATTAAATCCTGATTATGAGCAGATGGATTTTCTCTCCGCCTTACAGTTCAAAATGATTTTTTCCTTTCTTCAACGGAAGGAAAAAGTAAAGAAGCAAGAGCATGAGATCAGTGGAAAATACTTGATGAGTTCAAGCCAACAAAACGGTCTGTTGCCTTAAAATTTTCAAGGAGAAATAAAGCCCTGATTCAGGGGCAAAAAGCACACCCATTTTCTCTCGGTTGCCCAAGCAACTGTTTTGACCCAAAACAAAACATCACAATTTACACTCGCTCACTCACAGTAATGAATCAGCACCATGGTACTCATTGTACTATGGTAATAACACAGTAGTTTTTTAAAATCTTGGTTTACCCAGGGACCACCCTGAACGTTCCCTCCAAGACTAGCCTACCCCTGCTCATACAGGGCCCATTACAGACCAAGAAAAGGAAAATATTCCTCTATGCAGTTTTTCCCTTCAGTCATTTATGCACCACTTCTGGACATACAATGAGTTTAATGTCTTCATGTCGGTTTACAACTTTATCATCACACTTTCCGTAGTAACTCCTCACACCTTAATCCCTTTCATTTGGAGGCATTTTCCCTGAATAAGGTTCCCATGAATGTTTTCTGGGCACCCTGAGTGTTCCGATTAGTGGTTGACCACTGTTTTCAAGTTTAATTCATAAACCATTACATTTGGTCCACCATTAAGAATGTGTGGTTATGGATTCGTTCTGCATTCATTTCTGCCCTCAAATGAAAACAGATTATAGGAAATGTTATGCGTGTATAATTGCAGAAAAGAAATAAAGGGAAGTGCAAACTGATGAACGTATTGAGATCTCAGTGAGCCAAGAAAAGATGCAATTCAAAGTGCAAAGTTGCAACTGACACATGGGTGGCGCTGTTTCTCTTTCAATGAAAGGCAAATGAGGGAGTGGCCCTCTCTCTCTCTCTCTCTCTCTCTCGGTCTGCATGTAGACGAGATGCAGATGTGAAATGATCTTTGCCTTCCCCCTCTGTAAGAAAAAAGACATTGTCAGATGTCTCATTTCTACTCCCTCTCTTCCTCAAACTCTTCACCCCTGAATTCATGCCAATCCTGTACTTATGAGTACACTGTTACAGTCCCAGTGTCAAAAATACGCACACATCTCTTCATACAGACCTCAAGATGCTCCTCCTGACAGCAATAACTTCATCAGGATGTTCCTACACTTTTTCCCACAGATTAACTCCAAACAGGGAGTCTGATTCTGCACAAACAAACCACAGTTCTCCATGTAACAGTCAGTGGATAAATATTACAAACGCACAAAAAAAAAAAGAAGGTTTTAATGGCAACCACACTCTCCACAACATGTACTAGTTGCCATATATTATTGTTACTATAGTTACACTTCTTGGTAGTTTGGTATTTGGTAACCATTACTGTCATAAAAAGGAAATAAATGATTAAAACCTTTTGCACTTTTTGAAGGAGGTCTTAAATGAATTATGATGTTATAATTGTAATGAATAATATAATAAATATAGTATTTGGACACTTTGTGCATACTATCTAATGTACGGTTTAAAAATATGACATGTTACAACTTTTTAATAATTGAAATAATTAAATAATAGGGTTAAATAATAATTTTACCATAAATATTTACCACTTTCTTCGTAGGGTAAATTTAAGTAACTTAAATTTTCAATGTCGAATGTCCTTATTTTCCGGAATGTTTAATAATTTACATTGTCTGTATTGCAATGCGTATATCTTTATAGATATTTAAAGTACTTTAGGGCCCAAGTCAGTGTACAGCATCATGGATGGAGCGTTGATGAAGACATGGAGAGATTGAACTCCACCTCTTTCTCCCTCTTGCTCTGTCTTTAAGGCGTTTCACTCTGTATTGCGCTCTCAGCGCGCACAGCGTCCTTGTATCTGCTGTTTCATTTCATCCAAACCTGTTTTTATTTCATATTTCTTTTTATCAACATATCCTTCACTTCTGTGCGTTCATCACTTTCAATTTGCACGGTTAACGTGCAGGAATATATCGGGATAAATGGCGCGTAATGGATATATATTAAGCGCTCTGTGCGCGCTTTTGGCAGTCATCGGCGCACAGGATGTCCAACCAACCACCTTCAGAGGTAAACATATTTCTCTTTTACCCTCCATGTTATGTTTATGATGTATAATTTTACGAAACATATTTTGCATGATTTATATTTATGGTTTGATGTAACTGCTGCGTTAAAGTTTCTAGTAAGTTAGGCAACCTTTGACTGATATATTGAATGCATCTGCATCATCAAAGTTGAGCATTCAGTCATCTTGAAGTGTTTGAGTGCTTTCAGTTATTTTTACATTTACGGTATTGTGTTACAATAATGCGCCCATACTACTGTAGGTAATAATGTATTGCCAGTTATATGCTGTGTACAGTGGTACTAAAAGGACAGTAGCACAGTAAGTTATGGCATTATTGTGTAGTAAATATTGCACATTAGTATAGTAATGTGGTGAAAATGCATATGGCAACTTTCCAGACAAAATGAATCACATCATTTGATTATTTAGAGTTACACTGTATGTATACAGAAGATGATGATCAGTATAAACTTAAATTATGATTTAAAGTGAATCAAGTCAAGATGGTGAGTTATGATTCAACAAATCCTCTGTGAATTATCCTTTGCTGCTTGTAATTTGTTTTGGAGAAACTTTATGACAAATAGGCCTTGATTTAGGCCACATGTCATGAAGAGATTTCCCTTATATAGAATGTGTGCTTAATGTGTTACAGTAAAGTAATAATAAGACATCAAATAATATCATTATTACTGGAATACAATAATGGTATTAATCTGATAAGACTGTCCCAGGGATATGTCCTCAAATAGTTGAATGTGGGCAGGTCAAACACTTTATACCATTACGGTACCTTTTGATCTACATACACTCTTACAGCTTTATAATAACACATTTATAAATATTTGTATCTTATACACTGTAATGTCACGTTCAGGTTACACCTGTAATGTCACATGACAACAATAGCCTAGTTTAGGTGAGGTGATGCACTGTTCTCCCACCACCCATCTTCCACCAATAGGGGGAGCTGAATATTTTTCTAAGATAACCATAATTGTCATGATTAGGAAGTTGTATAATAAATAGCAAATGTTTGAAAAAAATGTATAGTGTGATCATACATGTGACCTGATTATAACTTTATTATTATTTATGTGGACATTTAGGGTAATTATTTATAAAACACATATTGATTTTCTAATAGATATTGATCAAATAGCGGCAAGGCAGAAATCAGACAGTGTTGCAATTGTGTTTTAATTTTGTGATTGTCCCGCTGTCTTCTTGCAGATTGTCCTGTGGATTTGTTTTTTGTGTTGGACACTTCTGAAAGTGTGGCGCTCAGATCCAAACCACCAGAGTTCTACATCAACCAACTCAAAGACTTCACTAAACTATTCATTGATGAGCTGGAGGACAATATAGTGTAGGTTTTTCATCTGAGTTAACCAAAATATTCTTTATATATCATAATTATGCATTTTCTTTCTATCCTTTAAAGTTCTGCTTTCCCACCCTTAACTAAAAGAAAGTTAAAAGTACTGTACCTATTGATGTCCTATAAGGATAGGGCCCACTCATGGGGGCTGCCATGTTGAGATCACAAGACTGGGCCAGGGAACATTACTTTGTCGTATTAGACACATCAAGTGAAAAATAAATTAATTATGCATAACAAATATGCCTGCAAGTATGTTTACAATAGCACTGTTATCTGAAAACTTTTTTGTGCATCTGTAGAGATGGGTGTCAGTATGAAGTCCTATTGAACTTATATGGGAGTATAGGTTTAAATTAATGTATACTGCTTGATACAATTTCAATCATATCTGTTGCCAGGCGACAGCCATGTGATCGTGATCTTACGTGGAATTCTGGAGCGCTACATTACAGTGATGACGTTGAGCTGGTGATGCAGTTAGTCGACCTGAAGACAAAACGTCCTCAGCTGAAAGCTGCCATTGACAAAATCTCTTTCATCGGCAAGGGGACATACACTGACTGTGCCATGAAGGAGGGGATCGGCGAGTTGCTGAGAGCGTATGTCAATCTAGAGACACTTATACACATAAACACAAGTTGCCATCAATGTTCTTCTCATTGAAATATTTTAGCATTGTAAGAAAATACTTAGAATGATTGGATAATTAAGAAACTTTCTTACTTTCTTTTGCGGAAAACAGCAAACAAAATGATTTGAAATTTTGATGCTGTTTTTTATTTCCATACAATGAAAGTGAATGGCGCCTGAGGCTGACACTTTAACAATGAAGAATACCATCAAGTGCAAATGAAAACAATTACTTTAGTGCAAAAAAGCAAATTTTGCTGGCATTTCTCAATGCATAATAGCTCATAAATATGTAAGACTAGCTCAAAACGGCACAATCTAAACTGCCCTGAAAAAGAGGCTACTAGAGATGGGTAACAATCTTTTCCTACAAGCTTTTTCGAGCAAACAACTTTTGAAACATGCTTGATGGAACTCATACACCGATATAACTTGTGGAAAAGCAGTCATAAGATGGGCACTTTAAGAAAGTCATACAGGTTTGGAATGACATGAATGAATGATGACCGAATAAAATTTAGGCGGCAACGATTCTTTGGGTTGTAAACTGTAGTTACTGTAAATAGTAAAATGCATTGAATACAGAGCTCACTTTAAGGGCACCTATTATGCAAAATCCATAAGGTATCTGGACATAAATGTGTGTTGACAGTGTGCACAACCAACATACAATGAAAAATCCAACCACTCCTTTTTTAATCCCCATTAAACCAAACATGCTGTTTTGATTCTCTTATCAATGTGATGTCACACTGATAAAGCCCCGCCTATTACAATATTTACCGCCCTCAGCAAGTTGTGCACTGTCTGCCATATCTCACTATTATGATACTATTGTCTGAGATTGTATTCACAGGAATCAGATCTATTTTAACTGAAAGTGCTCACTGTTTGCATTTAAAGATACAGACACGAAAATAGCCAATTTTTTGCTCCCACCCAAATAGGCATTTTGGACATGCTAAACTTCAATAACACATTTTGGGCACACTTGAGATATTACATCTTGTATAGAAGGGGCCCTTTAAGGCCGAATTTAGTGGCAGGGTACAGCATAACTTACCACTATCCATACATTTTAAATATATCAGAATGTTCTGATATTAGACATCACAGTTACATGTGACTGTTGTATGTCTCTTAAATATTTTAGGGGATCCTACTATCATGAGAACAAGTTCATGGTGGTGATCACAGACGGTCACCCTGCGACTGGGTACAAGGAGCCATGTGGTGGGATCCGAGAGGCTGCCAATGAGGCACGGCAGCACGGCATCAAAGTTTTCGGTGTGGCCGTATTACCTGACGCAGAGGTACTGTATAGACGAGATGTTACTTAGACCTTATGAAGATAAGCGTTTGATGTTGTGTGATCTGACTCATCCTTAAATGTTATAAAAAAGAATTGTTCTTGCCAAATCAAATGTGTTTTTTTCATGTAAATTGGCCACAATGTAAAAATGGCTACAGGCTATCATTTTTCTGTTCCTTTCAATTGTTTCATTCCCAGGACAGCAGACTGGCTATCATTGCCACAAACCAGAATTACAGACAAAACTTCACAGCTGCAGATAGCAACCGTACCATTCAACTGAGCAGCATAAGGAGAATGATTAACATAATCGTGAGTATCATTACACAAACCAGATTGTTTATGCGGTTCTCCTGTGGATTTATGGGTCTGACTAATAAAACACACAGAGTTGATTTTCCCAAACAGAAATGCATGAATATATGAACCCACCGCAGGGCTTTATCAAATATGGCAACCATTGTAAGCAAGACTTTTGGTCACCTGCCAATGTCGTGTGTTGATTTTTCTAATGTTATCTTATTCTGCTGTTTTGTTCTTCATTTCAGACGAATGAAACAAAGGATGTGGTATGTAGCTTTCATCAGGTGCTTTTAAACATTGCTTGAGTTTGTACTGTACATTGGTGATATTAATCGTATCTTATCATTCTTTCCTTCAGTGCTGCTCCTTTGACTGCCACGTAAGTAACATTAGCTGTGTTCCTCCCAAACAAAATAAATCTGACGATCTGTATAGATTGAACTCTTTCATGTTTCTAACTATTATATGTCTGTACAGGCTCCTGGAGGCTCTGTAGGACCACCCGGTGAGACAGGATATAGAGTGAGTAGTAAATAAATAAGCAAATGTATTAGTAAAGACATTGCGAGCAGTTATGTTTAATTCACTCTCGATATGCACCGTGGCATTAACTTTTCCTTTTCCTGCAGGGAGAGCCTGGAAGACATGGCATGCCGGGAGAGAAAGGAGATGTTGGCTCTGCGGTAAGCATTTGCTATCTGCTATTGATACAGTATGTGGAGGAAGTGATAAAAAATGACAGAAACCCGAATGCACAGATATTAAGTGGACTACAGAGGAACTCCTCTGGCACTTCCTGTGTAGTATTTCATTGATCCAGAAAACATAAAGGATAAATCCATGCATGCCATTGATGTTCACACTGCAAAAAATGATTTTCAAGAAAACAATTTCTTACTATTTTTGTCTTGTTTTCAGTAAAAATATCTAAATATTCGGTAACGCTTTAGATTACAGCCCGGAAAGTACTGCTTAAGTACAACGAATTTACAGCGTATGTTTCTGTAATTATAGTATACTTAAGAAGTAAGTACGTGTAATTATAAGGGAACAATTTATAATATTTGGGTATAAAGGGGTAACAACCAGGAAAAATACAAATAATATAGGCAGTAAAGTACTGTGTAAGTACAGTGAATTTACAGCGTATGTTTCTGTAATTATAGTATACTTATGAAGTATGTATGTGTCATTATAAGGGAACAATTTATAATATTTGGGGAACAAAGGGGTAACAACCAGGAAAAATACAAAAAATATATGTAGTAAGTATTTTATAACTAAGGGCTAACTATTTTAATATTAAAATTATTAATATAGTAAGTAATTCATAACTTCGGACTTATGATTCAAATATTAGGCCTACGTGATATGGCGTAGACTTCATGCAAAACAATCTTATGTTTGAGAGTAATTTAGCGAGAACACACACATTCACTGAATTGGCTCGATCACACTCCTCTCCACATATAGCTGGTGCGTGGTGATCGCACTGGCGTCATACCATGTCTGCTTTCACATGGATTCTGCAAACTTTGGGCCTTCATTCAATCATAGTCATACACCACATATAGTTTTGGAATAATATAGGTAGGCTATTAAAAAATATTTAGGCATAGGCTACAGTTAATGTGTTTATGCTATTTATTAGTACGATACAATTTATTTAGAATTTTCAATAAAGGTTACTTACCTTAAGAAAGAAAAAGAGTACAGGAATTTGTTGGGTCATCAAGCAAAATTAAAAATAGTCAAGGCAACTATGGTGAAAACAAAGCAAGCAAAACTAGAACTATTTTCTGTAGTTACTGTGTAAATATACCATTGTTTTGTGTTGTTACAGTCTAAGTCAAATTTTTTTACCCCCTTGTTTCACGTAGTTACAGAGTAAGTATAGCATCTGCAGGCTGTAAATTAAAGTGGCACTTGTTACCCCCTTGCTTCACGTAGTTACAGAGTAAATACAACATCTGCGGGCTGTAAATTAAAGTGGCATTTGTTACCCCCTTGTTTCAAGTAGTTACAGAGTAAATACAACATCTGCGGGCTGTAAGTTAAAGTGGCACTTGTTACCCCCTTGTTTCACGTAGTTAAAGAGTAAATACAACATCTGCGGGCTGTAAATTAAAGTGGTACTTGTTACCTCTTTGTTCCCAAAATATTATAAATTGTTTCCTTAAAATTACACGTATGTACTTTATAAGTACACTATAATTACAGAAATGTATGCTGTAAATTTGCTGTACTTTTGGTTGTTACCCCTTTATTCCCCAAATATTATAAATTGTTCCCTTATAATAACACGTACGTACTTCATAAGTAAACTATAATTACAGAAACATACACTGTAAATTCGCTGTACTTACGCAGTACTTTCCGGGCTGTAATCTAAAGCGTTACCAAATATTCTTAAATTAAGATGCGTTTTTTGCTGAGCAAAACGACCCAAGAAAATAACTCTAGTTTTTAGACCAAAAATATCAAATTTAAGTGATTTTGTGCATAAAACAAACAAAAATCTGCCAATAGGGTAAGCAAAAAATCACTAAATTCAAGAAACATTTGCTTATCCCATTGGCAGATTTTTTGTTTGTTTTATGCACAAAATCACTTATGATATTTTTGACTTATTTTCTTGGGTCGTTTTGCTCATCAAGAAAAAGCATCTTAATTTAAGAATTTTTTGATATTTTTACTGAAAACAAGATAAAAAACTTTTTTGCAGCCTAGTCAAGAATTACTGCAGATTTTAACAAACTCCTAAAATTAAGTATTTAACTTAATTGCATTATTTATTTATTTTCACCTGGCATATAATACAATAGCATATAAAATCCTATAGACTCAAGCCATGTCAATATCTGCAACATTATTTTGGCTTGGGTTTGGGCTCCTTTGACCTATCAACTAGCAAGAATTCCCTAGCAACATGCTAGCAAGCACATCCGGACCACCAGACGTGTCCATGACATGAATATATGCATACATTTGAACATGTTGAATACCAATGTTGGGGGTAACGCATTACAAGGTGCATTAAGTAATAAACGTGCATTACGTAATAAAAACACCTGCAAGGCCTGAAAGAGATCAAGCGTCAGCCAGAAATTAACGCAGAAGTAACTAAAAAGTAACAGTACTTTTTAAGCATTACTTTCCATGAACAAGTAGCACAATTAGTTACTTTTTTGTTAGTAACTTAATATTGTAATGCATTACTTTTAAAATTAACTTTCCCCAACACTGCTGAATACTACACTAGTCAACATTTCAAGAGGATCAAAACCTTCCTTAAAAGTCGTCTAAAATTTTAAACAATACATGTTCTTGTCTTAAGACAATTTTTTTTTGATCCAGTTGAAATGTTGACTAGTATATTTTTCACAAGGGTATGAAATCATTATGTCCGGTAAATGTCCCATGTGGCACAGGATCTCTTTTTCGATAACCAAATCAAAGCAAAACCCTGAAGTGACCTACAGATGCTCACAGGCTCAGTGACTGATGAAACTGTACTTTTGTTTCGTTAAAAGACCTCCTTTCTGCCAAAAAATATACAGTATTACCCAAATACACAAACAGTATTATTACATTTGGGGTTTTATTAAACTAATAAGGACAGATTTTTGGCCCACATGCACGGACACACATGGTAATATATCTAGCTAAACTATTAAATAGTTTATGGTTAGTGAGCCAACTTTTCATTATTTTACAATAGACGTTGATTGTGTAGACAAAACAATAATTAAAGCACAAGACTGTTATGTAAAGACAAAGGAGCTATATTATCAGTAGACTTCAAAGCCTTATAGGGAAAAAAAAATGTTTTATTACTTCTAACTTCCTCTGTTTTTCTTGACTTCGGGCCTGTTATATGTTGTAAATAAGACTTGATTGGTTTCAGAAATAGATATTTATAAAAACTGAACTGTATTTTGCACAAAAATGCAAAATCAGATCTAGATTTCAAAGTGCAAAATCAGATCTAGATAAAAAAAACATAGAAATATTTTTCTTGTAAATCAGTATTAATCTCAAAGACCTTAAAGGTACAGAGCAGTGTTTTTATGGCCACACAGAGCCACTCTTATTTTTTAAATAGTCTACTTACAGTACAGTTTTCTCATAGTCTTTAAACCATGCATAAGAGAAAGTATTTTAATATCCTGAAAATCGCCTACTTCACCCTTAACCTCCCTCTTTCCTTGTTTATCTTCTATTTATTATAATGTAAATAGGCCTGTTAATCAAGTCACAAGATGTTTTGGTAAAACACGAAGAGGGTCAAAAAGACATATTGTTAACATACAGCGTTAGTTATTTATTAAAAACCAATTTGCTGTGTTATCCTCTAACTCGTTTCCTCTGTCTCTCCTATTAGGGACATCCTGGTGATACAGGTCCAGTCGGTTACCAAGGAATGAAGGTTAGTATACCATTTCTTACAAATATTTACATTTGTGTACATTAGAGTTGATTTGTGTGCTCTTGCTGGGGAATAATCTGTGATATTTTCCTTTTCTTCCAGGGTGACCAAGGAATAAAAGGTGCAAAGGTAAACAGAGGCTCATCTTTATTGCGGAAGAAGTCCCCTTTCATGTCATGTGCCTATATTTAGAAAATGTAAAGGGTCACTAAAGCACTATTTTTTATTTACAGGGAGACAGAGGTCATGCAGGATACAAGGTAAGCTGAGCATTTATTATTATTATTTTTATTCATTTTAATAATTTTCTTTTTAAATCATTTTTTTCCAGTAAAGTGTTTATGATGGTCAAATATCTTTCAATCGTAATTTCAGGGAGAGAAAGGAAAGCATGGCCTTGATGGAATCGATGGGCGGAAGGTGAGTGTTGTGGTCTTTTTGCCTTGAAACAGAAACACCAAATATTTTAAAGTGTTTTAAGTAAATGGGGACTGCTATCCAAAATGACAAAAAGTTTAAACATATATGACTTCAATTTAAACACAACAGATTGACAAATTTGACCCCGTCTGTGAAAACCCAAAAGTCATGTTTTATGATTAACTGTTTTCTATAAAATTTTCCTACATAATGTAAAACAAATTCAGTGAAAATGTAACCTTAATATCTTTAATTTTCTATTAAATGTTTGAAATGAGTGTGAAATCAAGGATTTAAATCAAACTTTGATGCTGGATTTCACAGACAGGGATACAGTATCGTGGCCAAAAGTGATGTCTGGGGAGGAAAATGTATACAATATTTTAAATGTATGGTGCAAACTGGACAAAAAAACATGGGAAACGCTTATTAGAGAAAATATGGGTTTTATTCTTATATATAAAAAAATGCATAGAAACACAAAAAGCTCACATGTACTGAAGCATACATTGACTACAGTTTTATATCTTTATAAACTTTGCAAATATGTGCAATTTTTAGCCAAGACTTTTCTCAAAGCTGAGCTTTGGTTCATACTCCAAACACACTAATGTAACATACATGCAACATTAAATTTTAATGCATCTTTAACTAAATGTTAATATAAAAAGCTAAGATGTCAATTGTTCAAAAGTTGGACATCACTTTTTTGCCATTATATATCTCATGGACCTAGAATATGTAAAAGAAAGTTTTAAAAATATAAATTATTAATAAAATAAAATAAAATAAAATAAAATAAAATAAAATAAAATAAAATAATTATAAGGGTAAATGACAAAAATTTGTATAGGATGAACAATTTTTTTACACTGTAACGACACTGCAAAAAAGATTTGTTGGTTCAACTTAAAAAATGTAAGTGTTCATGCTGCCTTAAAATTAATTCAACTTGAGAGAAATATTAGTTAATATCAACATTTTAAAGTTAACTTTTTTTAAGTTGAATTAACTCAAACATTTTAATGCACCATGAACATTTAGTTTTTTAAGTTGGACCAGCAAATCTTTTTTTACAATCTTATCTAAACAGAGCTTTGCCATTTTAAAATGTTTCTCTCATATTTCTGTATTGCTTTCCCTGGCAAGATTTCATGTTAACAGTATGTACACTAAATGTTTTGCTTTTACGATCAATGCATGCCCCTCTATCTAGTCTGTCTTTGACTTGTCTCCATGCTTTCTATCTTTTAAGTGTTTCTCCATTTAGAAAATTGTGTTGGCTTTGTGTCTGTGACCCTTGACCTCACCTTGTCCTTAACCCTGGGTCATTTTACTCTATTCAGCATGTTCACCACCGAATTCCCAACATGTTTCCTTTAATCCCTTGTCTGCACTCCCCCATCTTCTCAGGATAAATCTGAACATGCATTTAAACTTTATCCTGTTGTTATTTACTACATTAATCTTTTGCAGCTGTTCTCTTTTTCTACAAGTCTTTAATTACTTTGCCTGACACTATGATTCTTACGGTCTCATAGCATGATGTCATTCCGAAGTTAATTGCATGCAATTTGGGGGTTGACCCCGCACCATGCTGTACCTCCATGCTGCCAATTACCCCTACCATGTACTGTAAAGAGTGTTTATATTTCATGTGTTTGTATTATATTTCATAGGGTGAACCCGGATTCTCTGGTCTTCCAGGCTGCAAAGGGTCACCGGGGCCAGATGTGAGTATGTTACCTCCCTAGGTGTTTACAAGAGTTTCATATATGTTTATAGACACCCATGACTACATATCAGCAAAGCGCACAGATGTGCGGCCGTGCGCGTGTTTGTGAGGCTACGTCACTCTGATCCAGATGCATTTAAGATCCACATCTTTAAATACTGCAAGCTGATTGGATCATGTTATCTATACAGTACAGTCAATTGCAAATGTTCCCTCCCCTTCGAACAATGCTGATAGGCTGTTTGGTGTGTCAGGCAGTTTTATAAGCAGCTGTTTCCACTCAGTCTGCATCTGGACAGGATGATGGTTATTTGCCTCATGAACAGTCAAACATTTAGCAAATCTAACATCCAAGCTGCTCTCAGAAATCCTTCTGTGTTTGTACTTTGTTTACAAGATGTAATAAAGAATATACTGAAAAAAAGGTGTGATGTATGGTTGTATATATTCATTTAATTATAAATACGCCTTTTTGCACAATACAGGGCTTGCAAGGAGAACCTGGCCCTAAAGGGGATCCCGGTCGATATGGGAGGAAGGGAGAGAAAGTAAGAGTCAAATTTGATAACCAAATGCTATCTGTTTTAATACAGTGACACCAAAATGTACAGAAGTTGGACACTTGCTACACTTGAATACAGAAAATGCATTAAGTTACACAATGCAAAGTCTTTATTGTAAGAAAAATTGGCATAAGCACTCTACCATCATTTCGTTGCAACAGCCATTCTTTTAAAATATTGTATTCAATACTATGCCATTCATTCATTTTTAGTTGTACATCAGCGCACAAGTGCCCAAATGGAGAGTTGGGTTCCAAAACGCCATAAATTTATCATAAAATCTGATTTTTTTTCAAAATCTATTGAATCAGTTTATAAATGTGCATTCATCTTTGTTATATTCATTTAGTTGACTAGTGGTATACACTGATAAAAAAAATAAACATTAATGGCATTAATCAAAACACTTATTTTGTCAAATTATGTCAATTTTGCTATCATCGTTGGGACGATCACACTGCAAAAAATTTTCAAGAAAAAAAATTCTTAGTATTTTTGCCTTGTTTTCAGTAAAATATCTAAAATTTAAACAAGCAAAAAAATCTGCCAATTGGGTAAGCAAAAAATCTTGAAATTTTTTCTTAAACAAGAAAAATTCAAGAAAAAATTCTTACCCCACTGGCAGATTTTTTTTTTCTTGTTTTATGCACAAAATCACTTAAATTTTATATTTTTGGTCTAAAAACTATACTTATTTTCTTGAGTCACAAAAAAACCACCACAGGTTTATCAATGCCATAAAAAGTATTATTTTTTTGTTAGTTTGTTTGTTGATCACGAAGTACAAAGTAGATGAGGAAATGGATTCTGTGTGGATTCAACACACCGCCATTGTTGTTTACAATGCATGATGGTGCGCTGTGATTGGTTAAGCGGATTTATTGCATTCTGCAGAGAAGGAAGGCTGCCGTTTATCGTGTTTTGGAAAAAAGGGTAACAGAATAACATGGCAGATATCTGATTTGCGTAAAATTAAGAATTCACTTTTTAATACTGACCTGATAAAATACTGATTTTGTCAGTAACTATTTTTTTTAAATGGCGTTTATTGCGTTTTGGAACCAAACTCTTCAAATATTTTAGCATCAATTACCTATCATGCCACCAATATCTGCCCCACCCATGGCCACAACAATAAAACATGCAAATTTGAATATATAGAAACCTATCTGCCTGTTGTTTACAGGGTGACCCTGGCAAAGAGGGCGAACCAGGAAGACCCGGAAACTACGGACCTTCAGGACCAAAGGTACAGAGGAACATTATCATCCTTTTGTCTCATGATTTGGCTGGTAACATTGCCATATTTAAACTCAATATTGCGCAAGATCCTTGTAAATTTTATGCTTTTGGCTTTCACCATTGGCAGAATTTTTCCACTGCAGTTTTATTGCTCCAGAAAATTCAATTCCAGTGCAAGTGTGGCAGAAAATGTACAGGATTTAGTTATTTATAAATCACGCTTGATATATTCCGATCTGGCTCATTTCTTGATCGGACCATTTATTTTACACTGGTTGTTCAAGGAAGCAAACATTCACCTTTTTAGATACATGTAATACTTGTTTGTTATTTTAGTCTGTTTATTTTAAAGAAAAAAATTACTTTCCACACCCAAAATACTCATCCAACAACTGTCACAAGGGATGCACTGTATGCACAATAAACGCATTTGCCAAGCACGTAAATGTCAATGCAGTATAACTTTATAGTTTTCTATGGAATCTCGCCTACCCATAATCCCACTGTGTTTGTTTATTTAGGGTGACAGGGGTTCTCGTGGTCCCAATGGTGATAAAGGCGAGAGAGGAGATGATGTAAGCATTTCTCACAGACCTCGGTACTGTACTAAATTGTTTGACTTCATGTTATCTAACAGTTCATTGCTCTTTTTTTTCACTTTAGGGACCACCAGGACCAGACGGGCCTAGAGGAGAGAGAGTAATTGAACATTTTGATTTGCATCTATCTTACTGTAACCAGATGTTGTACTGAGTCATGTTTCTAATCTGAGCTGTTGCCTTTCATATGTGTTTATTTTATGTACTGTATTTATGTGTGGGCCTTTAAATGAAAGGGTCAGAAAATTGAACGTGAGGTTTTTTATTCATGTAGGGCTTAGGTGGGGAGAAAGGTGAACAAGGTTCCCGTGGTAACAGAGGGCCTAGAGGCGAGCCTGTGAGTATATTTTGTTATCTGATGCAATGCTAAAACCCGAATTTAACACGAATGGAACGAAGTCAAAGTGAAAGGGATGTTTGCAATCAGATTTTCTTTTCCAATGTCTAATATTTCCAAGGAAAACCTAGGGATGGACATGATTTTCTCTGAGAATTGATTAAATTGTGAAATGTTTCTTTCTCAAAACATCGCCAGCTTGCATTGTTTGAAAATTTCAACAATTGTGATGTCAGCCATGCTGTGTCTTTTTTTTATCCAAAGTGACGAATTTGATACACGATTACAAACCTTTTTTTAATAACCTGCATGAATCACACAGAACAAGCTCAATAACATTGATCATTATTTTGTTGATTTATATTTAATCCACTGCTGATTGAGATAACGCGAGGGTCTAGTTAATTTAATACACGTTTTTGCAAGATAAACACATCTTACATCAATTATTATGTGTATTATGAGTGTTCTGTAAATTGCATTGACAACTTGAAGCGTTGGTTTATATTTACTCAAGAAGATGAATAATATATTGACAGAATGATGCTTTTATTTAATTGCTGTAGGGCGAGCCAGGACCCCGAGGTGAGCAAGGGCGCGAGGGATCGGCAGGACCAAACGGAGACCCGGTGAGTGTTCATTTCTGGTTCACAACAGATTTTCAGTTTGTATTGAGGGGCAACCTTCTGATCTTTGATAAAGCCAATATAGAAGTGATTTAAACTGCAATTCATTGACTGGCCACTAGAGGCAGGCTCCAAAAGGGAGACCTCCTTAGACCCCCATGTTAAAATACCCAACTTTACAGCAGAAAATAATGTTTTTGGTCTATATAGCAAATTTTGCCCTGTATGACAACTGTGAGAGCTGTGAATTTTTTTGTAACTCATCCGTTTAAATTATATTAAGCCTTAAAGTTCTGCATAATTAAGGGTGTGGCCACTTGAGTGATGGGTGAACGAACTGCCACTGCTGTCACTACCATCAAGCTAGGTGGGTGTGGTTCCAGCAACCAGCCACCTTAGCATCACCCAAGTCCCGCCTCTTTACCCATTATCAGTTATCCGCGAGTGTTGTGTGGTGATGCGCGGCCAAGATTGAGATGTCAGGCTCCGCCTATTGGCTTCAAAAAAGCTCTTCACAAACATATGGATGACATCATGGACACTACATCCTTATTTTTTACCAACATGATCTCACGGAAAGTTGTGTTATAGTCACGCAAAATTTGATTAATTTATTCATGTCCATGGCACGAAATTCAGCTTTTTCGTGCCTTGAGCAAGAATGTCTTTTTTGTGACACTCACATGAATTTCTATAAATAGTTTTTTGTGTCCGTGGCACGACTTTCTTTTTTGTGTAATTTTATGTATAGTTTTTTTCTTTTTTTTCTATTTTTAAATCATTGTCGCTTGGGGTTGGCGTTAGATTTGGGGTTTGGGTTAGGATGTACTTTTATGTTTTGGTTTCTATGTGTTTTTCTTCCGCTTTTAAAAATTATTCGCCTGGAGTTGGGGTTAGAGTTGGGGTTTGGGTTATGATGTCTAAAAATGTAACAGAAAGTGATTATAAAAGCGACAAGATGAAAGAAAATAGTGACAATAGAAAGAAAATAGAAAAAAACTTTGAGAAAACAATACATAAAATGAAACAAAGAAAGAAAGTCGTGCCAGGAACACGAGAAACTATTTATAGAAATTTGTGCGAGTGACACAACAAAGGCATTCGTGCTCAAGGCCCGAAAAAAGCTGAATTTTGTGCCACACAAATAAATTACTCAAATTTTGCATGACTATAACACGACTTTCCATGAGGTCGAGTCTGTTTTTTACGGTCTATGGTTTGTACAGTTTTAAAGTTTATCTATCAAATCCGTATTACATTATTATTAAAATACATTAAAGCAACACTATGTAGTTTCCATGTAAAAATGACTTACAGCTCCCCCATGTGGTTGAAAAGCGCAACAGTGCCTGGGATCAGACACTCTTCTGCAGGCAAGGGAGGGGCGGGGCTGTGTTTCCTACCCTCCACCGCCACTTTCAGAGTGTGCTTGTAGCAGCTAGGAGGCTGCTCAGGTTGCAGCAACAGTACAATTTGTCCAGTTAAAAGTTGTTCTATCACTGAAATAATTTTAGAGACATTATTTAAAGGTAAAAAAACCTACATAGTGTTGCTTTAAAAGACACTTTATATTTTTCCGTATAGAAATCAGACATTTGGGTGAGACATATTAAAGGGATAGTCTACCCAAAAATTTACTTGGGTTCATATTTTTGGGAAGATATTTTGAGGAATGTTTGTAACCAAACCGATCAGAAGCCCCTTTGACATCCATAGTAGGAAAAAAGTACTATGGATGTCAATGGGGCTTCTTATTGGTTTGGTTACAAGCATTCCTCAAAATATCTTCCTTTGTGTTCATCAAAGCAAAGACATTTATACAGGTTTGTAACAACATGAGAGTAAATAATGACATGATTTTCATTTTTGGGTAAACTATCCCTTTAATCAGTTGCATTTGACATTTAAAGGAAGAACCTTCTTATTCTAGGGAACATCTGATTGGACGAAAATCTGTCTAGTGCAGGATGATTCATCAAAATTTTGCTCCGTTTTCCTTAAAGAGAGAGACTGTATCTATTTAAATCTGAATACTTTGTAACAATGTGGAAGTAAACTAGCAAATAGATGTTCTCAAAGTTGGCCTATATATTTTCATTTTAATGGGATCCAGACAGAATTACAGTATATGCTGCAGATTTGTGCATTATGTAAACCATAGGATCCCAATACAGAGTTTGAACATGGATGAAAGCTTATGACCTCAGAACACAGGCATGTTGTAAGAGCCCCTAAATTCTCTCAAGCTATTGGACCTCTGAGCTATGATATAAGATAACATAAGAAATACATCAAGTGGTGTGGCCTTTTGTGGTGGTTCAGCAGTGGGAGGAGAGCAGATGGAAAGATCTATACGTTCCTGAGGTCAGATGGACTCCAGATGGACATTGTTAGTCACGGGCTGGGCGAGCTCAAACCTGAACAGCAGATGCAGTTCAACAGATGTATTTTAATACGTAAAAACAAATGTTCTCTGACAAAAATAGCTTGCGCTTTATGTAGTAAACGATGATGTCATTTGAGCATAGCTGTAGGGTTGAATAGGTGTCTTCTAGGCATTAACACATTGTAGATAGTTTTTTGAAGGAATCTAATGATTGTTTTGGAAGTTTTGTAGTAGCGAAGAGTTGACTTTAGAATAGAAATGGGATACATCTAAGGGGCTGTTTACACTTGGTATTAAGATGTGTTTTCATCAATCTGATCACAAGTGGATGAGAGAGACACATTACGTTTACACCTGGTATTTAAATCCGTCTCTTTTGTCCACTTTCGACCGCATCTGTGCTGAATACTGTGAGGGGATGGTCTGTGAGACGGTGGGCGAGTCTCTCTGCTGTCATTCAAACCCGAGCGGGAGTAATTATGAGTTTATGTGGATGCAAACTAATATAATGTCGGAGTCCGCTGCTTGTTTAGCAAGTATACATGCTGCACATAGTTTTGTACGTGTGTATGTTAGAGCTTTCTCTGAATTTTCAGCGCAATTGATAAAATAGGATCGCGCAACTTTCACACGCTTTCAAAACGAAACTACGGAAGAACACCCGCAGTAGTTTTATCAATGAAAGGCTAAAAATAGCGGTGTTCACCGTATGTTCACGCCAGAAGTAAAAAAAGACGTAAAATTTGTGTTTAATACCTCAGATTAGATAAATGGGCGGAGAGAAGGCGGTCGCGTGTGGCTGTTCGAACGCATTCAACCACATTGCGTTCCGCAGCTCCAAAGCGATTCGATCGAAAGTGGTTTCGACTACCTCTGGATGTGGTTGAAAGTGGTAGAAAGTGGACACGTTCAAAACGTTTTGAACACCGTTTACACCTGGCATTAACGTCGTCCACTTGTGATCCGATCGATGAAAACGCATGTTAATGCCAAGTGTAAACAGCCTCTAAAGGTTTGGATCCATAATGCCAAAAATGGTTCTTCATTGTTTTTGTTTTTTTAAACTTTATGATGCCAAGACCCCCAAATACTGTATCATGAACCTTTTGTAAGGGATTTGACCTTTTGTTCTTCAGGCATCAGTCAGTATTTAGTGTGACCTCTGTTAGCACTAAACACATCTTGAGCTGTTGTGAGGAGACTGAATTCCTGTAGTCATTCTATTAGAATTAGAAATTAGGATTTAATTTTATTTAGGTTTATCCTAAAATTTGACACCAGTTTGATAACTCCAGTATAGATTACTTGACAGTATAGATTTGACACCAGTATATTTCCCAGCCATATCTGCCTAGAAAATCGCAACTTCTAATTTTCCGTCGGTCTTAGTACACGATGTAACTACAGAAGAGTCAAGTTTTAAATAGGAATAATATAGAAACTCTTTGGTTATTTTTTTGTGCGATGCTAATGGTCTAATCAGATTAATTGGATTGTGCTAAGCTATGCTAAAAGTGCTAGCGCCAGACCCGGAGATCAGCTGAATGGATTCCAAAACGATAAAATATAATGTTAAACTCAAGGGGATCTGGAAAATGAGCATATTTTCAAAAAAAAAAAAAAAAGAATTTGGAATGTCCCTTTAAACATCTAGTAAAAAACACTGTATACTGGAAGTCACATTTTTGTATAATCAAATTAGGAAAAACTAGAATAAACTTCTGAGGAATTCAGATAAGAGGTTTGTTTAGTTTTTGAGATAAGGTTATACGGCAGTGAATGTTTTAATTAAAGCTGCTCGGATTTAGAAGTGGTGACTCTGAATCCTTATGTGCTGCTGTTGAGCAGATTTTAATGCATGGCTGTTGTTTGAGCAAGGCCACGGCACACGGGAAGGACGTCGAGAGTGATTACGCTTGACCTGACTCCAGACTTGACTCAAAATTTCCGATGTGAAACAAGCTAACGTGCCAAGATTTCAACGACTTATTCTACAACATCACCAGGTGCACCACAGAACTCGGTTCTGGCAGCACTTAATCTCCCTCCACAATTCTTGTTAACTTTCAGGATGACTGCAAATTTTTTTTGCTGTTTGGGACTCTAAATTTCCGGTGGCGCTTTCGTGACTTGCATTGGGTGCACGTGTGCAGAACAGTTCCTCGCTTTTATAGTCCTGATGTTTTTCAAAAAACAGAAAATTGGCCAGCTGCTCTGAGCCTCACATTCTCACAAAAACTCAATTGGAGTGTGCAACGTCAAGGTTATGGGTTCAATTCACAGGGAACGTATAAACTGATAAAACGCATACTATGTGCCATGAGTTGCTTCGGATTAAAGCATCTGCCAAATGTGGTTTATTAGAAATGACATGTTTCCACAGATGTTTATAGGGTTTTTGCTTCAGCTGTGCATTTGATATGATGATATGCATTATGATTCACATAATAACTTGTAGGTTTTTGTTCGAAGGAACTTTCATAACAGCTTCGAGAAAGAAGGTTCCCTTTTATTGGTTTATATCTTGGCAAAGATATTTTCCAGTCGAGTTAAGCGGGTGGGAGGAAAAGAACCAAGTGTACAATTCGGTGGAAATCTGGACGAGTTTTTGAGCTCATGAGCTAAAGCACTGCTCTCCAAAACTTGTTATTTTACTGATTTAATTCACCCATGTGTCATGTTGCTCTCTGGGAAATATTATGCTGCATATGAAAATAAATAATAACTACATTAAAAGGTGTTTTTTACTGAATCATTTACCACAAGTACTGTATAGTTTTAACTCATGACTCAGACTTATAAACATATATAACTTTTAATTCCAATATGGTGTAATCTAGGCATGAATGCCCCTTTGTGTTGAATCGCCACTCATCATAGTTCATCCAAAAAACGAAAATCATTTACACAACCTTATGTTATTACTGTATGTAACAGACTTGTGGATCACTAAAGGAGATGTTAAACATTTCTATAACTAACTGTTTGCTTTCCAATCTCTCTGGTAGGGTGTGCCAGGAAGGCAGGGGGCACCAGGTTATCGAGGTGATGAGGGTCCTACCGGGCCAGAGGTGAGTCCAGCATCCCCAAAACTGATTTTTCAATCATTCACAGAAATGAGACATGTGGGCTCTCATGGCATTAGCAGTGACCAATAAGCTTCTATCTAAACATTATACTCAGCAAATGCAAATTTACAATTGCCGAATTTGCAAATTTCCCCTGTAAAATAATGTGAATGTGCCTTAAAGGAGCATGAATGTAATTTTACACACTTGCTTATATAAGCATGTGGTTCAATGAATATGCAACCTCCATTCAATTACATCAGTTCAGACTTCCTGATGGTCAACTCTTTTATGCCTTTGGTAAACTGCAGTTTAAAAGGGAAAATACTCAGCAACCATTTCTACTGATGCATTTGTACATGGATTTGTACTTTGTAAAGCATAAACACCATATAGACATATAAACAACATCAAAATATTGGTTTTCACCAACAAAGTGGAGGCATAATTTAATTTAATATTTCAGCAAGCAGCATGTGACATGATATTAACCCTCAAACGCTCCTCGTTTTCTGTTTACACTACTGGCCCTTGGGGTCTATATGACCCCAAATTGAAAGCATAATTCCAAGAAAATATACATTTTCCCTAATACAAATAATATATATTTTTTGTTGTTTACTTGTCACTTATACAATGAAGCTGTGTTTAGAGAGATTTCAAGTACTTTTGTATCCATTTACCCCAGCAATCCTCAACTACACTGTTAGCTTGCATGTGAAATTTAGATCTTTTTAATAAAAAAAATCACTTAAATTATTATCTAAATTGAATTTAGATAAAGAGATAAACCTAAAGGAATTACCGTTTAAGAAAGAAACAGCTTTGACCAGCAGAGGGCCATAGAAAGCCATATATTTTACTGGATATGGCCAACTGCTCACATCACTACTTTAGTGATACATTTTGTGAATTTACGTATATATAAACATTAGAAAGGACATTAAAAATAAAAAAAAATTCAAATAGTATTATTTTATGTAATTTTTTATGCATTTTGAAAGCTTTTACAAAATGGATTTATTGATTTTTTTTGACAAATGGAAAAAATATTTTTTTTTGCCTTTCCCACTCTTTTTTAATTTGACAGATTAATAAAAAAATGTAAACAACTTTAGAACAACCGAATCAAGCCAAGTTCTCACAAAGTTTTAGATCTATGAGATGAAGGGAATTTTTTTTTAACTAATAAAACATTGTTTGGGGTAATATAGACCCCAAGGACCGTTTGAGGGTTAAAGAGAAATGCAATAACCAAACTTTCTTTTCCATCTTAAATGTCTGTGTGCTAGGGAGCTAAAGGGCCCAGAGGAATTAAAGGGGCCCCCGGTGACAGAGGTCTGATGGGAGAGAGGGTGAGTTAGTCATGGTCATCTTCATAGTTGATTTTAAACTTAATAGATTCAGTTGACCTACAGTACTATAATGTAAGGATGTTTTCCCTTTTTAGGGAACAGATGGACCACAAGGAAACGGTACTGAGGGCTGTCATGGTTTCCAGGTTGAGTAGCTTTCAATCAAATTTAACAAAAATAAAAACTACAGTCATATTGGTGTGTAATTGTTATATACATGTGCGTTTTGCATAATTGTAGGGTTATCCTGGGCCAAGGGGAGATCCAGGAGCACCTGTAAGTATCCTAAACCTTAAAAGTCATTTTTCTGGTAGTAGTGCAGAGAAACCTGTGCACTACTTTGGTTTTGTCAAGTATGAAATGTTCCTGTATCAATATTTGTAGTGGTCCTAAAGGTCTTCAATCAGATTTGAGGTAAGGCCTAGTTGGGCTTTGTAGAGCTTAGAGGGTCAAACGTTTTCAATTTTATTTCATCACTAAATTCACTAGTATGATAATTGAAATCAGCAGATTTATTAATAATTTTAATTTAGAGAATGTTACTATATGATATGATTAATATTGCGAGTCATTAATTTGATTCATTAGCTTCATACTTATGGTACAGTGATATGTGTCTCACTGCAATGGCAGGTTGTGTTGTAGACATTTTAATGACAGCTCAGTTCGCTTAAGTGCAGCAGATGTAAATTGTAAATTGTCTAGATCAAAGCTCAGAGTCTGGACATTAACAGGATGTGGTTGATAAACTGACACAGCAAAAAAAAAATCTCTTTGATCTAAAATGTCTAAATTTTTCACATATTGTTTCTATCTTAAGGGTGGAAAAGGAACTCCTGGACCCAAGGGAGACGATGGAGAGCCAGGTGACCCAGGAGTAGATGTGAGTGATTGCTCGTGTGTCAGTCACTGTCTGTTTTTCATTGATTATCTTTTTAGTCTCTCGGCGGAGTCCAAATTTTCTGGGCTGCGCGTATTGTTTTCCTCACTGTTTCTTAACCTGTTTTTCATAAAGATGTTATTCTCTTTTACTAGGAATGTTCCTAATATAAGTTTGGCTTTCATGACAGCATTTGTGCATATTATCCATAACCACAGAAAATAATTTATGAATTAAATGTTGTCCTTAAATTAAAAATTTTTTTAAAGATCAAGGAGCTGTTTTTCTATTGTAAGTGCATTACTATTAGAAGTGTCTTATTCATTTTTATAATAATGCACTTATGGTAGAGAATTTTGGTTATCATCTCTCTTGCTCTTTTGTGTTGCGATTAATCATACTTAATAGAGAATTTTGCTATCTTTGTTTGCTTTTTGGTTGTGGTCACCATATTTGAGCCTAGACGGCTGTGATGTTTTGTCTTGTATTCAGGAAAGTTCAAAAGGCTGGTGTTTTATTTAAAAAGCTATATTTTTCTTAGATACTTCAGATTCAAATGCCTTGAGATGGTGGGAGAATGTACTTCTCTAGCTATTTGTTATGAAAAAGTGTCATAGAGTCTCTTTATTTATTTATTTATTAGTTTGTTAAACTAAGCTTGTTAAACAACTTTCTTATTGTAATATGCATGCACAGATAAACAAAGTGTGTAATGATTAAAATGCTAATAGACATTAATCTCAAGTTCTCTGAAAATACAACTTTTTCTAAAGCCAGACTTCTCAGCTGTTTTATATTCTTAAACGCCTCCCAGACACATTTTTGATCCAACACTTTTTTCTCCAGTGTCTCCAACCCTCTCACCAAACAACATGTGTTCGCATAGCAAAGTCATTTGATTGAACAGTGCTGTTGTGTTACCATAACCAGGATATTTTTGTGGTGACTTGGATTTGATTATTTATTTGGTCCATACGTAAGTAGCATTGTTTATAAAAACAGAACTTGGATTGGTGTGTAACAACAACATAGCAACCACCTGCAACATCCTACTGTAGTAACCTTTTAGCAATACCCCAGCAACCTCCCAAAACATCCTAGCAACTTCCTAGCAATAGCCTAGCAACCTCCGTAAAACATCCTAGCAATAGCCTAGCAACCTCCCAAAACATCCTAGCAACTTCCAAGCAATAGCCTAGCAACCTCCCAAAACATCCTAGCAATAGCCTAGCAACCTCCCAAAACATCCTAGCAACTTCCAAGCAATAGCCTAGCAACCTCCCAAAACATCCTAGCAATAGCCTAGCAACCTCCCAAAACAGCCTAGCAACTTCCTAACATTAGCCTAGCAACCTCCAAAAACATCCTAACAACTTCCTAACAATAGCCTAGCATCCTCCATAATACATCCTAGCAATAGCCCAGCAACCTTCCAAAACATCCTAGCAACCTCCCAAAACAGCCTAGCAACTTCCTAACATTAGCCTAGCAACCTCCAAAAACATCCTAACAACTTCCTAACAATAGCCTAGCATCCTCCATAATACATCCTAGCAATAGCCCAGCAACCTTCCAAAACATCCTTGCAACCTCCCAAAACATCCTAGCAATAGCCCAGCAACCTCCCAAAACATCCTAGCAACTTCCTAGCAATAGCCCAGCAACTTCTCAAAACATCATAGCAACTTCCTAGCAATAACCCAGCAACTAGGGATGTGCCAGTTTCAAAATTGGTGATGACGGTTATGACGCGGACAAATGTGACAGTTCGTAACATAACCTTCCGGGGGAGGGGGCGTGTCTTGCGTGTTGGGATGTTTTGCGCGTTGCGACGTTCGTCTTTTATAGGACAACTTAGTTTGAATAAACAAGCAGACACTGCTGTTTGTCTTTTATAGGACAACTTAGTTTGACCCACCCTTCTTTAGACTAGGATGCATCTACCTCTAACCCATCGTTTAAAACAAATGACCCTATATCAGATGAAAGAACAGACCCTCTGCTTTTAAACAAAAAAAAAACCGTTTAATCCTACCTTCATTAGTTCTCTTGTAATCACCTCTCAAACATGGGTAGGTTTCTTCAAAAACACCCAATTTTGAGCAAAAAGCTGAGATAATTTCATTTTTGTGAAGGACTTTTGATAAAGATCAGATGCAGAGTGATCTTTGAAACATACACGGAGTTCTTTCTCTTCTCGCTGAGTTGCTGTTCAAACGTGCTGAAAGTCCTACTTTTCGAAATTTGCGTTTTAAACGGAAGTAAATATAACAACCATGCATTAGGAAAATTTATAATTGCTTTATTTAGGCTATTTTCTATAGACGTGTAAAACCATATTTTGGCGGATTGTTTTTACTTTCATTGTTTTTACTAGTTTGCCTGCCCATTTAGTCTTAATAATTAATGGAACCTAAACAAACTTGGCTTGCTGTTCTCGAAGGCAGCTCGAATCTTGGTCGGGCTCGAGACCCAATTCCAAGTAACAGAAGAGACGAAAAATGCAGTGAAGGAGGAGAGATGCCAGAAGAATTGCGGCTGGGCGCAGAGGCACGGAGACTCACGTTTACCATGATTAATGATGATTGACAAGTTTAGGTTCCTTTCAAACCTACGTTAAAAGTGTAGCCGTTAAAATATTATTAGCCTAATAGTTTATTTTGATCATGGTGCTACGATCTATGAATAATTCTGAAGTTGTTTTAAAGAAGAATAAAATAATTACTTTTCAGTCATTTGCGCTGTCACACATTTGAACGTCTCCGCATATGTACATCATTGCGACGTACATTTGCAAATGATTCATAAAGTTATACCTCCGCAATTCTTTGATCGATTGTGTTTTAGAAGTACTGTATGCTCAAACTCTTATGTTAGCAATGTGATCGCTGATGCGCTGGTAGAGAGAGAGAGGCGGAGACAAGGAGAGAGAGCGCGGCTCTGTTCAAAAGTGGAAATGATTGATGTTATTTAATGTCGGCTCTTACAGTACAAAATACCCGATTAAGCTATTACATGGCTATTATACAAATTTTTTCGGGACGTTCTTGCGACCCGGTGGCAACTTGTCCACGACCCAGTACTGGGTCGCGACCCGGTGGTTGGGGACCTCTGACGTACGCCATTCGGTTAAAAACATAAGATATGCATCCGGGAAGAATGGCACGTATGGTCACCCTATCCTAGCAACTTCCTAGCAATAGCCCAGCAACCTCCCAAAACATCCTAGAAACTTTCTAGCAGTAGCCTAACAAGCTATCAGTAACAGCAAAGCAACATAGCAAAACATCCAGCAACCTTCAGCAATAGCCTAGCAAACATCCAAAACATTTTAGCAACTTTCTAGCAACAGCCTTGCACCTCCCAAAACATCCAGCAACCTTCCAGTAATAGCCTAGCAACCTAGCAAAACATCATAGCAACGATCTAACAATATCCTAGCAACCTCCCAAAACATCCAAGCCTAGCAACTGCATAACAACATGGTCTTTTAAATGTTGCCCGTTGGCTTTAACTAATTGCTTCCTATTGATGCACTCTCAGAAATAATGCCAAAAAAGCTGTCACTGGTGCAGGACCCTTCTAAAAAGTCCACCTTTGTACCTAAAGAGAGCATATTAGTACCCCAAAGGTGCATATCAGTACCTACATGCTACATATTAGGAACTTTAAATGGGTACCTTCCCATTGACAGCTTTTGTACCAGTATTTCTCACAGTGTTTTGTTTTTTACTTTAATGATTTTGACAAAACTTGCATTATATTAAGTATAATCATTGTGCTCTTTTCTTAAAATCTGTCCATAAAGGAAATGTATTCGCATATTCCAGCCCTGCATGAATTGTTGTGTTTGGATCCTTTTTGAACCCAAACATGTACAAACAACTCAAAGATGCAATCGTTTTTCACCCTGTCTGTGTTTACATACAGAAATCTTCTGAATTTATCCCAAAACAAACAACCCCTTCCATCTGCGTTGGTCAGTAAACCACTCAAGTAGCCGGAAAATATTTGATCTATTCGGTCATTGCTCATATCTATTCCCCATGGGAACTGTATGTCTTTTGGGAATTGACAGGGAGGGTGCTGCTCCCAAAAATCACAGCTAATATTGTTGTTTATGTTGTCAAACTGTGAGCTTCTGCAGTCGAAAAGTTTTTTTAAATGTCACATTCTGGACTTTGATCTTTGATATTTTAATCCTGTGTATCTACAAGATTAAAATTCCAGTAATTTTCTCTTAGACAATGTCCAAGATGTTAGATGTCTGTCTCATAATCTTTAGTAAAGTATTTAAGTAGTAATTAATTGACTATATAAACACGTTTTCATTAAATATCCAGCAAAAAAAAATACATTACTGTATAAAATATAGCATTATCATCATATAAAGTGATTCCTACCATGATATGAATTTGTTCAGACCACCCACCCAAATGTGTGGGATATTAGTGATCTGTTATTTCAGTGACGAGGTAAACATGTAACACATGTTTATATGCTATACTGTCATTTCTTTCCATTGAAGCAATCTGAGTGGCTTCGTTGTGGCCGTACAAGCATACACAAAATGACAACAAGTACATAAGCTTGCAAGCTTTTATCTTTAGTCATCTGGAGTCGATTTTTGCTGATCCAACGACCAGACTCCTTCACTATTCATCATTGTGTTTGCGCATGCTAAACTAAAAAACTTCAAAGGCACAGACAAGCATATGTGCAAGACTTTTTCAATCATTGGCTGTTTGCAAGTTATGATCTTTCATGAAACCAAGAAGTTATTTCTGATTTTAAGAATAGACAACAAGCAGGGGAAGTTGTGAGAAAAGAGATGGTTTTTTTTTGTTTGGTTCTTGGTTTTTTATAAACCCAACCCATCTGCATTACACTGTGGTTGTCTGGCCAGACAATCCTGGTTTGGACTCGTCATCCCAAGTTTTTGGAGAATTGTTGGCTCATTGCAAAACATGGAATGTGAAGAGCAGGCCCAGATGGAAGCTGATAACTTGATATGTGACATCTTCTGTGCCCAATTTAGGGCTGAGTAGTTTTTTCAATACAGTTTGTATTTTGTTCCCAAATGCAGTAACACTTTAAAATCATGCTGCAGAACTAAATGAATTTGCATTGACATACTTTTTTCAGAATTTGTATTGGTCCTTATAGGTTTTCACTTTTATAAAAAAAAAATCTAATAATTTACTCCCATGTCATCCAAAATGTTTATGTCCTTCTTTGATCAGTCGAGAAGAAACTTTTTTTGAGGAAAACATTCCAGGATTTTTCTCCATAAAGTGGACTCCATAAAGTTTTTTTCAAAATGCTATAAATCTATTGAATCATGCCATATTATATTAATTTAGTTGACTAGTGGTATACACTGATAAAAAAACATCAATGGCATGAATCAAAACACTTACTTTGTCATATTAAGAACACTGTAATTGCTGCTGTCATCCTTGGGCCGTCGTCGTTGAACTTTTTTGACAGCGATCAGCTGTAAAATATTTTGGTCCTACACGATTTTTGTTGTATTCGAGTAAAATAATGGAAAGTTTTTCATAAGATCCCCTGTGGTCAATGTGTTAAGCTTGATGCTGTCGAGAGAACAAGCAACAGCTGACATTTTTCCGTCTCCCGAGTGCCTTTCGCGTAAATAATTCGATTTTGATGGTTTACGTTTCTTCCCCGCCACAGAAAACCACCACAGGTTTATCAATGCCATCAAAAGTATTATTTTGTTTTTGTTTGTTTGTTGATCACGAAGTTCAAAGTAAATTAGAAAAACTAGCCATTGTTGTTCACAATGCGTGGAATGGTGCGCTGTGATTGGTTGAGCGGATTTATTGCATTCTGCAGAGAAGAAGGACTGGCGTTTATCGCGATTTGGGAAAAAAGGAGAAAAGATGACAGAATAACGTGGCAGATATTGGATTTGCGTAAAATAAAACATTTACTTTTTAATACTGACCAGATACAGTACTGATTTTGGCCGTAACTCATTTTTTAAAAATGGTGTTTATCGCGTTTTGGAACCAAACTCTTGGAACTTGGAACCAAGTACATTTTATGGAAAAAATCCTGGAATGTTTTCCTCAAAAAGCTTGAGGTTCTCAACTGAACAAAGAAAAACATACATGTAAACATCTTGGATGAGATGGGGATGAATAAATTATCAGATTTTTTTAATGAATGTCGTTTAAACCCATAAGGACGATTGCGTTAGCGACATCAGCTCTCAAAATTTCACACAGATACAGTTTATAATAATAATTTTATCACAATAGTTACTAAATTCAGAGGATTTTATGGTTCTGCATAAAGTTTTGAGTAGATCAAGACTCATATAGACAATGGAAAACATGGAAAGTTCAAAATAAATCAAAGTGACTATAAATCCAACCGTAATGATAAACAAAATTACGGAGGCCATAAATTAAACCCATTGTGTTTTACAAGTGAATCTTAAAACACTCTTTGTAATTCACAACATGTCTGAAGAGAATAAAATCCACATTCGAAGAGCCGACACTTTTACATACAGTACTGTACTGTGTCATGTTGAGCAATGCTTGGATGCCAGAGTTGATGTAAATATGCTGACTGAATGCATACTTCTATCGAAAGGCCTTTATCAATCACACATGATGTTTTGGATGAGCCATTAACATTTCACAGCAGATGTGTGTAAACTGTTTATGCATATAGTAATCTTTGTGTTAAAGATGTGCATACTTCTGCTAATACTTGCAAATGTTAGGGGAGATTTTGAAGGAACAACTGGACAGCTTTGTGCCAGTTTTTACTGTATACGAATTTCATAGAGATTTAAGGGGGGTCACTCTTAACTTAGGACCACCATATAAACACCCACCATATCTTTGTGCTAGTGAGTATAAAGTTTGAACTCTTTTAAAAATGTTAAAAGACGGATGTCTGTTTAATCTGGTTTGGGTAGACAGACAGGGAATATTTATAGGGAAGATTTTTTTTTGCTTCCTCTGTGATAAACCTAAAACAGCTGTTTCCAGATGTTGCGGTCACATCAGCTGCATTTGTTTGAAACATCCATAAACATTGTCTACATGCACCGCATTCTGTTTGTTATATATTATTTTCTTGACGAATATGTTCTGAACGTGACAGCGTGTTTGTGAAATAACGTTAAATAACCAGATCTTTGATTTAATGGTGTATATACGTTTAGGAGCCCCTGGCCTCTTGGTTCCTGTTCATACTCATGGCCTCTCCACGCATCTGCACCACACGAAGGTGCTTTCCTCATGCTTGTATTGTCTTTTAAAACGTCTGTGCCTTTCTGCTCACCAGGACTGTTTGGAAATGTTTTTTGTGTTCTTGTAAACATTTGATTGGGCTCCTCCGGCCTCTCCCAAACCCAAGGGGCCCATACTTAGTTCTGTATCTGTCAAGGTAATGATGGAGTGCCAAAACAATAACGGTGTAACGGCATAGTTTAACCTCGTCCCCACTGTGAGCCGTCTTGTAGAAGAGCTGTGACAGTTGTGGGCTTTGAAGTGTCGAATTGAAGGTAATTGGAGCAGCATGGCTTTAAAAGGGGACAGCTGGTTAGTGTTATCTCACCAGCCGAACTTTAATCTGGCACTATAAAATGACCGTATGAATGCCTCTGCAAAGCTGGAGGCAAAATATGTCTCGTACTAAGAGTTAAATTGTTAGAATGACAGAAAGATGTCTGAGGTCTGGTGGATACAAGCATTGCATGATGTTTATGGTTGCAACATTGCTTAAAGTATAAATCAGGGTGTAGTGTAATGTTGTTAGTGAATGATTGCAATATTTTTTTTAATGATCAAAGCTTATAAAGAGCAACATGGCTGTTGAGCAATGAGTTGGTGATAACTTGATTATGGCAAATGTTTATTTGATAGGTTTTCTAAGGAATAGGTTTGGGTCCAAGCAAAACAAGCAATGCAACACGCATAGATTTTTTTAAGGATATTCCCATACAAAAACTGCAAGTTGTTCATATTTTGGGCTCATCCTTGCATGCATTTTTAACATCACTGTCTTAATGTTTTAAGCCACCTTAAGCATTTTTTTTTTTTTTAATAATGGGAATACACTTAAGATGAAACCTTGATTGTTGCATTCATATTCTGGGCTCATCTACTTGCCAGTACATATGTTTTATTAATAATTTGTTTACCAAATTTGGTATCTCCTTGGGTGATCTGCTTTTTCACATACATATTGATATAAAAATATGACTTTATTGTCAAAATATTAAGAATTTGTCTCATATTGCTACAAATGTATTTTCATAATCCTCCCTTTAATCTAGAATTGTCGCAACTTTATTCTTGTAATTTTTACTTTATTTTTTAAATATTACAACTTTATTCTCATTATTTTGAATTTGTTCTTAAAATACTATGGGCCAGATTTACAAACCAAAGTTTGAGAGGAGTTTAAAGGGACAGTATGTAGGATTGTGGCCAAAACTGGTATTGCAACAACAAAACTTGTGGCTAATACCGGTACTGCAGTTACCCAACTGGTGGCCAATACACAACATGACAACATAAACATCAGTTAAGGGCTGCAACTCCACTTTTTAAATGACAATATCCTGGCCAGACCACTGTTGTGAGTGATATAAGTATTTGAAATGAAAATTATTTCTTAATGTCTAGTGACATATCAGGGCCATTTTATGATTAATAGATATACATTTCTTACATACTGTTCCTTTAAATAACAACTTGGCATTTACTAAAGATGCGGAGTGGATAATTAGCACTGAAAAGGTGTAGTTATTTTGCCCCTGACCTTATTGCATATGCAATTCTAGGAGTTTCCCTTTCAGACGCAAAATTTATGGGAGGAGATTATTTAAATGATTCACTCAACGCGATGTACTAAGGTTTGCATGTGTGATATTACGGGTATTTGCGCCATTTATTCAATGCCAAAAAAGCATGTCTTAAATCGTTTTGCGCTTGAAATGGCTAAAACTGTAGCTTATGGAACGCGTGGTACAAGGCAGAGGATTTTTTAACATGTAACAGTTTATTTGGAA
Source organism: Paramisgurnus dabryanus (assembly GCF_030506205.2). NCBI lineage: Eukaryota > Metazoa > Chordata > Actinopteri > Cypriniformes > Cobitidae > Paramisgurnus > Paramisgurnus dabryanus. Next base: position 8,744,227 of record NC_133350.1, on the reverse strand, counting down.
TGCCAGAGGAACATATTATTAAAAAATATTGTTTGCCAAGCCATTTTTTTTTATTTGCTGGACGAAATAAAAGAGGAGTCACTAGAAGTCACACAATACCAGGTTTTTCAAAACTTATTTTAAACCTTTATTTTTTTTGTCCTCCAGTCCTTTTCAGTGTCTATGGCTTCATTAGCTGTAATGTCCGTGGTGCTGAACTCAAGCGCATCAGGCGTTAGTAGATTACCAGCACCTCATCAGCTCTGCTTATTTGGGGCCATGAAACTAATTTGCGCTGCTCTTAGTAGATTGCATTGGTCATTATGGAAATCAGCTGTTTTGCCTGTGTGACTTTTTAGTAACCTGTATATATTACCACTCCCATCTGCGGTTTTTTTTTTGTAATTGCTGTTGGGTACTAATTTGCCTCGTTAAGTGAATATGGCCCATGACTTTATTCTTGTAAGTTTTAAATATTTTTTTTTTCACATTGCAATGACTTTGATCTCAAGATGCTTTTATTTATTTTTTACTTTAGCTTATCCTGATTCCTCTGATTTATAGTTTTCAATTTTAAATGCCAATAGATTTTTATTTAATAAGGTAACTTTTATTCATTTTAATAAAGTTACGGGCACACTTGATATAATGTACATTAACATTAAACAATTTATTTTCTCAATGTAATTTACAAATGTGGTCTTTCACAGAATGGCAGTCCTGGACCACCTGGGCCAAAAGGTGCCAAAGGCCACAGAGGACCCGAAGGAAGAGTTGTGAGTGTGAACACGTCTTTATTTAATCCATTTCATGCATTTAGCCTGTGGACACTGCATTTTTCCTATTGGATTGAGTGTTAATGCATTCATTAATTCATTGATTTGGCTCAGGGTTGGCCAAATTATTTATTACACACTGCAAAAAATTATTTTCAGAAATTCTTAGTATTTTTGTCTTGTTTTCAGTAAAAATACCAAAAAATTCTTACATTAAGATGCTTTTTCTTGATGAGCAAAACAACCCAAGAAAATAAGTCTAGTTTTTAGACCAAAAATATCAAATTTAAGTGATTTTATGCATAAAACAAGCAAAAAAAAAATCTGCCAATGGGGTAAGCAAAAAATCTTGACATTTTTTCTTAAACACTAAAAAAAATTTGCTTACCCCATCTAAAAATTCTTAAATTAAGATGCTTTTTGTCAATGAGCAAAACAACCCAAGAAAAAAATCTGCCAATGGGGTAAGCAAGTTTTCTTAAAATTTTCTTGAATTTAGTGTTTAAGAAAAATTTTCAAGATTTTTTTTGCTTGTTTTATACACATAATCCCTTAAATTTGAAAATTTTGGTCTAAAACTAGCCTTTTTTTCTTGGGTCATTTTGTTCATCAAGAAAAAACAGCTTAATTTAAGATTTTTAGATATTTTTACTGAAAACAAGACAAAAATAATAAGAATTTTTTTCTTGAAAATAATTTTTTGCAGTGTAAGTGTTTATGAAAAAGTAAACTTATTTTAAGAAATTTTTTCTCATTCCTCCCTGCAGATTTTTTTGCTTGTTTTAAGCACTAATTTACAAGTCAAAAATACTAACTGAGAAAGTAATTTTTTATTTATACGACATGTCTATTTCTGTCTATATCCTCTATGACAAAATATATCTTCACCATCAACAGTTTAAATAAACAGCATATACTGCACCATTTATGGTGCTTATGTCATCATCGCTGGATAACATTTGTATGTGGATCAGTGAACATAAACACACTGTTCTGCTTTTAGTTTTGAGTGTTAAGGCACATGAGATAACTTGGCAGTGCCGAAACAGTGTGGACCAAAGGAGCAAGAACCTCCAGTTTACTTTTTGTTGAGCAATCGTGGAATGTGATCAACAAAGGCTCGCCAAAGCCAGAAAACAAGTTTTATTATAAGCTTGATATATCATCAAACGCATATTTGACACCATCTGACACACTTGCTTAACCTCAAGAATGTCTAAATGCTGTCCTGCAAACATCCAAAACAAACTACCAAGACAAAGTGTTCAAATGCATTGTCACTAACACATTTTCAAAAGCAAACATGCAGGCTCAACACTGTACAGAGGAGCCAGTGGTAGTGTTTAATTCTTCAGTTATGTAGAACGACGTTAAACGGTCAGTATGAGTTATGGGTTTGTGTGGGAAGGACCGTTTCTCTCAGGCTGCAATTTTGCGATGCTCCTCTTTGCCACTGGATGACATCCAGAAAGGAGGAGACAGCAGTGTCTCAAAAATGCTCTTATTTGGAAAGCCGTTTCCAAGTCTGGGTCCACGTCTTTGTTCTGGCAGATCTATAACAGTGTTACACGAAAGATAACAGAGAGTGACCCAAATTTGGACTTTCGGTTTATATTGGTCAGTATTACCGAAGTTATGTTTGCATTTGGTGTTTGACTTACTGTGTTATTTTTGTGCACAGGGACCACCAGGACCACCTGGACCTGCAGGAGCTGATGTGAGTGGGTTTAATTTGGAATACAGTAAATAAAGTGTTCTTGTTGCCTAACAATGCATTAATAGTGTACAAGAGTCATGGGTTTGGGAACACACATACTAATAAAATGTAAAGGCATCTGCCAAATGCATAAATCCAGATTGACACACAATACTGGATGCAATATAATGCGAAAGTTCCCAAAAATAATGATTTGAAGAGGAATTCGAAGGGTGACAGTGTTCTTGCTAATAAATGGGCTTGGATGTACCACACAGTTCACTTCCCATCATTTTGCGAATTTCTCATTGTCAGTAAAAATGGAAACCAATTCTGCTCATGGAATAAAAGCATATTTACAGCACCAGTGCGAATTGAATGAACTAATAACCGGCAGATATGCGGGCAAAGGTTATGTTGCACATTTTTTATTAAGTTTTTCCCTGGTGTCTGCTTATTATGACTGTCACAAACAGTCATAATTCATTGATGCATGTGGTAAAGTTGAAAGACTGGGACACACATTTTTAAGATTAGTTTTTAATAAATGCAGTTTAAAAAACAGTTTTATCTAATCTAATTCCACATCATTTAATCTTTTATTCATGACTCTTGCATTTATTTGCATCAAAAGCAAATCACTTTACAAAGTGTCTCTGCTGTAATTGTGAGTCTTTTGGGAGCAACTGTGCAAAATGTGCAGCTGAATTTCCTGTAATTAAACCAGCATGGACTTCGTAGCTCCATTTTGTGCAACAAAATGGCGACAGAGAGAATCGTCTGCAGAAGCATTAGTCTCTTTGAAAACTTTAAACCCTATTCTCTATCTCTTGCTCACTCTTTCCCTCTCTCTCTTTCACTTTAGGAATGTGAGATTCTGGATATCATCATGAAGATGTGCTGTGAGTAGACCTGCTTTTAAATTACCCATGAGTAAATGCTGAAAGGTGCACTGACCCGCACAGTTTCACTGCCACCGTAAATGGCATTCTGACTGTGATAAACACAGTTGAACAGACCCGTGTCACGAAGAAACAGAAGTCCACTTAGCCAGCTGTATTCAGATCAGTGACAAACTCTGCAACATTTTAAAGGTTCAACAAAACCTGGGAGAATAAAAAGTCTTTTACTGTATGTAAGTTACTAAGTAAGGGATGGTGTGCAGTCATTATCACTAAATTAACCCACAGGGTTGATCAGGACCCTGTTGTGTTCAAAGGTAGATAGATGGATGGATGGATGGATGGATAATATCTCTATCTGAGCATGAGAGAAAACACCATTTCAAATGCTTTGAAGTGCATAAGAGTACACATGAGATTGAGAGGAAGGAATTTAGTAACAAACCAGATCAGATTTGGGCTTTTAAAAGTGCCTGAAAATGCTTTGAGGATGCTGAATGCCGGCTGTTTTTTCAGATGAGCGCCAGCTTTCTTCAGCTGAGCGCTTTGGTTGCTGTGATACTTCTGCTTTGTTTATCAATCATTGTACGATGCACTGGTTGGTTCCTGTGGTAATGTCCCGCCCCTCCTCCAATGTGATTGTACGGCCGTGTGAGAACTGACATTGACAAGCGGAGCTTTTCACCCAAAGTTGAATATTTTTCAACTCTCAGCTCTGAGCGCGTAAAAAATGCTGAGCGCCGATTTTCAGCACGAAAAAAATAAACGATAGCTGCTAGCTTTTTTGAAAAACAATTGAAAACATACGCCGGCCGCGGGCGTAAAAGCTTTGGTGTGTGCACCCCCTATTGATATGTGAGGGTTTTTAACTGTATAATACAGTGTTATACTTCTATCTATCCTCCATTATTGGCCCATGGGCTTAAGGGGCGGGACACAGCTTTTTACATGGCTGAAAACGCTAGGAAAACGCTGAATACCATGTGAGAACTGACATTAACGAGCGGAGCTTTTCACCCAAAGTTGAATCTCTTAAAACTCTTGAAGCTCAGCGCAGATAAAACGCTGCGCGCTGGCTTTCAGCGCAAAAAAATCTGCCAGCTGCTGGCTGTTTTGAAAACGCTGCGCTTCCATGGGAAGAATTGAAAACATGCGCCGGCTGCAGGCGTAAAAGCTTTGGTGTGCACACCCCCTAATGATATGTTAGGGTTTTTACTGTATAATACAGTGTTATACTTCTATCTATCCTCCATTAATGGCCCATGGGCTTAAGGGGCGGGACACAGCTTTTTTACGTGGCTGAAAACGTCAGGAAAACGCTGAATATCGTGTGAGAACTGACATTAATGAGCGGAGCTTTTCACCCAAAGTTGAATTCCTTAAAATCTTGACGGATAAAGCGCGCTTTTGAAAACTCTGCGCTTCCATGGGAAACAATTGAAAACATGCGCCTACCGTGGGCGTAAAAGCTTTGGTGTGCACGCCCCCTTAGTTCACATAACCCTGAGCATTTATCTCATCATGATGTTGTAATAAAAGTGTCGTGTTGTGAATTTTATAAGTTACATTTCTAATGGAAGATATTTTTATTTAGTGTGTGAAATGTGCCATGACCCCAGGGACAAAATAAAAAAAATCCATTTTGTAGTGGCTTCCAAACCATTTGACAAATAGGTCCAACCAAACACTTAAAATAAAACTGCTTTGTGTCTGTTAGTAACTTATTTTTCTTCCCAAACTGAGTTTTAGGTATGCTTTGTTCTCTGCAGGCACTAATTACTGTGTCTATGTATTTTAAATTAGGGTCGGCATAGTTTCCTTTGGTTTCTTTTGTGGTTGATGTTTGTCAGCACAGCGTGAATATGCAGTTCATTATATACTACGAATCCCCAAAATACGGAAACGTTTTAATATGTTTTATATAATGTACCAAACCATTAAGTACAGTACACTGTTAGAAATGTTTTTCAAAATATGTACCCCAGCTGTCACTGGGCAGTAAATAGGTCCTAATATGTACCATTGGGACACTAAAGTTTAAAAAAAAAATGTAATGTCCGCAACACTGCTTTTGGGACACTCCACTTTTTTTCCTCTAGAGTTAAACATTTGATTTTTACCATTTTGGAATCCATCCAGCTGATTTCCGGGTCTAGCAGTACCACTTTTATCATAGCTTAGCATAATCCATTGAATCTGTTTAGACCATTAGCATCGCACTGTAACTGTGGATTCACATCAGCCGCGGAAGAGGCGGCAAAAACACGCTATTCGCGCGTAGTTGGACGCTTGAACATTTGAGTTCACTCGCTTCATTCTCGCGTGAAATCCGCGAGTGAAATTCTAGTCATTCGAGAAATTCACGCGGAAATCCGCGTCATGGGAGGGGCTTCTGCGACTCCGCGGAGACTACACCACTCCGCTCGCTTCCTGTAATCACGTCACTACTACAGCAAGCTCCTGATTGGTTAACGCGGCACGGAATTCCGCGCATTCCGCGACATCCGCGCTGCGGCTACCACGTGTACCGCGCCGCAGGATGCCTAATCGCGTGTTTGCATTGACTTACTGTAGCATGTAAATCATCCGCGCTTGCCGCCTCTTCCGCGGCTGGTGTGAATGCTTTGTAACATGGCTGCAGAAGGCGTAGTGATATGCTCGAAAATAGTCTCGATAATAGATTACTTTCAATAGCAGGGGACTATTTTCAGTCGCTGCATAATATCATTGCGCCTGCTGCAGCCATGTTACGGCACATAACTGATTATTACGCTAGAATGAGAGTATAGTTCTTAGCCATATCTGCCTAGAAAATTGCAACTTTTAATATTCTGTCGGTCTTAATATACGATGTAACTACAGAAGAGTCAAGTTTAAAATAGGAAGAATATCAAAACTCTTTGGTTATTTTTTAGCACAATGCTAATGGTCTAATCAGATTCAATGGATTGTGCTAAGCTATGCTAAAAATGGTAGCGCCAGACCCGGAGATCGGCTAAATGGATTCCAAAACAGTAAAAATAAAATGGAAAATGAGCATATTTTTTTAAAAAGTGGAATGTTCCTTTAACTACCATATTAAATAAAAAGCAACGACCCCAGCATGGTCGAAATGTCGCAAAAGAAAGTTTTTTTGCCTGAAGAAGACCCAGCAGAGTCGAAACGTTGTGCTTTTTATTAAATATGGGAGTTAAAAGCAGTGTTGGGGACATTAATTTTTTTCACTTTAGTAGTTTCTTTTGTCCATGTAAACACAATTACTTGTTAAACATATTCTGACACTAAAGTGTCCCTTTGATGTACTAATATGAACTCTTTAGGTGCAAAGCTTTTAGTTTTTGAAAGGTTATCGCCCTATCGACAGCTGGGGTATATATTTTTACAATTTTTTCTGAAAGTATTTAGATCACAGTATGAGCTATGAGCTTTTTACTTTTTAAATAAATGTTGAATAAATGATTGCTTTTTAACAACTGTTAATATTTTCAGATTAAATTCCTTCATGGTTAAGCAGGAAAAACACAATTATTAATCACTTACTGTTAATGTTTGTGGGAACATGAGTTTCTCATTAGTGTGACTTTTAAATGTTATTTTATTATTTCAATAATTATTTTTCTCTTTCTCTCCCTCTCTCTTTCTTTTTAAGCTTGTTGTGGTACGTATCAAAACTTCTAGAAGTCTTCTAGAAATATTTAAAGCTACAGTATGGTGCCGTATTTTTTTAACCTGCTTGTTGTTGTGTTTTGTTAAGAATGCAAGTGCGGACCCCTGGACATCGCCTTCGTTGTGGACAGTTCTGAAAGTATTGGAGCTAATAACTTTGCAATTGCTAAAGACTTCATCATAACTGTAATGAACAGACTTAAATTAAAACAGGTAAGCTTTGATGTTTCTGTAGCTCAGCTTAGTAGCAATGCCAAGGTCGTGGGTTCAAATGCTTGTATAAATTGAATGCTCTGAAACTCTCTTTGGATCGAATCATCTGCTAGTTACACAAATGTCACATGTGAATCCAATATTCAAATCAGTGGTCATGAGATGAGATGATACTTGAATACATTGGGACCCAAATCCTCAATGGGTGGTTTCAACATTGGATTCATGACAAACCAAGCTCCACTGAATTTACTGTATAGTTTAATATTAAAGCTTTATCTGATGTGATTTCTCCCGGTCGGTTTCTTGTCCGCAGTTTGGTGCTAATGAGTCCCGTATTGGTGTGGTGCAGTACAGTGGCAACAATGCTCAAGAGGTCGTACAACTTGGTGACCCGAATATCAAGACCCTGATAGACCTAAAAGAGTATGATATATATTGATGGTCTATTTGCAAACCACATTCTCCACACAATGTGATATTTGTAGCTTGCTGGTCACACATCAGATAATTTCTGTCTAAAATTTGGTTCACTTTAGAGCTGTGAAGAAGTTGCGCTGGATTGCTGAAGCTACGTACACTGGAGAAGCTCTGCAGTTTTCGCTGAACAAAATGATTAGCAAGCTTGTGACGGAGAGGAGCATCGTCCTCGTGCTTACTGATGGACGCTCGGACACCTTAAGGGACGATGTGCCCCTAAATGTATTGTGTGGCAAGGGACTAAGGGTAAAGAGCTACAATAATGAAGATAAAGGGCCCTATTTTACCGATCTGAAACGCAAGTGCGAAGCGCAACGCGCAAGTGAGTTTGTGGGCGGATCTTGGGCGCTGTTGCTATTTTCCCGACGTGAGAAATAACTCTTGCGCCGGGCGCAAATCAATAAGGGGTTGGTCTGAAGTAGGTTCATTATTCATTGGTGTGGTTTGGGCGTAACGTCAAATAAACCAATCAGAACGCTATCCAACATTCCCTTTAAACGCAAGGGCGCAAGTTCCATGGCGGGTTGCTATTATTATGACGGATTTACCAGGCGCACGCCAGGAGCGGTTCACAGCCGAGGAGACCGACGTCCTTGTACGGGGGAATCCCACGCTTGCCAGCATAAATCGGGCACGCCGTGTAACGGGAGGTGGATCTGCCTCAGGACTTGACGCCAGCAGAGGACATCGCTGCGTCCACCCTCACCGCTGAAAGGGTTTGGGGGCTTTGAAATCGGACCCAAGAAACGCAAGCAGGTCCAACCCCAAAGTAGACTAACAAATCAAGTTCATATACATTAAAGTTTCTTATGAAAACATTTAAATTATTATTTACATAAAATAAACGTAATACAGCCACACAACAAACTTATGAAAATATTTTAATCGTTATTTGCATGAGAATTTTTTAACGCAGCCACACAATAAATAAAAACTATCACCACAATGCTCACCACTATGATTCCCCTTATCTCGTGTATTAATATTTTTTAGTGTAACAATTTATGATTTGCAAAAATAACTGTTGCATCTGTGTAGATTAGATGCAATATGCGCGTTGTGCAAGCTATATGGTCAAGCATGCACCCTTAAAATAGCATAATGAACAACGCGCAACGCGCCACTGACTTTAAACTTTTTTTTTCTGGTCAGTGGCGCAATTGTTTTTTGAAACTGCAAAATAGCATCAGGGATGGTTTGCGCCGGAACACGCCTCTTTTTTTGCGCTGAACCGCCCAGGGAGCGCAAGTTCATTCCCTAGTTTGTCGACGTGCGTCTGTGGAGGGAAAAACCCGCTGTGCGCTGTTGAAAAATACGAATGATACATGCGTCACTGACAAAGTGAATTGCGCTGGGTGCAAGATAGGGCCCAAAGTGTTTAATTCTTACCTTCACCGCTGTATAAGATTAATTAAATTGAACTGTTATTGATCCTTAACTCTTGTTTGTCACTCAACTTTTTTTGAAAATATGCTCATTTTCCAGCTTCCTTAGAGTTAAGCATTTGATTTTTACCTTTTTGGAATCCATTCAGCTGATCTCCGGGTCTGGCGCTAGCACTTTTAGCATAGCTTATAATAATCCATTGAATCTGATTAGACCATTAGCATTGCGCTATGATATTACGCAGCAGCTGAAAATAGTCCCCTTAGTAACTTTCAATAGCAGTGGACTATTTTCGGGCAGTGCGTAATATCACTACGCCTCCTACAGCCATGTTACAGCAGCAAAGTCCTTGATTATTACGCCAGTATGAGAGTATAGTTCCTAGCCATATCTGCCTAGAAAATCGCAATTTTTAATTTTCCATCAGCCTTATTACACGATGTGACTACAAGTTTCAGAGTCAAGTTTTAAATAGGAAAAATATCCAAACTCTTTGGTTATTTTTTAGCACAATGCTAATGGCCAATCAGATTCATTGGATTATGCTAAGCTATGCTAGAAGTGGTAGCGCCAGACCCGGAGATCAGCTGAATTAATTCTAAAACTGTAAAAATCAAATGTTTAACCCTAGGGGAGCTGGAAAATGAGTTTATTTTCAAAAATAAAAAAGCAAAAGGTCATGGGTTTGATCCCATCGAACACACATAAAGAACTGATAAAATGTATGTTTGTTTATAAATTTGGATAAAAGCGTCTGCCAAATGCACAAATGCAGTATAGTGTAAATGGGTTAGTCATTACTTATTGCAAATGGAAAATGAGCGCAGGGACAATCTGCTAAATTACTTTAGTGAAATCAGGGTTTGGAACGGCATGAGGTTGAGTAAATGATGACAGAATTTCATTTTTGGTGAGCTAAATTTTCCAAAGAAAGTCCAGGGAAATCATTACCAAACAGTAGCTGTGTTCCTCTAATTCAACTGATAAAGCACAGCACTAGCAACACCTAGGTCAAGGGTTCAATTCCTAAATGCACATACCGATAAAATGTATAGCTTGAATGCACTGTTAATTTACATTAATGCATTTGCCAGGTGCATTTATCCAAAGTAACTTACAGTGCATTACATTTTTTATCATTATATGTGTTCCTGGGATCTGACCCATGCTAGTGCAATGCTCTACCACTGAGCAGGATTGGGTTAGTTTAGCTGTTTGAATTATAGTGTCAAATGCCTGAATGTGATGTAAATGTAATGTAGCCGGATGAAAGCTTCAGTTCCTTTTGGTTTCCGGCAGGTCGGTGGTGTTGGTGTGAGCGATTATGCAAGAAGATCACCAAATCTAGAACAGGTTGATGAGGTCGTATGCAAAAATGATCCGAGAAAAGGTTTCTCCTTTGTACTTGACAACTTTGCCATCCTGCTGGATGACAGCTTCTTGCAAAACCTGACTGAGAAAATCTGCGCAGGTTGGTAATATTTAAAGAAATATGATGCTTTGCCAGGTCTGACTTTGGATGTGGATGTGGCTTTGAGATGGTGATTAAATACTTTTTGTGCTCCATTTTACAGAAAAGAAATGCCCCACTTATACTTGTCCAAGTAAGTATTTTTTGTGATTATATCATTATACAGTTAATGAGAAACACAACACTAGAGTCTTCATCACTAAGGTGGTCAACTGGTTGTCCAAAAACTAAAAAGTAAGGTTGCTACAAAGGTTCTTTAAGGACCCATTTAGCCAAAAATGGTTCTTCTATGGCATCGTGTAGCACATTTATTTTAAAGAATGTAATTTAAAGACTTGGTCTGTTTGTAAGTGTTGAGACTGTAAAGTAGCGTCACTCATGACGTCGCCTTGCTCTCTTCCAGTTTCGTTTACCAGTAACACAGACATTCTCATCATGATGGACAGCTCGGCCAGCGTCGGCTCCAAAAACTTTAATATGACAAAAGACTTTGTACAAAAGCTGTCCAATCGTTTCCTGTTTGCCGAAAAGGGGAACTTCCAGGTTCGGGTGGCCGTTGGCCAGTACAGCAACAGCGCCAAGTTAGAGGCAGAATTTTCCAAAAACGCCACCCAGGTGGCTGGTCAGATCGCAGGGGCCAAGTTCCAGAGCGCAGGTACGCAGGTGACAAACGCTCTCACCTTTGCCATTCAGCGCTTCAGGCAATCAGGAGGAAACAGGAAGAAGAAGCTTCTGGTCTTCTCGGATGGTCGTTCCCAAGGCATTAACGCCATCCAGATGGAGAAAGCTGTGGAGCAGGTGAGCAGCGCTGGCATTGAGCTGTATGTGCTGGCAGTAGGCAATCAGGTGAATGAGGCACACCTGCGTACCTTGGTGAGCCGCGGCCGACCCTATGACAACACTTACGCCTACCGTCACCTTTTTAAAGTGCCTGACTACCGTTCGATGGTCAGTGGTGTCTTTTACCAAACTGTCTCCCGGAAGATTTCCCTGGACTGAGGCGGAGAAAGAATGATTGGGTAATGGGAGGGGTCCATGCAGGGAGTGTGTTAATACAAACTAAGGGGGTGGGTTGCAACATATTAAAGATTAAGGTGCTACAAAAGCTTGGTTCCCCAAAGGACCATGCAGTCAAAGAATCTGAACCATTTTTTCTAGGATTTTCATGGTCTGAAGAAGTGAAACTTTCTTTATGGAACCATAAAAGCCGTGTAGCACCTTTATTTTTAAATGCGTATAGCACAGGCTTTATTTGTTTTAGTTTTTTTTTTGTTTATTCATTTTCATGTGATCTTTTAATTTTTTCATTGTCTCATTTTACAAGACAGTAAATGATTGTTAGATTTTTTTTAAATTGGATAATGACTATTTTTATATCACTTCACATAAAGCGATTAATCAAGCCATGTATGATTAATCATGCAATGTATGTTAATTCTTCCAGCTGATGTGTTGTAGTACTTTGGTTTTATTACTATAATGGCTTGTCTATGGCCCTATTTGTTATTTCTGATGCTGATTTTAGTGGTCAGAAGTTAAAATATCTGCAGATATAATCTGTATAAATGCCCAAATGGTTTCTTTAGTGGCTGTATCATCTCTAATAAACACATTAAATGATCAATTTTACCACCAGGATCTAAAATTAACACTTGCAATCATGCGAGGGTAAGATCTTTTTTTATATTACAAAAAATTCATGACAATTTTGAAATATTGCAAATACTTTTTATTGTCTGGTAGAAATGTATGACTAGTGACTTTTCTTACTTTACCTCAAGGATCTGCTAAAAAGTTAATTTTGGACCCTGCTTTAGTTGTTCACATTTTTTTAATCTCACACAAATCTTAAAGTTGCATTGGTCTGTGGTACACTTTCATCTAATATTTACAGTAATAAGTACAGTAATAAGACTTGAATATTAATTTGGTGCTACCAATGTAAACTCAGTTATTCAAATGTAAATAAGATGCAGGTTTCTTCAAAAATGTTTTCTTTGACATTAACCAAAGTTGTTGTTTACCTTTATATGTCAGAAAATCATTTGAGAAAGCTGTGTTTGAAATAAAGGACGCTACACCCCTCACTAAGACCACATTGTTTTGTATAAGACAAACTCATGTTTATCATCTTCACTTGAATGCCAGCTGTATCTTTAAATTCTCCAGTATACCAGAAGAGATAATGTGGATTGGATTGTACATAGGAAAACTATACAAAGAATCATGCACTGAAAAAAAGGAATAATTTAATTTACTAATTTTTTTTAAGGTAAGTGGTCGCAATCAATTTATTTAAGCTACATTTAAACAAAAAAATTAGAAAAATAAAACAAAAAAATTTGTTTAAATGTAGCTTAAATAAATTGATTGCAACCACTTACCTCAAAAAATTGAGTAAACTGAATGAATCATTTTATTCAGTGTGGGTCTGAATTGGCCAGTTTATGACCACTGTAGATTTTTCATTTTTCAAAATTCAGGTCATTTAGATTATAGTTTGTTGACCATGTTTAATCTATATAAAACCACATACCCAAAAAGAAATAATGTTAGAGAATATTGGTAGATATATTTTAAGATGCAACAATGATTAAGATGTCTTGCCTACAATATACAGAGTTGGTGCATTAATGAAGATTAATTTAATGAATTTAATGAAGAAGTAATTTATATTACAATTAGCTATCACTGTAAAAAGATTTGTAGAAATTACAGTATTACTGGGTATTACTGACAACTAGCTTCCAGTAACTTACTGTAGATTTTACATTTATGTTATTTACTGGCAACAGTTTGTTCAAAGTTATATGAACATGAAACATTTTCAGTCTTTATCTTCTACAGTAAGTTACTGGCAACCAGCTGCATAATTACAGCAAATTTTACAGTAATACAATTAGCAAAAATAGTGTTCTTATACTGTAGCTGTCATTGGGGTCCTTTCAAAAAGTACACCTTTCCACCTAAGAGGTTCATATTAGTACCCTGCCTACCTTAGAAGTACATATTGGTGCCCAATGTATACATATCTGTACCTTAATGGTTGGGACCACTTTCAAGGGTACTGCCATTTTTAAAAAAATGACGTGAAATGGACCAAATAGTCATTTATTCTAGTTGAGTAATGTCTTAGGGAAATATTTAGCGAGGAACATAGTATGGTTGGGAAAATACCTAGGATGAAATGGCTTGCTGGTGGTTCACTTGTTGAATAATAAAAGTAATACATTCCTACTTACATGCCTAAAACCCTGATCCAAGCCAAGTGACCAAAGGAAAACATTCAGTGTTTGACAACCACAACCTCCAACGTGCAATATTTAATTAAAGAGATGACTGTTGTTGTCCACTGTAACAAGAATTTCTGACCCCAACCAGCCGTGAAAATTATATAATATAAATTTTATTATAAACCTATACATACAATTAATTTGCAGAGCATAGACATAAAACAGAACTATGTAACTTATGATGCACCTGACTTTATATGCTTTCAATTTTATAATTCAAATACTTGTTTCTAAAGGAGTTTAAAATGTGGTATTTGTATGAATGTGATACAACTGATAACACTATTTATTAATGAAAGTGGTGCTATACATTACATTTGTTTGAGCATCCTGACCAAAGGCTGCATCCTTTGGAGGTCACGTTTTTTGTGCGAATACATCATCAAGGTTCTCTAATTTCAGGAAATTAACATTTATTCCCTGTAAGATATAATCTCTATAGTATAACAGTTGAGTTTCACACTGTAAAAAAACCTTTGTAAAAAACGGAAAATGTCCTAGCAGAAATTTTCTGATGCTTTCTCTTTTACAATTACGGACATTTCCTTTACTTCAAAAAATTGAAAATTAGTTAATAAACCAACAAATGCGACCTCCGGAGGACGCGGCTTTAAAATGAGACGTAGCTATTGGCTCAACCAAAGGCTTAAAGAAGCCTCACTGGCCAATTCATTTTTCACAGAATTATAATTTTGAGAGAACTATTACTTTAAATGTTTTAATTTAGTTTGGTTATATAAAACACTGGGATCTGTTTTGTTATTATTAACCTGAGGTGGCAATGCAACAGAGGTGCATGCTGTGTGATTCACATAAGCTGTTTAAGATCACATGTGGATTCGTTTAAGCCATTGTAACACTGCTGATGAATGCCCAATTTGTCCAGAAAATACAAAACACAACTGTGAATGATTAGTCTCACCGGTTTCCGTAAACAAAGCATTTAACATTAACTATGATATGTAATTGACCAATATGTAACTTTTTTTATTATCACCCTTCCAAAATTGGTGATAGTTAATTATCCATCTAGAATTATATACATCAAACAGATATCAGCAATCCACATTCTTAGAAAAAGATACAAAGCTGTCACTTTCTTTTATAAAGTACACCTTTGTGCCTAAAGAGTGCATAAATGTATACATACCTGTATCACCTGCTGTACATATTAGTACACTGCCCCAGTGACAGCATTTGAACCACATTGTTTGAATGACTTACAACCTGATAGGACTCATTTGCGTCTCATTTTGACAGCAAGTGGTTGTTTAACCTACGAGGTCAAGTCCTGTCAGGGATTCAGTAGCAACAGATTAATCATGTCTTCATTTATTGAGGTTTTGCCATGGCCTGCACTGCTTTCCCTTACTCTAGAGAGAAACTACAGCCAACCATTGAAGCATTATCAATAATTTTTTTCCTCCCCGCCCCCTTTCTGTTGTTGAAGGAGCAGTTCACCCAAAATATACAATCTGTTATTATTTTTCACCCTCGTGTCATTACACATCTGTGTGCTGTTATTCTTCCATGGTACTGTAGAAGGAATTCTGAAGAATCGTTCTTTTTTCAATGCAGTTTCTAGTGAACACATTTTGTGAAACCTTGATATCTTTAACATCGACTGAGTGAGGTCATGTCAAGGATTAAGGTTTAAATCAATGTGTAAAATCAAACTTTTATGCTCCTACTGTAATCTCATCATTAGATTATGAGACTTTACCCTGGATTTCACCACAGTGACAGGGTCACATATAAGTTGTACAGACAGACATCTAAGTTATATGATATTGTAGCACTGTGGCAGGAAAAAAAACTAATAGAAAAATTATTTACTAACTATTCCAAATATCTGGAATGGTCAATAAGAGAGTTTCCTTTTTGTCACCTGCCTATATCACAGCGTGTAACACAGTTTTGCAATCCAGCCTGATCTTACAGGAATTTGTAATTATCTTACAAGGTGGCTAATTTGTATGAATTTGTATGTGATTTGCACAAAATCGTACAATTGTTAGCAACAAGCAATAAAGATGCTCCACGCCTAACCCAACCCCTATACCAATGCCATTTGCGTGAAAGCAAATTGTAATAAAATGTACAAATGAGGCCGTATGAGTTTATACAAATTAGCCACCTTGTAAAATATTTATGACTTGCCATAAGATTGGGTTGTGCTATCTGGAATAGTTTTATAGGGCCTTTAAAGGGATAGTTCAGCCAAAAATGATATTAAACCCATACTCACCCCCAAGCTGTCCGAGTTGCATATGTCCATCGTTTTTCAGACAAACACATTTTTGGATATTTTAGAAAATGTTTTAGATCTTTCAGTTGATTAAATGTAATGTTACGTGGTCCACGACCTTCAAGTCCAAAAAAAAGTGCGTCCATCCTTTACAAAATAAATCCAAACAGCTCCAGGATGATTAACAAAGGTCTTCTGAGGGTAATCTGTGCGGTGTTATTGTAGAAATATCCATATTTAAAACTTTATTAACATAAAACTACCTTCCGGTAGCGCCGCCATCTTAGACTCCTCTGTATTCAGGAGAGAGTATTAGCGTAGTGTACGCACTTTTCTTAGTGACGTATGACGAATTCGGAGGGCGGGGGCACAGAGCAGCAGCAGAGAAACCTCCGTAAGCGGCGTAAGCTCTCATCCTGAATGCGGACGCGACTAAAATGGCGGCGCTACCGGAAGGTATTTATTTACATTAATAAAGTTTTGAATATGGATATTTCTACAACAACACCACGCGGATTACCCTCAGAAGACCTTTGTTAATCATCCTGGAGCCGTTTGGATTTTTTTTGTGAAGAATGGACGCACTTTTTTTGGACTTGAAGATCGTGGACCCTGTAACATTACATTTAATCAACTGAAAGATCTAAAACTTTTTCTAAAATATCCGAAAATGTGTTTGTCTGAAAAACGATGGACATATGTTACCCGGACAGCAAAAGTTGTGGAGCACAAATTGATACATTTTTATCAATTAACTCCAAACTGAGTGGCAATTGTAGATGACTTTATCAGAGAAATATCAGAGCTTATATTGAAACTCCACTTTGCAATGTCAAAAAAAGAAAAGTTCAAAATATGTACCCTGCTGTCACTGGGTCAGTACCCTATAAAAAGGTCCAAATATGTACCATTGAGAAGGTACTAAAAAGCTCTCTTTGGTACCAATATGTACCTCTGAGGTACTAATATGAACCTCTTTAGGTGCAAAGCTGTACTTTTTGAAAGGGTACAGCCACAGTGACAACTGGGTACACATTTTGGCCTTTATTTTTGACATTGTAGACATCAAGCTGGAAAACATCTTTATTATTGTAAAATATATGTAAATGTGAACCTGTCTGTGAAATCCAAGCTAAAGTTTTAGAATCTAATTTTGAGAAGCATCAAAGTTTGATTTCACATTGATTTCATTCTTTGACATATACTTTACATCATGTAAAAAAAACAATCCCAATAAAAATGTCTTTAGCTGATGGGTCACAAATATGCCACGACAACCTTTTTTTTCTTCGTTTGGTCTGGTGAGAAAACAGAGTTTGCCTCTGTCACATGTTTAAGTAATTTAATTTCTGGCAAGATTAAAAACATAAATTCATGAGTTCTTAATAATGTTCCTCTCCGCTTTCCTAAGAACAAACCATCCCGACGAGAGCGCTGTTTAGAAAAAGCTGCTGTGCTAAAACATTACAACCTTTGACGTTCAATTCTTTTGCTCCCATCTGGCAACTTTTATTGCTGATTTTAGCACTTCCTTCTCAACACAAACAGGGAGCCAAATCGTTCAAGTGAACCAAATATTCACTTGCTTGGAAGTCAATACTCATACATTTTGTGCGAAACACTAAGATGTTTATACTTAACATTTAAATAAACTGTTTAATAAACTGTAAACTGATTTCAACATATTTAATACTTAAAACATTATTTTGCTGGATTCTGCATTATTTTCTTTTTCATAGGAAGTCAGGGAGGGGGAATCCCACTGCCTCCATAACTCACAGACAATTGCAACTCCAAAATGCTGACTGTGTAACATAAATATTCAATCTTTCGATTTTGACTTTTACATGTGTAATCTTGAGAAAATCTTGTATTTTAAGTAACAGCTACAGTGTCACAATATCATTCATCATTCATTGTTAACTTCTGAACAACACTGCATTAGACAAATTACTGAATTTGACATACAGTAACTCTTGCTTGATTTTTTATTATTTAAACAATGTACGTTTATGCATTTGAAAGATGCTTTTATCCAAAGTAACTCCATTCAAGGTATGCAATTTTATATGTACACTCAAAAAATGCAGGGTCATTTTCAATGAAGCACTGCATCAAAAAGGGATGAACCCAACCCATTGGGTTGTAATTTTACCAGTGCTAGGTTGTTTCAACCAAAACTGCTAGGTTGTTTTAACATATTGTCCGATCAAATATGAAAATTTTCCGGGTTTATTTAACTTAACAGCTTGGTTTGTCCTGTTTTGACGCATGCTGCATTGAAAATATCCTAGCATTATAGTGTGTTTGTTTCCTGGGATCAAACCTGCAGCCTGCATGCTGCTATGGGTTGCTTAAGCCTGGGTAAAATATGGAAAAACCCATCTTTTTGGTTTAAATGCTGGATTTGTATTTCTACCCTGTAAAAAGTGAATGTTGGATCTACTTAAAGATTACTTAAATTGGTAACACTTATAAAGCTTTTTCAACTTTTTTCACAAATTTTCACTTAAAGCGAGATAAAAACTTTACATTTTCTAGGATGTTACAATTAAAGTATTTTTTAAGTTAATCCAACGTTCTTTTTTTACAGTGTAGGTTATTTTAACCCATTGGTTTAGTTTGTCCATATTTCACCCAACCATGAGTTAAAACAACCCAGCACTTTTAAAGTGCAGAAACACAATGTAGTGTACTGTATTGTTACAATTGCCATTATTATGTTCTGCATTCATTTTATATGTTTAGATCTCCCCTACAGCGTTGCCTCCTGCCAAAAAAAGGCTTTGTTGTTCAAATGAAAATGTGAGCCTGCCAATTGTACACACTTCGAAAAGAATGGTCAAAATATGTACCCCAGCTGTCACTGGGTCAGTACCCTTTCAAACAGTACAGCTCTGCACCTGAAGAAACCATATCAGTACCTCAGAGTTACCAAAGAGTGCATAAAAGTGCCTTAAAAATGCACATTAGTACCTCAAAAGTACATATTGATACCGAATGTATACATATCAGTAACCATAACCAATACATGTTAGAACCTTTATAAATGCTGACCCAGTGACAGCTGAGGTACATACTTTTTACAGTGTTTTTTAACGTCTTCAGGACGTTACCAATATTCTACCAAAGATTTACCAAGTCAACCTTGAACCACTCACACACACAGTTACATGCCAAACCCATTTACTAAAAACTCCCACGGATGAACATTGTGGCCATGGAAACTTAATGTATAAAGGTGCAGGAGGGGTTTAAAGAGAGAGGAGAGGTTTTGTACAATGTGCCCAGATAATGCTTTCCAGCTGCCTATGAGAACTGAGATCCAACATCTGGAGGCGTGTGGTCACAGGACTCGGATGAGACTATCCTGCAGAAAAAGAGCAAATGATTGAAGTAAAATCAACAGAGAATGAAAACAAAAGGATAGATATTTAAAAATATGAATAATGGATTTAACAAATATTTTGGAAGAACTTGAAAACTATGTCTTGTTGGTTAAAAAATGGTGAGTCTTAAAAGTTGGTATGAAGAGGAGGAGTGAAGGTATGGTTAAGAATATGTAGGAGTAGAGATAGAGGAGGACAAAATGGAATAATGAGAGAGAGAGAGAGAGAGAGAGAGAGAGAGAGAGAGAGAGAGAGAGAGAGAGAGAGAGAGAGAGAGAGGAAGGAAGGAAAAATTGACCTGCATGAGCAATCCCACAATGCACTTTAATTTGCTCAAGCAATGAAAATGTGTGAGGGCTCTATAGTGTTTAGTTTAGTTTAGTTTAAATGAACTCCAGCCAACAGTCTGCCACAGGACTGGGATACCATAACCATAGTAAAATACTTAATCACATGAGAAACGGCACTGGGCTGCAGCTCATAGGAGAAGCTGAGTCACACTCAAATTAGAAATAAAAAAAACTTTAATTGAAACCCTTCATATTTCTTTAACCAAAGTATATTACAAACATAATGGAGTCATAACATCCTGATCTATTTTGGAAAATGTTGCATATAGACATATAGGTTTCAGCAGTAACAACATAAACAAAAGGCTTTCATGCAACAAACGTTACTTCCGGTATAGGTTTCCCCAAAGACTCAACAACAGGACAAATCCTTTTAGAGTAGTTTATTTCTGATTACAAGCTTAATAAATAACAAGTAGATAACCTTAGTTCAAGTCACATCTGAAGTGTTTTAAAAACTACACTGTGCTAACATTACAGTATAAAATGTAATTAATGTATACAATGTTAACTACAGTTAGGCTGCCAAACCTCCCTTCACATGGCAGTGATCCAGGATCGCCGTCTCCCTTTGTCTTTAGGAAACCAAAACATTTGTAATTTACAATGAGGTATTTGTTCCGGAGTTCAGTTTAGCCACTACACTGTAAAAAGATTCCGTAGAAATTACAGTATTACTGGCAGCTGGATGCCAGTAACTTACTGTAAATTTTAAATGTATGTTATTTACTGACAACAGTTTGTTCAAAGTTAAATGAACATTAAACATTAACAAGTCTTTGTCTTACAGAATAAAAATATAAAATAACAGCCTCATGCAAAGATTCTGGGAACCAAAAATCCTCATCAACCTTTTTCTGGGCTTTTCCTTCAGATTTTTGTTTCCCAGAATGCTTTGCTTGAGGCTGTTATTTTAG
Organism: Paramisgurnus dabryanus; assembly: GCF_030506205.2. Taxonomy (NCBI): domain Eukaryota; kingdom Metazoa; phylum Chordata; class Actinopteri; order Cypriniformes; family Cobitidae; genus Paramisgurnus; species Paramisgurnus dabryanus. Next base: position 8,723,461 of record NC_133350.1, on the reverse strand, counting down.
TTTTATTCTGTAAAGATTCAGACTTGCTAATGTTTAATTTTCATTTAACTTTGAACAAACTGTTGCAGGTAATTAACATAAATTTAAATCTACAGTAAGTTACTGGCATCCAGCTGGTAATACTGTAAATTCTACGGAATCTTTTTACAGTGTAGCCAGACCATTAAATTCAATTAAATTTTATTTATATAGCACTTTCACATTTAGTAATTGTTTCAAAACAGCTTTAGATTAATAGAAGCAGGGGAAACATAAAAAAATCGATAGACAACATACAGCGACTGAAATTAAACTGAACAAGCGAGCGTAGTAATATGTAACGTTTAGAAGGAGGTGCTAGGTTATCGTCTGACTCCGACTTTGGCTTAACCTAGCACCTGGCTGACTTAAACAAACAGGGAGACCCGAAGTTCTGTCCAGACGAGTAACCGCGACAATGTGCATGCGTCCGAAGAAACGTATAAAATAAAGCCACTCCCTGATCAAGTTTACAAAAACTTAGCTTAAGCCAGGACTAGACCATAATTAGGAAATATAACTAGTTTTAACAAACATGCCTTACTGAAAACATTACTTGTGTGCATTTTGAGGTAAAACAAAGGGCACTGATGTATTTAAAGATATGTCAGTGCAAGTTGTATTCTAGTTTAATCCATGTCCTGGAAACCGCCCCATAATGTTAAGTAGGTTATGACTGGTTTTGTGGTCCAGGGTTACAAATTTAAAACAATAAAGAATTGAAATTCAATAAATAATTTTTTATTTAGTTTTTAATTATATGTGTTACCCAACCCTGCTATGTAAATCAAGTGGACAGCTAAATACAGGTCATTTGTACAAACACCTTTGACAAACACATCACAACAACACTCTCCTTTCATACAGTAAATAAGTAGTAAACTTGGTTTTGCACCTCTGAATTATTTCACCACTACATGCGACTGAATATTCAAAGCATAAGTTAAAGGGATTTCACCAAAAAATTAAAATTTGGCATCATTTACTCACCCTCAATTTGTTTCAAACCTTTATAAATTATTTTTAAGATACTTTGAGCAATGTTTGTAACCAAACAGTTTAGGAGCACCATTGACTGCCATAGTTTTATATAGAATTCAATGGTGCTCTTTCTTTTTTGCTTAATAACAAATATCTTCCTTTGTGTTCATCAGGACTAAGAAACGTACAGGTCCAAAACTTTGAGGGTGAGCAAATGATGAGAGAATTTTTATTTTTGGGTGAACTATCCCTTTATAGCATCTCATTAGCCTTCGCTGTACAAATTCATACCTCTTGTGTTTAATCTGGCCAGGATCTAAGCACAGCCTAACCGACCAGACCCCACAGTGTTTACAATACACTGTACAAGATGACGCACAGGTACCGTCAACACTCTCTTACACTCTACACTTAAATATTGCTGTATTCTCTGTGTGTCTTACGCTATGATCCCATTGAGGCAGTCTTTCCCCAATGACGTCAGTTTGATCTTGAAGGGATTCAATGTTCTTACTGATCTATCCTTAGACCAGCACGAGTCATCATCGGATAGTGAATGGGCAACACAGAGAAGAGAGGGAATCTTACGTAATGGGCTGTGTAGACACAAACTTGGAGTTATATTGAATTGTCCCAACTCAATGCTAATGGCAATCAGATCTTTGTTTTCAAACAGCTGATAAAATGTTATGGTAAGCTAAATGTTATAGTAAACTATAAGCGAGCTCCTTCACCTTTGCTTTTATTAAAAACAGACCTCTTCGCTGTCTGCCCTGTACTGTAATGGTGCACTAAAATGTTGATATGCCTCCTTGTTTTGTTTGAGCTTATCTAAACCGGAGGTTTAGTTTTAGTAAGGAAATGGGTTCTGCCGCTAATTCCAAGCTTTCATTGGAATTTTGCATTTCAACACAGAGCTCTGTAGTTCTAAAATGAAAAGACCAATGGAGCACATATTCACTTCAAAATGTCAAAAAACAAGGTCCTTGTGGCAATACCCTTTAAAAATTTCCTAAAATGTACCATTTAGGTACACATATGTATACATTTTGTACCAATGTGTACATTTGAGGTACTAATATGAACTCTTTAGGTGCACATGTGTATTTTTTGAAAGAATACTTCACCAATTTTTATTCTGATAGTGTTATTATCAGTGTTGGGGTAAAAGTAAAGTAACGCATTACTTTATAAATGTACACATTAATATTTGAGTTCCTTTTTTTTAAAGTAATGCTACTTTTCAGTTTAATTAATTAGATGTAAAAAAACAATGTACTGCATTAAACTGAATGTATTAAATTAGAATTACACACTCTATGCGTGAACAGTTTTAGTCAGAAATGGAGAAGGCAGACCAGAGCTTGACATTTTTGCAATGGAAATATGCAATTTCTGAATGCAGAACTTCTCTGTCATAAAAACACCTGCAAAGTAAGAAAAAGTAACATAAAAGTAACGTAAGCATTACTTTCCATGAAAAGTTAGTATAAAATTAGTTACTTTTTTGGGGAGTAACTTACTATTGTAATGCATTACTTTTAAAAGTAACTTTCCCCAACACTGTTTTTAAAAAATTATCTAGAATACTTAATAAAAATTTTTTCAAACATGCTAATCCTCAAGGATTGCAAAGTTTTGGAATGGCTTGAGCTTTAACCAATATAATGTAATATAATATTAGGATATACACTACATGAAGATAGAAACAAATAAGACAATTGTTGTCATACAGTAGTAGTATAGATCTATATAATTGTTTATTCTCAGATAATATGGTCTTGGAAAAAAATACTGACTAACTTTGAATCTTTGGTATTTTGGCAAATCTAAGCACAGTTTGAGACATTGCTGAGATCTTTCATAAAATGTAGAGGAAGAGAAACATTTGGGATGTTTGTGACTAGAGCAAAAATCTACATTTGTTCTTTGTTTTGTCTGAATGCTATCTACTAGGAGAAATAAAGAATCTTCATATCTTCATATCATATCTTCATATCTTAATTGGTTTCAAGTAAGAAAGTTATATATCAGAATGTGGGAATGTGAGACTGTCTGTACTTCAGTCTCAGTCAGAATTAAAGGCAGGAGTCCAGTTTCCATTTAACAACAAGTTATGACATGGAGTTGTGTAATGCTGCTGCACTGTTATTGAAAACGTGTGTGTGTGTGCGCATTATAGTAATAATAACAATTTTCAACAGTGGCCCACAAATTTGTTTAGACACATGCACCACACTTCAGCATGCATACATATAATTCAAACAACAAAATATTAAATCAAGTGGAAATTGCCTTTTCTCAGTACTAAATTCACATTTTGCAGACATTTTTGCAAAGTCTGTGTAAAGTCCGATATTAAATGTGTTGTCAGTTTGTGACACCACAGTAAATGTGCTATTAACCACCCAGCCAAATTTGAATGATTAAAAAAGTCAAGTACATAAAATAAGGATTGTTTGCTGTCAAACGCTGGGGGCACATACGCTGTTGACGCTGAAACCACGCCCACTTGCGGGAAAGAATAGGTGCATCCCAATTCAGGGGTTGCGTCCTTCGAAGCCCGTATTTGAAGGCCAATGTTGTCATGGGTGTCGGAAGCAAATGAAAAGTGGGTGGGTCCCCACACAATTATCCAGCGATCGTGCCATAATCAAAATAAACTATTTTACAGCAGTAATAATATTTTAACAAGTAGCCTATACTTTCAACGTTTAAAAAGGAACCATATTTAGTGCTGTGTTAATTATCATTAAAAGCAAAACGGGAGTCTCTGTGCCTCCGCGACAGACGCAATTCTTCTGGCATCTCTCCTCATCATCTCCTCCTTTTTCTTCTGTGTCTTGAACTTGGGGCTCGAGTCCGACCTAAGGTTCGAGCTGCCTTTAAGAACACCAAGCTAAGTTCGTTTACCGTTAATTATTAAAACTAAATGGGCAGGCAAACTCATGAAACAATGAAAATAAAATAATCCGCTATAATATGGTTTTACACGTCTATAGAAAATATACTATAAAAAAAGCAGTTATTAATTTCCCTAATGCATGGTTTTGTTTGACATTTACTTCTGTTTAAAACGTTAGGCCTATACATTTGGCAAATGAGGTTTTTCAGCACTATATTCGAACAGCAACTCAGCGTCCACTCACCCCCGCAAATTATGTTTAAAAGCTGAAACGGGTCCGCGGTGTAAAAAAAGCAAAGGTTAGGGATCCCTGCTCTAGTGGAATGGATTTGAACTAACAGCGCTTTGATAAGTGAACAGACAAATGCGCTAAATTAGAGAAAAAGTGGGTGGGTCCATTATCATTGGTCTTAAAAAGTGGGTGGGTCCTGTCCCACCCATGTATAATGGTTCCGACGCCCATGAATGTTGTCACCGGCTGTCTCCAAATGCAGCCTTCGTTTCCCCTGAAACCAAGGGAATAGACAGATCCTTCATGGCCTCGGCTATCCCAAAATTTATTGTGTGCTTGTGACGTCTGGATATTTAAAAAATAAACATTCATAACTTTAGTTAAATAAAAGTGGATATTATGCAAATTTAAGGTCCTTGTCACTGTTTTGGAATTATGAAGTTTATTTAACTAAGTTCAGGAGGAGCATGCTCATGTAATTCAACCAATGAGCGTGAAGAGATCTCTATATATGGCCATCCATCACCTCTGTCTCGTTTTTGTGGGAAATTTTATATAATTGTAAATATATGGCTCCATATTTATTTTTAAAAGTCTGAAATGTCTCTGCTGTGGCGGGAACAACAAGTGACACTCCTTATTTCTGTTTGCTGCATAGACTTCCTGCGTAGATATATATTAATTTCTCCCTAGGGTTTTTGTCCTTCTAGGAGTTTTTCCCACCGGGTTTTCTCCTAGGGGTTTTTTTAGTCCCAGGGAGAGTCAGCCAACTTTGGCTTAACTTAGCACTGTACTGTATACGTTACATTATCAATACGCTCGCTTGTACGGTTTATTCTTAGCCGCTATATTCTACTTCTTATATTATCTATTGATTTTCTGTGTTCTCCATTACATCTACTCATGTAAAGCTGCTTTGCAACAATTAACACTTGTGAAAAGCGCTGTAAAATTGAATTGAATTGAATTGAATAGGCTGCATCCTTCAAAGACTGAGCATCCTAAGAAGGACCCAGCCCTCGAATTGGGATGTATCCAATGAATGCTCATGGTTGTGTTAGGGGTGGGGCCATGCTCATTGGCTTCAGTGCATTATCGAGCCACCGTTTTAGCCCCGCCCAAATAATCCTGAAATGTGGAAAAACTGTTAAACAATGTAACTCCACAATTCAGTACTAGGCCTAGATAGTTCAACGTCAATGTGTTTCAGCAATACATTTTTAACATTTAGCCCATAGTGTGTAACCTCAACATCTTTAAATTTTTAAACAAACTGCTGTAACATAGATCTTGTCATAGATCAATTCATTTCACAATACTTTTTTTAAGATGTAAAATAAATCTTTGGTGCCCCCATAGTGCGTTTGTGAAATTCTAGCTCAAAATATGATATAGATTATTTATTATGACATGTTAAAATTGCCGCTTTGTAAGTGTGAGCAAAAATGTGCAGTTTTTGGTTGTGTCCTTTTAAACGCAAATAAGCTGATCTCTGCACTAAATGGCAGTGCCGTGGTTGGATAGTGCAGATTAAGGGGCGGTATTATCCCCTTATGACATCACACGGGGAGCCAAATTTTAATGACCTATTTTTTCACGTGCTAGGGGTGTGCAGCGGAGTCAGAATTTGTATCTGTATTTGTATCTGTAACAATCTCAGAATTATTTTTATCTATATTTGTATTCGGATGGAACCGGAAGTGGGAGGGTCTTATAATAACAAGCAACATGGTTTTAAACAATAAGGTAATTAGAAAAAAAATTTCAGTCAAACTTCCGAATAACGTATTCGGCTTCGGGCACATCACTGTGGCAGAGAATGGTTTAACAAAACTAAGTTACTGAGTTGTACTTTTTCACATTTTCTAGGTTGATATAAGCACCGGGGACCCAATTATAGCACTTAAACATGGAAAAAGTCAGAGTTTCATGATATGTCACCCTTCATTTATTAAGCTGGTAAGTATGTAGCATTGATAAAATGATCTTGTTGTAAGACGCATTAGTTTTTGGTTCTTGTTTGCTTGTAACTGGGGGGATGTGTGGAATCATTCTTACTGTGTTAGTCATTCACTAACCCTGAGACAAAACAGACTCAGCCCCCTCTCCTTTAGACCCCTTCCATGTCTTTTCTCCTCCATCCCGTTTTCTCCTTAAGGAAATATGCAATTATTGCCAAGAACATGGAAAAGAGCAAAAACCTCTGGCTGTTTTACAAGTGCTGTCCTTTATTTAGTGACAGTGTGACGCTATGTGAGAGCTGCTTTCTTTTATTGTGCCTTGATGTCTTTGTTTGTGGTGTTGACTGTTTGTTTCATATTATTTTTATGTGTACAGCACTAAGAAAGTGCTTTATGAATAAACTTTGACTTTGACAGTTTGCTCTATTGCTGCGAGAGTATGCAGATAACATATTTTCATTTTGTGCTCTCAGAGGCAGCAGGTGTGTGATGAGACAGTGGAATCTGAATTTTTCCAAAGAAATATTTATTAAAATGAAATAAGACACCATAGACTGTCTAGCAGATATTGTCGTTCATTGTGAGTTCATGTTAACTAATGCACTTACTAATGTTAACAAATACAACCTTACTGTAAAGTGTCACCGTCAAGCACTCATATTAAAGCAATTCATCCGAAATCACTAAGCATTCTCAACTGGTTCTTCTAAAACTGGATGCAAAGTAATATTTTATGCATACTGTGGATTGCAATGTTAAGACATAAAGGTTTATACTGTACATAAAAATGAAGTGATTATTAATCATATTTGTGCAACTGTTAAGTGTCTGTTCACATCCGCTCTATTTTGAAGTGTTCTTGATTACTTGCTGAGCCCAAGGTCAAATGAACAAACAGATGTGCAAACATATTTTGACTGTGTTTATATTTGATATGCCGCATGTGTATGCATGTATACAAACAAGCCACACACAAAGTGTTTAAAAATAAAATGAAAAAGCCCAGCTGGGAATTAATGTTTTTTGGGTGTTAGTAACTATCGTGTGTATGACTGTTAACGTTGAGCTGCAGATTTGTTAACAAATAGCTGAACAGCCAGCCAAACCACATTTCACTTACATTAGAATTAGTGTGCCATTCATTTTGCTTAATAGCCTAATAAAAATCATTGAAATCATTGTTTATTTCACCTAAACTGAGAATGTAAACCTGTAAACTCTTTCCACCTTTCCCATGCTTTTGCCATCACAACAGCTATTACACTGTAGGAATCAGGGACGGATTGGCAATCTGTGCGTTCTGGAAAAGTCCAGAACGGCCGTTCAACGGAGGGCCGTCGCCCGGCCGATGGCAAAAAAGTCTAATAACGCAATATGAACAGCCAACAGCAGAGGCACTAATACGATCACTTATATGCTGCTACGTGTAAAAAAACAATGAAGAAGAGTCGGCCTACTAGCCGTGATTGGTCCACGGATTCCCGGAATTCGCGAGCGTCTATGTTTGCGAGCCTGAGCATCCACAGCCTGGTCATGATGAGGGACAGACCGAGTTAACTTCACATCAGCAAGAGCTAAGTGCCAGTAGTAGCAGGACACGTGACATTGTTATATAATATACACGATATAAAAATAAATAAAACTCGCGTGAAAATTAACGTAATGCGCAACTAGTGTTAGAGAAAGACGTGATGTGAGTGTGTGCGCACGCGCGCGTGTGTGTGTGTGAGAGAGAGAGGCGCGGGCGCGATTGAACAGTGGAAACATAAAAACAATACATACTCCGTCATTTTGTTCATATGGGACATAATTCAAACGGCAAAGTGTTTGCTTAAATTTGTATACAGTCGCAATAAAACAAAACATTTTGCTTTTGTCAAACTGTAAACACTTGTCAAACTGTAACCTACTGTACAACCAACTGTCATCTAACCAGTGGTGGACAGTAACGAAGTAAATGTAATTCGTTACTGTACTTAAGTAGTTTTTTCGCGTATCTGTACTTTACTCAAGTACTTTTATTTTGGGAGACTTTTACTTTTACTTTACTACATTTTAAAGTCAAATATCTTACTTTTTACTCCACTACATTTTAAAAAATCGGTCGTTCCTTTTTATTTATCAGTGGATAAAAAACATAACTGGGAAAACTAAAGCTGCACAAAAAAAACTAAGATGCACACATGATGCGTCAAACCACCAATCAGGGTACAGCATGCGCTTCATTTTAAACTTGTTTTGGTTGCCGCGCTGTTTTACGTAAGCTACGCGAGTCACGCGAGTGCAGCAGCCAGCCAATGCATCGTTTGGAAAATGAAACTGCATTCAAAAACAACGGAGGAGATAACTGACCCGTCACAACAACAATGGCCTTATTAACGCGAGTTTTTTTTTAAGTCCTTGAATAAAAGAACGAGTCATTTGTGTCTTCTCTGCCTGCCTTGAAACTGTGCTATTTCGTTTTAAAATAATACTCTTTCAAATCTAAGGAAACGCGTAGAGGTAAGCCATTTTTATTCTGGTTATATTTTTAAATGAGCAATCTTAACAGTAGCTTGCAGAAAACTTATAATTGTGTTGCTAAAATATATACAACGTTATCATGAATGAACTTTAAGCTATGCAGGCTGAAGCTATTTTTAGCTGTATAGCCTAAGTTAGTTAACTGTTTCACTTAAGTTCATTGTATTTGAAGCTCAGTGCTCTGTTATTTTGAAATGACAATTAATCACTATCAACACTGTTGTAAAATATAAATGACATTTTGACTAGCCATGCAGTGTATGATGCTTAAACAGGCAGGTGGATTGGAGTGCTCCCTATTAACTGAGATTGTTATTAATATTTTCAAAAGTTTTGCTTCCAAAATATATAAATACATTTAATTATGTATTACAATATACATATGACATGCTAAACCACATGAAACGTTTCTGAAATTATATTTTGTAAGGCTTGTTTTATTTGTCAAAGAAAGGGAGACTGATTTCTAGATAACGTTATGTATTTAATGTTTTGAAAACTATTGTGAACCTGTGCTTAAGTCAAGTTTTTATTACACTTAAACTGATAAATTATTTAACAAATAAATCTTGAAATGAGACTTACTGCTCTCAAATCCTATTATTTCATTTGATGCTAAAGGAAATTTTTTGTTTTTAAGGTTTTTGGCTTATGATAATTTTAATAGACATCAGTGTCTGATTTATTAATGTCCTTTTATTAATTGATTGGTTAGCCAAGAGAGTTATTTCACATAATTTGAGTTTTGTGACAAAAATGATACGGCCATAATAAATCACAGAACTTTTGTACTTAAGTACATTTTGAGGCAGATACTTTTGTACTTTTAGTCAAGTAAAAATTTTAAGCAAGTACTTCTACTTTTACTTGAGTAATATTTTACCCTGGGTATCTTTACTTTTACTCAAGTACACGATTTGTGTAATTCGTCCACCACTGCATCTAACCAAAATCACACACATCAAAGCAAAAAATATTCATCCAACCCCGTTTAAAAACAGTCTGTGGGTGGACATTCATCGTATTGCATTGGTTTTCATTTCTTTCATTGACTTTATTGTATATGAGAGGTTGTAGTGAGCTCACATTTTCTGCTACAATGAAGACTAAGATATTGAATTAAACGGGTAAATATCAGGCATGCATTGCAACCACTCTAAACGTGCTAATAAGAAAGGGGGCTAAATAATTGACCAAATATTAGTTTAACCAAAAAATCCTAGCTTGCACTTTCTGTCTGTCTTCCATCAGAGTGCAGTTTTTCCTTGTCTTTCATATTTGTGTTTAGTATTGTGGAATTGGCAAAGACCTGGTGGTTGTTTGTGAAAGCTGTACAGACAAAATTAATAGGCCTAGCTATTTTCATTATTTCACAGCCTTATTATACATCAAAGTTTAATATGACATGGACAAAATATTAAATATCCTTGTCTAATAGTCTGACAGTATTGTGGCATAGTATCAGGACATCCTTGTGTCTGTTGCGCACGGCTAGGGGCGAATGGCCGGATGATGGGCCTATTTGGGAAAAAGTCCAGGGCTGTTTTTTAGCCCCAGTCCGTCCCTGGTAGGAATACAATAAGTGATTGTGTAATATTACTAGCAGTAAGATTTTTTCTGTATAATATTCAAAATATTATAACCCATTTAATGAATAAAAGAGGGTCAGTACAGCATATGCATTATGCATGTGACATTTTTCCTCCTGAATTTGGAATATAACGAGTTTCCTGTCTTACGTAACCCTGCTTCTTGGGGATTTTTGTGCATGTGGTATGAAATGCTTTGGAAAGGATGTGAAAGATATCTTCTGTCCTCCTCGTCCCTCTCTTTCTCTCTCACTGCCTTATTCAGCCTTCTCACTATCTTGCTCGCTCCCTATCTCTGTCTGTCTCTCTCTCTCCCTCTCTGTTAAACACATGAGAAAAACCAAATCTATGTCCTTTACCCTTTAGCAGTACAGAACCCATGGCACACAGCTGGCAGAAGGTGATAAAAAATGTTTATGCGGTTATGTGACTGCATGCTCTTGCAAAGGATCAGTACTGATGTTTATAGTTGTTTATAGTTTCACATGCTCACATAGTACAGGTGTGTGTGCATGTGTGTGTGCGTGCATGCGTGTGTGTGTGTAGGCTTAAAGCTTTGGCAGAAAAAAGTAAAACGTGAGTTTTCCAGGCGCGCAAATACGTTTACGGGAGGGTGGAATATGAATGTGTGTTTATGCTAGTGGACATCTTTTGGTAAATATGACTCAGCCGTGAATTACCTTCGTCAAACTGGACTGGCAAACGCTCTGTTACACATTCACAACTGGAAATAACTTATAAATAACTTATTGAAATGACTAAGGCCACAGCATGGATAATCTGACTCTCTCACTAGCATCAATTCAAGCTGATTAAAATTGCGTTCACTTTACATTGTTTCATGCATGATCTGTTTTTCTTTTCTCTGTGCAACAAAAAAAGTTGTCTTTGAAATGGAGCTGTGTGGTATTTACTGGCAGATGTTTATGCCATCTGCAGTTCATTAATGCACTACCACCAAACAATGGGCACATGAGAGTTCCTGCATTAATTCAATTCACACTTTTCACAATACAAAAGAGGTAAATTTAATAAAAGCTGCAGGCTTTCTTGAACATGTGTGTGTTTCTATCACACACACCCCTCTTATCATCAAACAGCCGTCTGAACTAGTGAGGGGGGCTTGGGGGAGTCCATCAGTGTGGATGCACAGCGCCGCCATGTGGATGGTAAGGATACTACAAGATGCTGAGGTTGAAGAGGCTCTGCTGTAACCCTGATGAAGGAGGGACCGGACTTCTGTTCGCATTGGGAGAGGCGCAGAGGAAACTTCTGCAGCTTGGCTTCTCCCGAAACATTTGCTACAGTTTGGACCTAATTCTGATTTCTGCTTCAAATCATTCGGAATGTATGCCTGATAACCCTACATATAAACCAGTACACCAGCAGTCTGAAGATTTTGTGATTTTGGGAGGGTAAGTGGAGACTTGACTTTACTTTTGCTGTGTATCAGAAGAGCGCAGCTAAGCTGTAACTTTGTAGCACGTACGTTTTTCGTTTGTTCGCGAAAAGGTTCATTTGCATCTGCTGCGTATATGAAAAGAAGAAAATAACTTTTTATAATTGTAAATACAATTAATAAAAATAATAAACATCGGTTTATAAAATCGATTCACAAGCATATAAATAGTTTGTATTTTTGTTATTATTAATTTAATATTATTAAATGTGTGTGTCAAGCAGCCAATCGTGTAAGATCAATCTATAGATCATTTAACTGAATAGAGCGTCTTTGCGCGCGGCTGTTATTTCTATTGGCTATAAAACTCATTTTGGAAGATGTGATAAGCATATTTAAAATTGTATATATTTTGTTAAATCAAAATAGGCCCTGGTATACCTGTGGTTAAGGTGAACAGAACTTTATTAACCTACATCAGATATATATTTCTGTATATAATAAATGGATACATTTGCTTGTTAATGCATGTGGATCGTTTGCAAATTATGTATTTACGCAATACTTGACAGTGCATGTCGTAGTATCACCTATGCTTTAGGATTTAAGTATAGGAGTGAGTTGTAAGTTATTTCTGCAGTGATGTCTTTAATAGTTCATAGACGTTGGGAATTAAATAACTTCATTTTGATCACAGTGTGAGTTCAAAAAAAAAAAGAGAAGGCCTTGCTCAGATAATTCTGCTTATAATTTAGATCAAGTCCCTCCTTTAAGGACTGACCGACACATTACTTACAAAGAGTAAATGGACAGGTGAACTGTTGAACTTACATCAGTTGTTTTATAGTTACTGACTTCCACATTTTTGGAAACAATAAATTAACATCCACAGATAACATCTGCGCATAAATCTTAATGTCACAAGCAACAATAATATCTGTTCCTGTCAAAAATTTCCAATCCTCAATCACCATTTAAAGGGGAGATATCATGAAAATCAGACTTTTGCCATGTTTAAGTGATATATTTGGGTCCCCAGTGCTTCTATCAACCTAAAAAATGTGAAAAAGATCAACCCAGTAACTAAGTTTTGGTAAACCATTCTCGTCAAGCATGTGAAAAAAATATGTCATTGAAATTTGGCTCCACCTGTGATGTCAGAAGGGGATAATACCGCCCCTTAATCTGAACTATCCAACCACGGCACTGCCATTTACTACAAAGATCAGCCCATTTGCATTTAAAAGAACACACCTAAAATAACTTGCAAAATGTGAATTATAACATGCTATAATAAATTATCTATATGATATTTTATGCTAGAAGTTCACATACGTACTCTGGGGACACCAAAGATTTATTTTACATCTTATAAAAGTCTTGTGAAATGTCCCCTTTAACAACGATAATAAAAGATAAGTGTAATTTTGCCTATATATTTTATTTTATTTATTTATTTATTTATTTTATATTTTATATATTTTATTTTATTTTTATTTAAAAAAAATATTTCTTTACAACAACATAACATTTAACCACGTAAATATAATTAATACAAGAATTAGACATTCAGACGGAAATTCACCTTAGCAATAGGCCTACTAATTATATCAAAAGCTTTCTATCTGCTGACCAATTAGAAATAACTTCTGGACACTAAACCACGCCCATATTAGGTTCTCAGATTTGCTGGCTTGTAATATTTCTGTCGTTCAAAGACAAGCTTTACCAATGTAAGTTTCATTAGTGTTTCAGTGTTTCACTCTCTTTCTTTGTAATGCCTCCAAAAATTATTATTTTCAAAATTATATGACTTTACCAGAGTAATAAACATGGTACGAAGTTTTCACAATCTTTTTCAGGCACAATATTGATATAGGTTTACCTTAGACATGTCTATGGAGCACATGCATATCCTAATATCCATTTCAAAAATCCAAAGCTACATCAACTTTTGAAGCATTATGTCAGACCCAAATTCAATTACAATCTATGTCCCTGTTGAACTAAATATTGTTAGAAATTAACATTGACATCTAGCAGGAATTTTATGGTTTGCTGATATATAATTATGCATTGGATATATTTAGTTAAACAAAGGCATTATGCTGCAAATTGCTTTATTGTTAATTCATACAATTCCCCATTTTAACAGCCATTATCTCTGAAAATATGTTTTACTTTGCAGTCTGTTTACTGTCTGTTTATTGATTTTCTCTGCCTAAAGATGACAGATGTTCAACAGACAGTCTAAGTGTGTTGTCTTTTATAAAAGATCAGTGTGGTCATCCTGTTTATGTCTCTCTTTAGGAAGGAGAATGAGGATGTTGGGAATATTGGTGCTTCTTGTGGTTCTTGTGAGTGTGGCACAAGGCCAGACTCAATCCTCGCCATGCACACGTGAGTTAATGTTCATTTAATGAAAATATGTATGAATGTATAAACAAAAAAATATTATTTTAAATATAATAACATAACATACAGACAGTAGAAGTTTGGAATACAATAAAATACAATCTTATCCTACTTTTTTAATCTATTACTTTCATTTACAGGAGTGAAATGGGTAAATGGTTGATATTGACTAAATATTTGTTTAATTTGTTTATGAAAAACATTTGGTCTAATAATAAGAAACGAGTGAAGACATAAGGAATTAAATTTCTCTATTATCAGTTGTATAAAAGGTCTTTGTATTATTAAAGGGATAGTTCATCCAAAAATTCTGTCATCATTTACCCAGCTTCATGTTGTTACAAACCTGTATATATTTCGTTGTTTTGATGAACACAAAGGAAGATATTTAAAAAATATGTTTGTAACTTAACCGTCTGTGGACCCCATTCACTATAGTAGGAAAAAATAATAATGTGGAAGTAAATGCCGTCCACGAACGGTTTGGTTATAAACATTTCTCAAAATATCTTCCTTTGTGTTTATCAAAACAACGAAATTTATACAGGTTTGTAAACAACATGAGAGTGAGTAAATAATGACAAAATTTTCATTTTTGGGTGAACTATCCCTTTAATACACCCTACAAGTTTTATAGCTTAAAACATTATCCTCATCTTTAAAAAAGCATTTATGTAATCAAGCTCAAAAAATTGGGGGTCTTAATAATGATGTATTTGGGTCATTCTACAGAAAAGGTGGAATTCGGGTGATGGAAATTTGCTTAAATGAACTTCTTTCAACATACCCAAAACTTCTTAACTTGTCAAATCTATGAATCCGCAAAACGGGGAGCTTAATCTATTTTTAACTTTTTAATACATTTTAATAAAGAATCTATGAGTAATTTATTTGTCATTGGTGTTACCTGTGATTTACACAACATTAATGTTGATACTAAATATTTTTTCTAATTACAGCTTGTGTATTTAGTTAAAGGTTGAGTAGAGGAATGATAACAGCAAGAAAAAAAATTGATTATTAATATTAGTTTAATTAAATTCTTCACCTTTACCCAACATTGTATGAAATTATTTGATTCTCAGTTTGACTTTTTTCTTTAAAACCAACAAAAACATTCAACCAAAAAGGCTTTGATGCAAAGACTGAAATATCAACAATGTCTTATATCCCATATCAACAACAAAATATTACTGGAAAGTACAAGAAAATACATTCATAACACCAAAACTTGGTTTAACACCAATGACACAATGTAACACCAATGACACAATGTAACACCAATGACAAAATTAGAATATAATAATAGATAATGAATATGATAAAACTTTCTGGGCCCTATTTTAACGATCTGAAACGCAAGTACGAAGTGCAAAGCGCAAGTGACTTTGTGGGCGGATCTTGGGCGCTGTTGCTATTTTCCCGGCGGGAGAAATAACTCTTCAATAAGGGGTTGGTCTGAAGTAGGTTCATTATTCATGGTTTGGGCGTAACGTCAAATAAACAAATCAGAAAGTCATCCAACATTCCCTTTAAACGCAAGTGCGCAAGTTCAATGGCGGGTTGCTATTATTATGACGGATTTACCAGGCGCACGCCAGGAGCGGTTCACAGCCGAGGAGACCGACGTTCTTGTAAGAGCAGTCAATGACAGAGAAGTTGTTTTGTATGGGGATAGGAGAAACCCGCCCAAATCAGCGTAGGTTAAACAGGCGTGAGAGGAAATAGCCACAATTGTCTCATCAGCTGGCATCCCCAGGACGTTGCGCCGCAAGCGCTACAATGATGTCAGGAGACGGGGAAAATCCCAAGCTTGCCAGCATAATTCGGCACGCCGTGTAACAGGAGGTGGATCTGCCTCAGGACCTGACGCCAGCAGAGGACATCGCTGCGTCCACCCTCACCGCTGAAAGCCAAGAAACGCAAGCAGTTCAACCCCAAAGTACACTTACAAATCAAGTTCACATAGATTAAGGTTTCTTATGAAAACATTTTAATTATTATTTACATAAAATAAACGTAATACAGCCACACAACAAACTTATGAAAATATCTTAATAACTATTTGCATGATAATTTTTTAATGCAGCCACACAAAATAAATAAAAACTATCACCACAATGCTCACCACTATGATTCCCCTTATCTCATGTGTTAATATTTTTAATTATAACAATTTATTATTTGCAAAAATAACTGTTGCATCTGTGTAGATTAGATAAGTAAAATGTGTGCGCGTTGTGCACGCTATACATTATGGTCATGCATGCGCCCTTAAAATAGCATAATGAACAATGCGCAACACACCACTGACTTTAGACTAGTTTTTTTCTGGTTAGTGGTGCAATTGTTTTTTGAAACTGCAAAATAGCATCAGGGATGGTTTGCGCTGGAACACGCCTCCTTTTTTCACTGAACCGCCCAGGGAGCGCAAGTTCATTCCCTAGTTTGCCGACGTGCGTCTGTGGAGGGAAAAACCCGCTGTGCGCCGGTACAAAATACGAATGATACAGTACATGCGTCACTGACAAAGTCAATTGCGCTGGGTGCAAGATAGGGCCCATAAACTTTCATAAAATTTTCCATCTTGTTTTGTTTTTATGCTTTTATGTTGGTCAGTTAAAGGAATAGTGCTTAGGAAGTACTCATTAGAGAAGTAACACTAATGATGGTAACACCAATGATGGTAACCCCAATGACAATTTACAGAAAAAAAACTAATATTTTAACAAAATGGCTGCCATTAACCATTTCATCAGAGATGTAACAATCACATACTTATTCAGTATAATGTATTTTTATGTAAAGATCTTAACACTCCCAGCTATAAAAAAAAAAAAGAGTAACACTAATGACATCCAAAAAAATCTTATCTCAAAATTCTTAGATATATCATGATATTTTAGACAAATAAGGTAAGACATCCCACAAACCTTTTGCCTTCCTCCACTGCACTTCTTTCACTGACCTCTTGACCCATGAAAAACTTCAAAGAGCTGATGCATTGTTTCAAAATAAAAGTGCTTTGGGTAGGGTAACGCCAATGACATAAATTTGGGGGACAAATATTTATTTGATATTATTCATATAAATAGTGTATTAAATTCATACAGGGTTTAAGGTAAATGTAAATTTGATTTGTTTTACAAAAAACATGGTTTTAAATAATAAGTACACAGTTCAACTTCCATGTATGATCAGAGGGACAGGGCAATTTTCTGGACCAGACATTTAAAAAAAAGTTTAAAAAAGACAAAAAAGAAAATTAAATAAATAAACTCTCTCGTCATTTTTAGGACAGTCTATATTTATTAAATATATATCATTATGGGATTATTGGGTCAAATTAAATGATTAAGGGGTCTGCAAAAGCAAGGGACAAGCATTTCCACCTTTTTTGTAGAATGACCCATTTGTGAAAACACATAGGCTAATTCATTTGCGAATGACTGGCCCAACTGCAAGAGAACAACACCTACTTATCCACCTTATTCTTGACGTAAATGCAGGCGCCGCCATCTTTGAGCTTATATGGGTAAAACTTCCAGGGAAGCCACTACATCCAATGGTAGTCCTATAGTAAGGGATATGAGTCTGCCGTTTTGACCGGCATTTTAATGCTTATTATGAAATCCAGGAAGACCGGCATAATTTGTGCAGTTAGGGGTTGCCATAATAGCTGATACAAACACCATAAATCTCTACAAAACATTTGTTTTAACCATAATACACGCACAAGAACTGAATGTATATGTGGCGCATGTGCATCTATAAACTATA
Organism: Paramisgurnus dabryanus; assembly: GCF_030506205.2. Taxonomy (NCBI): domain Eukaryota; kingdom Metazoa; phylum Chordata; class Actinopteri; order Cypriniformes; family Cobitidae; genus Paramisgurnus; species Paramisgurnus dabryanus. The sequence goes on along the minus strand of NC_133350.1, from coordinate 8,705,658 downwards.
TCCACACATCCATCCATTAAAACCTTTCATAGAAACTGACAGTGAACAATAAATACAATAATTATTCAAAAACAATATAAAAATATGCTAATTTAGCTGCTTTATTTATTCTGCTACAATATATTATTACAAAAATGAAATTACAGTACAGAATATATAGCCTACGACATGAACTGCTTATTAGTAAATGTTTATAATAGTTTGTGATGTGTTTGCGCATACTTTTGTTATGTTTAAAAAAAAAAATTTTTTTAAATAAGCAAACAATTTCATAAGCTCATATTTTATCTACCACATACATAAAACAATAAAAACATGTAATAGTAGTTTAATATGTTTATTATGGTTTGTTTAAATAACTTACAATGTGTTGAATGAGAATCATAAGTTACTGCTGCTGTCGGATCGCGTGAAGCTTGATGTGTCGCCATCAAAACTAGATAAAAAATTGCCGTTTAAAAAAACCTCACACCAGAGGGACAGTTACATTTTAAACCATCACCTGAAAAGGATAAAAACAAGAAGTCTCTGTATATTCCGTGTATTAAACATTCGACTGACTGTCCCACTATAGAGATACTGGTATGTCTCTGTGCTTTTATATTTGCACATTGAAGAACCGTCACTCCCGAGGAACAACATGTAATGATTGAATATATCTTCATGTCATGTACCAGGACTCTTCTTAATTTCATCCTCACACTGGCTCATACATTAAATTATGACCGTAATCATCATGGAAACCTTGTTTCCGGTTCAGTGACAGTATGTGCCGGAAGTCGCCCCCATAATTCGTGCAAAGCATCATGGGACGTAGGAATAGTGTGGATACATCATCACAATATTAGCCCCGCCCTCATGCTTCTGAAGGAGTGCTTATTTAGATTGTAATGTCAACCAAACATTGCGCTATTCTTAGCTGTGATAAAACTATAACCTTCAAGCTTCAAAATTACATAAAAAGGTTTAAATTAATTAATTTAATGCTTCCATTAGTGGCAAAAAATGTAAGTGATTGTTTGGGTGTTTGTGACATGAATGTGCTTAAAAACTGTTTGAGTGTAACTTTTACACCTCAGGGAAAAATAATATAATAAAGAAACCATTCATGACCCCCTTAATAGCGTGTTCTTTTTTTTCAGAAAAAAGGGAATGTCCCATCGACTTGTATTTTGTCATTGATACATCGGAGACCATAGCTCTGCAGGAGAACCCACCTGGAAGTCTGGTAGACAGTATCAGGGATTTCACAATCCAATTTGCAGAGAAACTACAAAATTTTAAATACAGAGATGCAGTTGATATCAGCTGGTCTGTGGGAGGTTTTCACTTCTCCCAGGACTATAAAAACATCAGTACCGTCACCAGTAAGGATGAATTTATCAAGCAGCTGAAAATTAAATTGGCCAAAAACATGTACCTGGGCAAAGGGACGTACATTGACTGTGCCATCAAAAACATGACCAATCAGCTTGTCAATGTTTCTCCCCACCCCAACGCCACACGCTTCTCTGTGTTCATTACCGATGGTCACGTCACAGGAAACCCGTGCGGTGGGATCAAAGAGGCAGCGGAGCACGCGCGCGAGCACTCAATTAAACTTTTCTCCATCGGATCATCATCCAACAATCTTGAGAAGACGGGGCTTGAGGAGATTGCTAATTCACCTGCTGGACTTTATCGGGATAAATACATAGCAGTTGATCTTACAGGGGGACGGCCTCGCATAGCCACAGAAACAATTGACCGGATTTACGATTCAATGGTATTGCAGTGTACCTTTATGTACCTTTTTATTTGGTTTGCAGTTGTACAAAATAAATAAATTTGAATAATTTATAAATAAATTATTACAAATACATCTAAGTAAATTAAGATATATGTCATATAAATATGTATGTTATCTTAAAAATGTTTTAATTATTCAACTTTAATATCTTTTTCTTTCACAGCTTCATCTGGCTTACCAAGAGGTGAGAGTCATATCAACTAAACTGACTACATTTCTTTATTTTGACATTTAAGTTATGTTTTGTTGAGACAAGTTATGAATTGTCTAGATAGGACAAATTTCTGAATTGTGTCATCATAGTTTTAAGTAGTACCTCAATTTAATTTTTAATCCATTTTTATAGTGCTACTCAACAAAATGTTTGGAGACTCCAGGATCCCCAGGTCCAGCGGGACCCAGAGGACAGAAAGTGAGTATTTTAAGTTTGCGATACCAAGTGTCTACGACTAGCCAGTAATTTAGCTGTGTTTTTAGCATCTAACATGAATTTGGATTATTACAGGGAGCTAAAGGTGATAACGGTGGCGCTGGCCTCAAAGGTGCAAAAGGTCGTGCTGTAAGTACAAACTCAAGGATGCATTTTGGTAACATAGTTTTAAATAAAAGTGAAAGAAAATTGCATATCTAATATATACATTCCTGCCAGTATAATTTGCTTTAAATCAAAATGTGAAAACTTACAGGGAGATCCAGGTATTGAGGGACCAATTGGATATCCTGGACCTAAGGTAGGGGTCTTACTTTCCTCTTGTGCAATTATGTCAATTTTATTATCTCTATCTACATTCATGTTTATTTTTTCTTTATTAGGGAGTCCCTGGTTTCAAAGGTGAAAAGGTATGAGTGTTTTGAGAATTATCTGTAGTATCATAAAATATGCATAATGCATCAAAGACAGCAATTCCTTTTTTTAACACAATTCTCTGACATTTAGGGAGAAATTGGAGCACAAGGGAGAGTGGTAAGTTCCTCAATGTGTGTTTTTCTTAGCTTACCCAATGCATGTGTTTAAAAAATATGAATGAAACATTTTTATTTTTTGTATACCAGGGTGTTTCAGGAGGTCCTGGCCGGAATGGAACAGATGGGCAAAAGGTTGGTTATGTTGGTTATATAGCGTCAGAGTGATGGTTGGATATTTTAACTGACTTGAAATTTATAGACTCATGAAATAATAATCGAAATTCCAATATGTCAACAGGGAAAAATTGGAAGGATTGGCGCCCCTGGCTGCAAAGGTGACCCGGGTGACAAGGTGTGTGAGTTTTTCTTTTCGATCATCATTTGGATATAAGGTGTTAACATAGAGGGTCACTGACAAATAAATATTTCTTTAACAGGGTCCTGATGGCTATTCTGGAGAAGTTGGAGAACCCGGTCTTCCAGGGTCTCCAGGAGAGAAGGTACCTGATACAGAAAAGGAAAATCTGCCTCTTAGTCGAATTGTTGGTTTGAGATGTCATGCCTTCTGACTTTGTTCTCAGGGTGATCCGGGTCGTTCAGGAAGACCAGGTCTAGCCGGCCCACCTGGAGATCCTGGACCCAAAGTAAGTATTCACAGCTGAAGATATTACAATGGTATTTGCTATCAATCATGTTTTAATATGCTCTCTGATGCCCCCTACAGGGAGAACGAGGAAGTCCTGGATCACCCGGAGTTCCCGGTCTGAAAGGAACTGCTGTATGTATTTATTTAAATCAGCTTTATGATTTCGAAAAATGTTGATCTATAAGTATTTAGATTGTTTTATGTTTTGTTTTATAGGGGACACCTGGGGGACCTGGACCGAAAGGCGATCCTGTGAGGAGCTTTTACATTTATATTTTTTGTATATTGCATTTTCCCCCTGTAAACTAAGATGACCTGTGTAAGATTTGTTATATTTTATAATGATTTTTAGGGAAGGCGAGGTGACTTTGGACCCAAAGGCAGCACTGGAACGAACGGGCCGAAAGGAGAGAGGGTCAGTGTTGTTTAAAATTTCTTTTTATAAAGGTCTTTGTCTTTATTAAAATTAGTTACTGTAATAACTTTCTCTCTCTTTTTAAACTCAGATTTCATATAAGGAAAGACAATGCTTTAGTGGTGTTTTTAATACATAAATCTAATGTATTGACTTATTATTTAATCTGATTATAATTTGACAGGGTGAGCCAGGTCCTGAGGGTACCAGGGGTCTTGCAGGTGAAGTTGGGAACAAAGGATCTAAGGTACAAAACCTGTTTTCAAACTGTTTTAAACAGGACTGAGAGTCTTTTAAACAGGACATTTTAGGGCGGAATAAATAAATATAAATATTTACTGACCTAAATGCTTGTTTTTGAAACTTCTAGGGTGATCCTGGACTTCCAGGACCAAGAGGCCCACCAGGAGCTTCTGGGGAACCCGGAAGAAATGTAAACAATACATAATCAAAATTGTCTTTATTAATAAATGTCAAATGTTAAGACACAAAAGGGCCTGTGGGAACAATACACATTGGCTGTGTTTTTAGTATGATGGCATCTTTTATGGTTTCGGACCGGCTTCCAAATCATTATGTTATGTCTGATGATGTTGAACAAATTAACTTGCAATGGCCATAAAGGTTTTTTCTTAGTGGAAAATAATCAATAGTTAAACAAGATATCATAAACAGCATTAAAGGGATAGTTTACCCGAAAAAAAAAAAAATCTGTCATCATTTACTTATGCAATTAAAGATATTTTGAAGATCTGGGGCACCATTGACTTCCATAGTAGTTAAAATAAACTATGGAAGAAAATAGTGCCCCAGATTTGTTTGGTTATTGACATTTTTCAAAATATTCTCATGTGTGCACATCAGAACAATAAAAGAAATTTAAATAAAATGAAGTATAAAGATTTGTGGAAAAAATAATTTTTAATAATAAAATATTTATTACTTAAAAAGAAAGTTGGAACAACCTGATGGTGAATAAATGATGACAGAATTTTCATTTTTTGGTCAAGTATCCTTTTATTAAGTTTATATAGCAAATAATTTCCTATCTGCAATTTAAAGGAATAGTCTACTCTTTTGCCATATTAAACTATGTTATTACCTCAACCTAGACGAATTAATACATACCTATCTTTTTTCAATGCGTGCACTATACAGCGCGTTATGAATGTGTTAGCATTTAGCCTAGCCCCATTCATTCCTATGGTACCAAAAAAAAGTTTTATTTTGTGGCACCATACTTGCTAGTATAACTCCTCATGTAACAGTCTTTAAATAGGGAAAACACAGAAGTGTTTGGTGGCTTCCCTTTTTGGTACCATAGGAATGAATGGGGCTAGGCTAAATGCTAACACATTCACGACGCGCTGTACAGTGCACTCATTTAAAAAAGATAGGTATGTATTCATTCGTCTAAGTTGAGGTATAACATAGTTTAATATGGCAAAAGGGTAGACTATTCCTTTAATTTGGGTTTAGGTTTGTTAGTGAACTTTTTACAGTATTTACAATGATGGAATCAGCTTAGGATATAAGCAAGTGTTATGTTTTCATTAAATCTAGAGCCTATTCATCTACAAAAGTAAACTTGTTTTTTTTCTGCTGAAGGGTTCACAAGGTGACCCAGGTGATGCTGGCCCTAGAGGTGACCCCGGCCCCCCAGGACCAAAGGTACTTCAGACAACGTCACACAAAGATTTGACTAAATATTACTTCAATAAAAAAACTTGTTAGTCTTTTATAAAGAGAGGATTTTGTTTCGGTTATCATAGGGTGATTCTGGCAGAGCTGGATTCAGCTATCCTGGACCAAGAGGACCTACGGTACTGTAATAAGTTAAATATTGACCGCAGTTCTTGCAGTTACTTCAGATCACATCACATATTGCAAAAATAGTTGTTAAAAGTTATAATCTTTTCACAGGGTGACAGGGGTGATAAAGGTGCACCTGGACCAAGAGGAAGCAGAGGAGATTGTGGATCAAAGGGTGATCCAGGCACTAAGGGAACTTCAGGAGAGCCTGTGAGCAATTTTTTGCCACATTTTTATGTTTACTGGGCCCTAGTGACACAACTAGTTGACGAGATGCATAGTTCAGGAACCTAATGTGGATTCTGTCATGTTACTGTGTTACAGGGAGAACCCGGACCCCCAGGAGAACCTGGACCAAGAGGGCTCAAAGGAGGTCCAGGAAGAGATGTAAATATATATTCAGTCACATAAAATTACCAGAACATTTTAACGTTCGTTACCAGCGCAGCTTAAGCATTCATTTTCACTTAGACTTTTTTTTACAGGGTGATCCCGGCTCAGAAGGAGATCCTGGTCTTACTGTAAGCATTACGATAAAGATTTTGTAATCGCTTAGTTGCACACAGTTACTTTAGGAATGCGGTTTCAATTGTGTTTATGTTTTGCTCAGGAATGTGATGTCATGAACTATGTCAGAGAGACCTGTGGATGCTGTGGTAAGATTATTGTAATCTTTTCAATCAAAGGGTTTGCTACTCTAATAAGTTCGATTTGGTTCAACAAGAGCCGTCTCTTGTGTTTCAGACTGTGAAAAGAGATGTGGGGCCCTGGATATTGTGTTTGTGATTGACAGCTCAGAGAGTGTGGGGCAGACAAACTTTACCCTGGAGAAGAACTTTGTGATCAACACCATCAACAGACTGGGCTCATTTGCAGATGATCCCAGTTCTGAGACAGGTGAAAAGACTAAACATTGTTTTAATTCATTGTATTCTCAGTGATCCACTTTATGCTATAGATGCAAATGATATCTTTAAAAAAGAGTACCATGACAAAAATACAATTTAAAATGAACATTTAAATAAGTTTAGTAGAGGCTATCTAACCATCTTTCTGTAACTATCATGTGCAACGTTTCTCAGGAATCAGAGTCGGTGTTGTTCAGTTCAGTCACAATGACACATTCGAGGCCATTAACCTCAATGACTCCAAGATCGACTCTCTGCCCGCCTTCAAAGAAGCCGTGAAGAAGCTGGAGTGGATCGCCGGAGGAACGTGGACTCCTTCCGCCATGAAGTTCGCCTACGAAACCCTGATCCATGGCAGCCGTCGTGCAAAGGCTAATATCACCGTGGTTGTTATCACAGATGGCCGGTACGACCCCCGCGATGATGACCAACTGCTCGGTTACCTCTGCCAGAAAGATGAAACCGTTGATGTCACTGCCATTGGAGTTGGGGACATGTTTGAAAAGAAGCATGACGACGAAAGCCTGAAGTCCATCGCCTGTAACAATGGAGCGATTATGAGCATGAGGGGTTTCGCTGATCTGGTGGCAGAGGATTTCGTCGATAAGAATGAGCATGTTCTATGCCCAAGTGAGTCATGTTAAACTCAAGAGTTAAATATGTTTATCGATTTTTTTTTAATAGACTATAATCTATATATAATAACATTTGCAATAAAATTAGCATATAATAAATGCAATAATACTATATTATTTTGTACTGTATATAGTTTTATATAAAATTTTAAAGAGGTCATATGATGCGCTTTTATGTTTTCCTTTGCCTTTGGAGTGTTAAAAGCTGTTTGTGCATATAGAAGATGGACAAAGATTAAAGGGGACATATCATGAAAATCTAACTTTTCCATGTTTAAGTGCTATAATTGGGTCCCCAGTGGTTCTATCAACCTAAAAAAAAGTGTAAAAGATCAACCCAGTAACTTAGTTTTGGTAAACTATTCTCTGCAAGCATAAAAAAATTGGTCATTGAAATCTGACTTCCCCTGTCATGTCAGGGACAATAACACCCCTTAATCTGCACTATCCAACCACGACACTGCCATTAAAGGAATATTCCATTTTCTTAAAAGAAAAATCCAGATAATTTACTCACCACCATGTCATCCAAAATGTTGATGTCTTTCTTTGTTCAGTCAAGAAGAAATTATGTTTTTTGAGGAAAACATTGCAGGATTTTTCTCATTTTAATGGACTTTAATAGAGCCCAAAATTTAATACTTAACTCAACACTTAACAGTTTTTTTCAACGGAGTTTCAAAGGTCTATAAATGATGCCAAATGAGGCATAAGGGTCTTATCTAGCAAAACAATTATCATTTTTGACAATAAAAATAACAAATATACACTTTTAAAGCACAACTTCTCGTTTAAACGAGAAGTTGTGCTTTAAAAGTGTATATTTGTTCTTAACAAACGTGTCCCAGCCAATAAATGACAAGAAGGATTTGGGAGTGGGGGTTGGGAACGTTCATGACTATTTTAGAAGGCACGTAAGGGAGGGGGAGGAGCTAGCTACGCTCCGTTTTGTTTGACAACACTGTGAACGTGAACAAGAAGTGACGTCACACAGATTCGCTTAGAGCGGTTTTAAAGTCTTGAACGGGGCGTAACATTTCCGTCACACGCTTGAGGTATTCTGCCAACACACTGGATAGCTGGCCAATCAGAGCACACGCTTTTCAGAATGATTTAAAATCGACGCGTTTCAGAAAGGCAGGGCATAAAGGAGAAACAATAGTGTACGGTATGTGAAAAATAATGTTTTTTACCCGTAAACCGCGTTATAAACTGCATTACACAAAATATACAAAATGATGTTCTTTTTTAGCAACGTCATATGACCCCTTTAATAATTTCCCAATTTTCTGTTTTTCCTCTTTCTTGTTTCCTCTACTTTGTAGTAATGAAACATTGTGAGAAAACGCTACAAATAACTTTTATTGAATTGTAAAGCCTTTAAATCGCCTTTTAAACTTAATGTTTTATTTTGTATGTTTTAGATCCTGAAATTGTTTGCCCCGATCTTCCATGCAAATCTGGTAAGTTGTTTTTCTGATCTGTCCATACTTAACCTAACAAACTAGGTAAGACTAAAACAAGTTAAATGTATATGACAAATTTCATGTTCTTTTATTTATCCTTTATCTTCTCAACTGTATTCGAATTGCCTTTCACAGGGTTTGAATAGGGGACAAGTGCAAACAGGCTAATATAAAATAATGTCCAAAACAGGTCCAAAAACCCAAATCATTTTCTACATAAAATGATGCAACATTCTGTAAAAATATACCCTTGATATATTTAATGTTGACTGAGTGTTAAAATTAATTAAAAAAATCAAGCGTAGATCATGAGAGTTTAGCCTGGATTTCACACACAAGGTAATGTGTTGTTATACATTTGTAAAATGTAATAAACCTGCCCAGTCTGACAAGCGAGGCATCGATTGTCAGTGTTCAGTACCACCCAAACATTGCAGTAGGATCGTTTTAGGCGGAGCCATTTGCTAGGAGGGCTCCTAAACTATTGTTTCAACACTCACTTGCAGATGTGGGGTCTACCTGGAATGAGTATCCCGTACATATCGCCCTTGCAGAGGAGGGGAAGGACAGTCCCATCCCGAACACTGTACCGAGTGTCGCAAACTTAATCGACAATCTACAAGAGGCCAAACACCCAGATGCCTACACCAAGGCTATAGCTACATTGGCTTACTCAGCCCAGAGAGCCAAGATGGCCTCTGGTCCTGACAAACAGAAATGGACCGATCTTTTCATTGACTCGTTTAGAGTCCTCTATTCTGACATCACGGGAGACCCAACCAAAGCTCTTGGCTTGTGTTAGGGCTCAGTTAATAAAGCATGATATTGGGCAATTTAAAAAAAAAACACACTGATAGTTAGTAAAAATAGGAAGCACTTGGCCTCGCTGTAGAGTTGTGCTTATGAATTCTTGAGTAAAACGCTAGCTGGACTACGCATGAATTTCGTCATCAATTCGTTGTTGCGTTAGCAGTTATGATCTAACGCAGTTACTAATAATCTAGCATGAACAATAATGAGCATATTGGCTAGATTAACAATTATTGCTACTTACACGTCTATGCTTTCCTCGTAGTTCCTTTCTAAGTTAATGTGAAATAGCTATCTTTGTCTCTGACCTCAATGTCTGCTATGCTGGAAATCTTTTTCTTTAAAGGAAGAAAATTAGATTACAAACTTGAACACTTTTTACCTGTGCAACACGCTTGAATCCTCAGGGTTTAAAGACTCTTGTAAATCTGGGAGATGGGTTAGTGTTGTAAATAAAGGATTCGTGGTTATCATACTTGAAATCTTAGTTTAAAAAATTAAGGGTTTGAATAAAAATTCTGTCATCATTTAATCCCCTCAAGTTGTTCAAAACCACATAGACTTTCTTTTGTCCATGAAACACAAATTAAAAAAGAGTTTACCCTTTATCCTACCCTTTTTTTATACATGGGGGCCGTAAAATTAACTTTAATAAATGTATTAGCTAGCATAAAGTAACAATAGGCAATACCATTTTTCGGCCGCTCCAAACACTTTCCTGTCTAAACGTCACCATACTGTCTAAATAAAAGCCTACAAAAAAAAAGAAAAGAAAAGAAAAGCTGATGGGTAAAATTAACAAGACAGTCAGTGGCCGTCGGTGGGATTAATGGATGATGTCAATTAACAAAAGAATCCAAATCGAATGTCTTGAAAGACAGGTTTGCTAAAACGGGGATAAATAAAGTGAGTGGGTGAATTTTTTCACTGAAGGGGGGTATTTATGTCTTAACACCTTGTAAAAGTGGATTTTGCATAATATGTGCCCTTTAAAAAATCTTGGGGCAATTTCGCGGACAGTGTTTACATGAATCCAGGACTAGGCCTTTGTTATTTTAGGACATTTAGGTAGTTTACAAAAACATTAATGGTATGCATCTTGAGACAAAACAATGCCACTGACATATGTTAAAGTCGCCATGAAACGGAAGTAGCAATTGTCTTATTTTTCTTGTGGTGGCATATATCCGATAAAAAACTACTTCTGAAATGTTGTTATTTGCTAATCGCTGCAATCTTTTCCCGGACCCCGCCCACATGCCATACCGAAAGTAAAGAGATTGTTTTTGAGAAGGGGGAGGTGATTTGCATTTTTGATTAAAGATTATAAGGGCACATTATTATTATTATTATTATTATTTAATAATGAAGCTCACAGAAAAATACCCCAGTAGTCCAAAAGAAGTAGTTTTTCAGTTCAATTTCATTGTGACTTTAAGATATGTCAGTGCAAGTTTTTTTTTAAATGAAGGCATTTCAAACATGCATTTTAGTCTGGGAGTAAACCACCACCTAATGTGTTCCATTAACCCCCTGGGGTCCAAAAACGCGGCGCCGCGTTTTGACGTGTTTTCTCCTTATCATGGCAGAATCAACTTAAAATACTCCATCATTAATAATCATACACTTACGTGTTTGACATCATTTGAAACTGTAAAGGGTCTTCTTTAATATGTGTACATTCACAATAACAACAGATCTTTGTGTTTTTGTTAAATAAAGAAAATAAACAGGGTGCGCATCCAGACATTTCTGTCTCCGCCAGCTGTCTCTCAAATCACGTTACAAAAATCAATTGAAACTCAGCGAATACTCGTCACACAAACATGATACACATATCCAAAGAAAGCCTGAAATGTTTATTTTTAAACAAGCTAATTATAATCGAAAACAAATATTGCCTGTTTATATAATCTGCATGTATTTGTCCTCACATTCTTTACTATAGTTCCCTCTCACATTCCTGCCTCATTATGCAGCTCATTATGTGAGTCTTTTGTTTGCTAGCTGTCAATCAATCTTTCTCACATACGGCCCCTCTAAACAAAAAGTGTCTTACAATTTCTAAATCAATATATTGTTTTATGTGAATGAGTATGCAGGATGATTTTCACATCATTTTAAAGAAAAAACTCTAGACTACTAGATTCTGTTTAGAAAAGTCTTGTTAAAACATGTTTAGTATGGGTTTTGTGGACTCATATCAGTGCCTAAAAAATTTAGCTTTTTTCAAAACCATGCATAAACATTTTTCTCTCAAAAATACAAACATATTGTACATACATGTAGCTCATATAATATTTTAGCCCAGTTTGTGCTGAACGCAGTGTTATGAGACACTTGCCATTAATATGTTTAAAGCAACTGAAAAAAGACCAAATGTAAGAGCATGACCTCTGACAGTGTCCCAAAATGGTCGGACCCCAGAGGATTAAAAGTACATTTTATTGAAATGGGGGTGATTAAATGATAACAGATTTATTTTTATTTTTTTTGAGTGAATAATTCCTCTAAAGCATCTATACATATGCCATTAGTTATTAAACTTGCTATGTTCAAATTCATTTAAATCAGTTTTGCACTTTGCACATTGTGACTGAATTCCAAAGCTTCTCATAGATGTATAAAGTGTTTTAGTGCTGTTTTACCCTTGTTGATCATCAGATGTCACCTGCAGTGACTTTTTTTAATCTATCGTGCAACATCTGCAAGTCTGTGGAAAAGTGCTTTAGCTAATGTTACGCATTTTTGTTTAATTCTTTATATATCCTAAATTACTCTGAGTTATTAATTAGCTTTTTAGGCAGCATTAAAGGAACAGTATGTAAGAAATTTATAGCAATTAATCATAAAATGGCCCTGATATGTCACTAGACATTAAGAAATAATTTTCATTTCAAATACTTATATCACTGACAACAGTGGTCTGGCCAGGATACTGTCATTTAAAGGTGCAGTGTGTAAATTTTAGCGGCATCTAGTGGTGAGGTTGCGAATTGATATCAAAGGCTCAGTCCGCTGCTCACCCCTCGCTTTTGAAGCACATAGAGAAGCTATGGTAGCCGCCAACGGAAACACACATCATTGTTGGAGACAACTTTGTAAAAAAAGGGTTGTCCGTGAAGGGCTTCTGTAGAAACATGGCGGCACAAAATGGTGACTTCCACGTAAAGGGACCCTCTGTGTATGTCGATAAAAATGTCTCATTCTAAGGTAATAAAACATAGCAGTTCATTATAAAAAGGTCTTTATACACCCCTGATAATATTTTGTATATTATTTTTCATTGCTTTTTAAAATTACACACTGCACCTTTAAAAAGTGGAATTGCAGCCCTCAACTGATGTTTATGTTGTCATTTTGTGTATTGGCCACCAGTTGTGTGATTGCAGTACCAGTTTTAGCCACAAGTTTTGTGATTGCAATATAATTTTTGGCCACAATCCTACATACTGTTCTTTAAGCTTTAGAGAGTCCAAAATGTATGATTAAAATAGATCTATATACAGATAGACTTGTGCTTTTCTGTAGCTTCTTATGTTAATGACCATCTATGTGACATATATTGCACCGCATACAGTATATGCAGTGATTTTTATATCAGGCAATGTTTATATTAAGCAGTTGATTTTAACTGAAAATACATATTAATGTAAATTAGCTGTGTATACATTGACAATAGCTTCCGAGACTGAAAGTGTACTATTCAACATTTAGTATGAATACTAAAGAATGCCATAATGGTCAAAAATTGGTAATTTTTCTTTATAATGCGAAAGTATGTATATTTAATTAAAATGTTAGGTGACACTGTTTATCCGAATGGTGAAGTGAAAATGGTGTTAGCTCTTGGACTGCAGACAATGTTTAGCCGAAACAATGTGAATTATTTGTATCAAATAAACTTCTTTAGCAATCAAATGCTTATTGTGTGTAGGTTTATCTGTTCTAGAATTAAGCCGTTGTCATGATGAGCTATTTTAATCCTTTGAACATTTCAACAGTGGTGGCCGGTGACTTCTTTTTTTCGAGGGTGGACAATGCGAAATTCATCACAACATGTATATAGCTCGCATTGTGTGTGGTTCGTAATTTCAAAATATGTGTTCTCCGTGTCGAGTGATCCTATGTACATCAAAATAAGTGCCTGCTGCAGACGCGTCTAAAGGGTTTATGATAAAAAAGATGCTCGCATTTGCCAGATACTCTTATAATCTCATGCGTAATCAGAGTTAACTGTTAAGGGAGTGTCTTGCGTGTATTTTGTGAACATGAGCGTCTCTTTTATCATAAACGGTTTTGACGCATGGGCAGCAGGCACTTATTTTTACAAAACACGTGATGCACATGGTTCACATGACGCAACAAACACATATTTTGAAAACATAAGCAACACACACATTTGAATTCGCGCCCCTCGGAAGAGCAGTCAAGCGCCCCCACTGCACTTCACACACTTTATTCAGTTTAATGAGTTTAATTCCACAAGAATTTTAGTTTTGATAATACCTACAGTTGCATTAAAAAAATATGTTTGAAATGCATATTGTTTTTAAATATTAGAGATTTTAGAGATTCCACATGAATGAAGTTGCATTTACACTCTTTTTGTGTTTTACAGAGCCAGCAGTAGCCAACTGCATCCAGCGTCCAACTGATATCATCTTCATGTTGGATGGCTCAGAACGCATGGGTCTGGAGAATTTCCGCTATGCACGTGAGTTTGTGGAGAATGTCGCTCGCCGTCTGACCCTGGCCCGTGGAGACGACGATACACGCAATGCCAGGGTGGCTCTTCTGCAGTTCGGTAATGATAAAGATAATAATGTGACCTTTCACCTTACCAGCAACATTAATGTCATCTCTGATCGCCTTGCCAAGATGACGTACCTGGATGCTACTTCCAACGTTGAGAATGGTATTATCTACGCCATCAACAATATTGTTAGGAGCGAAACCAAGCAATTGGCTAGGCAAAATGCTGAGCTGTCGTTCGTCTTCATCACTGATGGGGTCACCAACACTAACAATCTGACTGAGGGCATCGCCGCGATGCGCAAGGCAGAGGCCGTTTCCACCGTGATTGCTATGGGCAGCGACGTTGACAACGAAGTTCTGACGAAGCTTGCACTGGGAGACCAGACGGCTATTTTCAGGGGGCAAGATTTTGCCCAGCTGAGCAAAGCCAGCTTTTTTGAGCGCTTGATTCGGTGGATCTGCTGAGGGGTGGGTTCATAGTAGAGGGGCGTGAATTGGTGCGTCATTGAGTTGAGCACAATAATAAAAGTAGAACAAATGTTATACTATGTTCAAAATGTGATGCATTTCTGTGAAAGCATAAATGATTTGTTAAACACTACTGGATTGAATGACATTTTAGCTTTTGAAACATCTTGGTAGAGACCCTAAGTGGACCATTGAATGGATAAAAAACTATTATTTGCTTGAACTCAATGATGCACCAATGGAGAGGGGCTGGGTACAGAAAAACATTGCAGTAGAGGTCACCTGTAACATTTCAAAAAATTTGTATTGAATGTGTATTTTGACAAATTTGCAAAATGTAGTTTTTATGTCTGTATTTTTTATGCTGAAAGGCCTTTAGCATATTTTTTGTTTTGTATATTCCTCTACACAAGGTGCTAAACCAGCAGATTATGACTGGAGTTTTCATTGAAGAAGTGTTTTCATGATGCACGTTAATAGGAAGTGCACCGATTCAGGGGTACAAAAATCCATTCCAACAAGTACACTTACATGTGCCAAATCATTAATGCATATTAGAGATTTGATTACATAGTATTATTCAAATTTGCATTGCCATTGATTTAAAAAAGGGCCTATACAGAAAATCTATGCCAGCTTCCATAGCACATGCACTCTTAATTCAACACATGCTTAGGATGTCTGTGTTTCAGATTAAACATGTACATTTAGTGAAAATAGAAATTTTGTTCACCCATGTTTTAATATAAATGATGATACGGCTATACTCCATTATTATAAGCACCACTTTATTTCAGGAACCAAAAAGGATTGGATATTTGACATGCTATTGGACACTTGAATGATAAATTCCATAGTTGCTGTCAAACAGAAGTCTTAAAAGTACAATAAACCAAAACTGTGGTAACACAACTGGGGTGTCTGGTTTGTTATTTTTACCGAACAACACACTGAGAAACCAGAAGTGGTTTTGCAGGGTGCACTAAATTCACATTATGCACTTTGGATCAGAGTCAACAACAGTTTAAGGTCCGTACTGTCATTGATTTCCAACATTTCCTGAAACTTAAGGAAATGTATCATCCGACAGTTGGTTTCAACACACTGAAGTTATGAAAGTAAGGTTTTAAATTATATCTAAGTATTTTCAAACCAAATTAATTAGTGCAAAAGGTCAGATTTTCTTATTATAGGCATATAGCATATGTGGTCTTTGGTAAATGGGAACATTTTTAAATCATAAAAGGGTAAAATTGATTATATTGTGTTGTAAATATAATATACTGTATTCATGAATTACGGTAACATATTTTATAATCCAAAATATACACTATATTTCTAATAGGACACATCCAATACAATTTAATCTCATTGTTCTGCAATGCCATCTTGAAGCTCATGAAGAGATTGTGTACGACCTAGTAAAGGCATGTCTATAAACGCACGTGTCTTTATTCTCTCTCTCTCTCTCTCTCTCTCTCTCTCTCTCTCTCTTGCTTTTAATGTACTCAATGCACTTTCCTGCTATCATCATGAGCCAATCAGAAGAGGAGTTTTACTACAAAAACCAAACCGCTTTTGGTCCCGTCCGCGTACCGTAGACAGATCTCAATGTCAAGTGCGAACATTAACTGAGATTTTCACATCCACAATTTAATAAGCATTCTGTGTGTATGTGGTCAGATGACTGGATGATGATAATAATTAGATTGTCTGACAATTATTAAAGTGAAGGTATGTTTAAATAACTGTAAATCATCCATCCGTCTCTGGATGCTAGCGAAGGGATTAGCCAACTTCCGTGTTTCCTGTCATTCAAGCCGGTAGACGTCACAATGTGGGCGGGGCTCTTGTCTCCTGTCAACATATTTCACGACATAATTCACGGAGGATGTCCAGCATTTAACATGCAAAACAGTCGGATTTTACACGAGGAGATTTTTTAAATGTTTTAAAAGCCTGCTTGTGCGGCGGGTATAGTAGTTTTATCGAACAATGGAGGGACAACAACACCATTGCGGACATGACTTGGCTCTTCGTGAATGACACAGATCTCCGGTTGCATGCTGTCCTCCTCTTGTGATCAACAGGGAAGACGAATGTTTTATCTTCTATAACGTCTTAATTTCTATTTGATAAGCATATAAATAGATGACAGCATGAGGAGCCGCAGTAATTCAGGAGTGAGATTGGATGGATTTGCCAGACTTGTCCATGAAACGATATTATGCCATCAGGTAAGTTCAAGTTCTATTCTAATCTATTCTATTCGTTATGTTATGTTATGTCAATAGATTAAAATATATCCTGATCAATTAAAATAAATAACTAGTTGTTTATTTAATCTTTTAAATTCGTGTGTTTATCATTTGTGTGAATAACACTCATAAATGGGCAATATACATATGCATTGCCCATTTGCATTTACTTTGAATCACTAATCTTTTGCAATTGAGAGAGGATACAACATTTTGTCAACAATCAGACAGGTGTGAATACATCACACAGGTGTAGGTTCATGCAACACCAATTAATTGAAACTAATAACTGGGTTATTGTAAAACACTTACGTTTTAAAATCAAAACCAAATCTTTTTTTAAAAGTAATAATGAAAAAGTCTGTCTGTGTGAACTTTCGGTGTGGCTGAGATTCCATAGTACTGTTGGGGCCCTTCTGACAAGGGGAATCTAAAAATAAATAAGGCTTGAACAAAGGTCACTTTTAAATAACCCATGGGTGAGGGAAATATTTGTATTATCTACAACATGCATGTGAATTCTTTTAAAAGCTGGGTTGAAGACTTATGCACAACCCAAGTAACTGCAAAACATGAAACGTGAAACTTTATGAAAACCTTTCTGCCATAAAACGTTATTGTATGTGATATCAGTTTAATTATTAAGTGAGTTTTTAGAGATAACCGATTACAAAAGGTTTAAGATATAAATGCCTATAGAATGTAAGAAATAACAACATTGTCAGCTAATGAAAACTGATTTTACTAATGTACAGAATCCAGTGACCGGTCTCCTGCCAGCGAGTGGGCAGCTAAAGGATGCCTGGGTCAGGGACAATGTTTACAGCATCCTGGCCGTGTGGGGTCTCGGCATGGCATACCGGAAGAACGCAGATCGTGATGAAGACAAAGCCAAAGCCTACGAGCTTGAACAGGTGAAACTTACAAACTAGACCACCTGAACCTACTGAACCATTAGCGCACTAGTAAGGATAACATACTGTTGGATGGTTGTTTCACCTGTAAAGATACACTGACTGTAAAAGTTTCCTATTATGATGGATTTGAAATTTTACAATATTTAATTTAGTTGTAAATGTGTTACTTTGTTATATTGGAATATGTCTTGCAAATAAAAAGTAGCATGGTAATAATTAGTGCTGTAAAAAGATTAATCGCATACAAAATAAAAGTTTATGTTTGCATAATATATTCGTGTGTGTATAGTGTGTAATTATTATGTATATATAAACACACACACATGCATGTATATATTTAGGAAAAAATATTTATTTTTCTTTTATTATGTATATATAAACTCACACATACATACTGAGAATTGTTACTAGGCCTGTCAAAAGATTAATCACGATTAATCACATACAATAAATATATATAAAAAATATTTTTTTATTTATTTTTCATTTATATATATAAATGAAAAATAAATAAAAAATATTTTTCAATATATATGTATTGTATGTGATTAATCGTGATTAATCTTTTGACAGCCCTAGTAATAATTCTCAGTTACTACATTGTAATAGAGGCTTAATTCTTGTATTTTTTGTTGTTTCAGAGTGTGGTCAAACTCATGCAGGGACTGCTGCAGTGTATGATGAGACAGGTATAGCATTATTAAAATCTCATTTTTAAATCTTTTAGCTGAAGAAAGTGTAACTAAGAGCATTTGGTGTGGTCTTGTATCTGTTCTTTCTTTCATACATTCATAAGTTAATTTATTATTTTATGAGCACATGCATACATTTGAACACACACACCAGGTTATAAATTGTAAAGCATGTGCGTATTACTGCAGGTGGCAAAAGTGGAGAAGTTCAAGCACACGCAGAGCACAAAGGATTGTCTACATGCCAAATATGATACAGCCACCTGCGCCACGGTGGTTGAAGATGAACAATGGGGGCATTTGCAGGTAGATGCGACCTCACTGTACCTGCTCATGCTGGCTCAGATGACAGCTTCAGGTGAGAATAATAATTTATAGATGATATACATTTGATCTTTAGCATTTGTAGAAGTTATTTATTGAAATGTTATTTTAGGTCTACGCATCATTTCTAACTTGGATGAGGTGGCGTTTATCCAAAACTTGGTGTTTTACATCGAGGCGGCATATAAAGTGGCTGTAAGTCCTAATCTGTTTATTAAGTATTTATAGCAGAGTGACCAAGCATCACAGTCACATTGCAATTTCCTACAGGATTATGGGATGTGGGAGAGAGGGGATAAGACCAATCAGGGAATTCCTGAGCTGAATGGAAGCTCTGTTGGAATGGCTAAGGTAGGAGACTCACCCTTTTTTTTCATTTCTACTACCTTTTTGATACCAAGTTCATTTTATATAACTGTTTGTGTTGTACTAGGCGGCATTAGAAGCCATTGATGAGCTTGATCTGTTTGGAGCTTACGGAGGCCCAAAATCAGTGATTCATGTTCTACCAGATGAAGTCGAACATTGTCAGGTGACTTACAATAACAATTATGCAGATTATGAATGTGTTAGTTAGTAGGTCATACTTTACAGGCAAGTTCTATTATTAGGTAGAAAGTAATGCATTTCTGAGACAAAGGATTTGTTTCTTGTGCATCTTGTCTAGTCTATCTTGTGCTCCATGCTTCCTCGCGCCTCCACCTCTAAAGAGATTGATGCCGGTCTGCTGTCCGTGATCTCCTTTCCAGCGTTTGCAGTGGAGGATGTTGATCTGGTGAACATCACCAAAAGTGATATCATCAACAAGCTGCAGGTACTGTGGCATTAGGTCATGCTAAATGCTACAGAAACTTTGTATAGTATATTATTTGAAGAATCGTGATCTTAAAGCTGGTGTAAGCAATTTTTGGGCCAGACGGCTTTTTAAACATTCCCTCAGATTGAAACAGAACCTCTTCCAAGTTTTCTGACTGGCTAACACCCTAATACATCATTTGTTATTGTTGTGCTGTCATGTTGTGCATTAGCCTGGTCCAACCAGACTCTCGTACATTCATTTCATTTGTACAGAGAGTCTGGCCACGCTCCATTGCAAAGCGTTACTTCCCTTAAGGAGGGTCCATTGTTGAAGTTTAAAACTATTGGATCTGCCCAGAGTCACTCAGGATCTGCCAAAGCCAATCGCTAACATGTGGTCGTGACGTATATCATGCACCGAAACCGTCCGGAAACAACAAGTCAGAATAATCAGACAAACAAAACTTAGCAAACCTGGGTCTTGCTCCGGCTTTAACTTCTGTATATTCGGCAGTTTTGCAACAACGCTTTTCTAACGTCTTTCTCCGCTGCCATTACTGAACTACAACTCAAACTGACGCACGACCTCAACGTCATCGTTCTTAGCCACCCCCATCTGTTCGCTGATTGGTCCTGCAGATGTTTGCAGGAGAAAACGAAACTCTATAGAGCCATCCCAGACGTACTGCTGAAGCAAAATGAAAATTAAGCGGAAGCACTAAGGAGGGCGGAGCCAGGCTAGTTGTGCATAGTTTAAAGAAAAAAAATCACTTACAGCTAGTTAGGAAATAATGCAAGCTTAAAAAAACTTGCAACACTATAATAACAGTACATGAATAATACTGTATTAAGACCTACATTTATTTAAAAAAAGCAATAATGAGTTAAAGCATGTACTAATCACAAACTAATGAAGAGTCATCATTAACTACAATCTGACAGTTTGTTAAATATTAGTTAATGTATTAATTAACAGGTATTTTAGTGTGACAGGTTGTACTGTTTTGAGCAAACTAATGTGTGTAGTTCATTATTTTTGCAGTTAATTGGTTAAAAAGATACTTCAAATTAAAAAGTAATATCTCCCAAACTATGGCATAAATTTAACTTCTTACACCCTGAAGCTATTTTGGGGATTTTTGCCTGGATTTGGCCTACCCAATTTCAAAAGCATCCCATACCCACATGCAGAGGTTTACATACAAAAGTTTGGTATCATTTTACAGGTAACCCTTTGAAATTACATAAAACACTGTTAAAAGTGCTCATTATGGTTGTATGTGATATCAGTCCTCTAATAAACACAAAAATAAATAGGCGCTTTTTGATGTTTTTTTCTAAAGTTTTTATTTGAAAGTATATAACTCTGGCCCTGGGTATCTCAGGTCCCTGCAGACAGTTTTGTTTGATTCCAGCAATTGTCAGCTTACAGAGGAAAAAGGAATTTTTTCTCTATCATAATCTATGCAAAAGTTATTTTACTCCAACTGAAGGGAGGAATAATACCCTTTTTGTATACAATTTCTGCCTAAAAACATTTGAAGTGTCCCCATAACCACATACAGTGGAATAAATGCAGACAGTTCTGGTTGTTAGCAGCAGCAGACAGTAAACAACCAAAAAAAGAATGAACTCTTTAGCATGTCGCATTCAAAAGTTATTCTTATTTTACTAAAGGGTGTGAAAATACATTTTTCATATAAATATGAATTTTTTGTTTTGCACATATAATAAATAGCAAGGGATTATATATGCACACATATACTCATTGTTTAGAGTAGGACCTAAAATAAAAGATGGTGTATCATTTGTGGCTATCTGTGCTATCTGAGGCAGTCCACACTCAAGTTTCCCATATGTTTACAAAAGACCATTTTTTACCTTATTATTCATTCGATGATTGTTGGATATGTGTTGATATTAGAACAAAAATAACGCTGTAGCCTTATTCCTGAGAGTGAGAGCTTTCATTTGATATAAGACTTGCCCATGTTTGTCATTTTTGAAAAATATGAAATATGTAAATATTAAATGATATAATAAAATATTGGGGGGGTGATAGTGTAAATTAAGTGTAAATAACTTTCTTACAGTAAAAGATGTGTCAAAGTGATGCATATCTGCAGAAAGTAGAGACTCTAAGCTTTCAAACAGTATCTCATATGTGTTACTGGGGTCCATGACGGAGCATCAAAGATTAAAAGAATATTTTATATTAAGTCAAAATACGAAATTCTGGACCCGGGACAGGGTCCTCAGGGTTGAAGAGGTTAAAGCTGAAAAGGAAAGAAAAAATTATATATATTTTCTATTATTAAAAATATTACGTTTTTGTACAGTCGCTCTGTAAAAGTCTGTCGTCACTGTGTGACCCCAAAGATGTAAATGTAAGTGTAAATTGTATTTGAGGAGAGTTCAATGGTTAAGTAAGAAAAATTTAGTTCTTTATTATTATTAATTTATTATTAATTATTAACTTTTTAGTAAATGATTAATTTACTGTTATTGTAAAGTATAACCAAAATATGTTTCATTTTAGGGACGCTATGGTTGTTGTCGGTTTATCCGTGATGGATACAGAACTCCAAAAGAGGTAACCAGTTATGAACTGATTTCTATTTCATTGACCCTCATTGACTAGTTCATGTCTATAACATTGTGACTTTTTATAATGTGATAGGACCCCACTCGACTTCACTATGATCCAGCAGAACTGAAACTTTTTGAAAATATTGAATGTGAATGGCCAGTGTTTTGGACCTACCTAATATTGGATGGGATTTTCAATGAGGAACATGAGCAGGTACAAACATAAGAAATAACCTAAAATCATATAGCTCTGCTTTTATAAACTAGAAGTCACTCCTACTGGCCACATGCAGGCATTATGTTGTGTTGACGCTTGACTGTGAAATTCCTCATAGGTGCAGGAATACAGAGAAGCCCTTGATGGAGTTTTAATCAGGGGGAACCATGGGATTCGACTGGTGCCAGAACTCTATGCTGTACCTGCTGACAAAGTAAGTTTAAACACTGGATGTCTATTGTCATTTAGTGACCCTCCCGTCCTTCAAAACGTCCTTTAGTGGAACAGAAAGTTTTTTTTTTTTTTGCTATCGCATTGCTATTAGGGCTGTCACA
The DNA here is from genome assembly GCF_030506205.2 of Paramisgurnus dabryanus. Classification (NCBI taxonomy): domain Eukaryota; kingdom Metazoa; phylum Chordata; class Actinopteri; order Cypriniformes; family Cobitidae; genus Paramisgurnus; species Paramisgurnus dabryanus. Next base: position 8,682,915 of record NC_133350.1, on the reverse strand, counting down.
ATGATTAAATAATCATCTCATTGCGATTGTTTGACCTCATCGCGATGATTTCAGATCACCGCAATTATTGCACATCTCTATAAAAAACACAAGGGGGAGCTGCAGCGCCTGTATAAACAAGACCGTGTCAGGTTACTTTTTAATAAGTGTTATGTGTATTAATATTTACAGCTAGGTAAACCTTGCAAAAGATTTCATTTAAAATCACAACAATGTGAAAAATTTTCATAAACAAAGGAAAAAATTTATGAGAATGAAATGTCAAACTAAAAAAAAAAAAACGGTCAATTAATCATCGTAATCGCCAAAGCCCTAAAACAGGCAATTAATTGTCACATTTTATTAGACGACTTACCATCAGCCAAATTTCATAATTGTGACCGCCCTTATTGCTATGAAGAACCCTTTAAGTGCTTTTATTTGAGTGTATGCCACATTATACTACAATAGCCAGATCCATCTCAGCATCTGTTATAAGTGGTGGGTTAGATGCTGCATTTGGTTCTTCCTTAATGAAAGGTGACCGAGTGCCACAGGGATGACATATTTTTGTATGGGTTATGCAAAACCCATAAGTGGCTTGGCAATTTAGCACTTCCGGTTCCATCATCCCAAAGTAAATAGGGTTTTGGTTAAACTAAATAAGATCTTGGGTTAACATAAGCCCAAGATATCTTCACGTTTTATTTCAATGAATACATTTTTCAAGTTTAAAAGTGTCTAAAAGGGCGGTTGCTAACAAGTTGCTACATGGGACTGCAGACTTTAAACGCCATCAATGCATAAAGATCTCAAAAACCATGCAATTCAGAGTATTTCCTTATCAGAAAACATTGTGAGAGCTGTCAGCACTTGGTGGTGATGACGTTGATGTCGAGAAGCTGTGTGGTTTGGTTGTAGCTTAAAGGGACATTCCACTTTTTTGAAAATAGGCTCATGTTCCACCTCCCCTAGAGTTAAACATTTGATTTTTACCATTTTGGAATCCATTCAGCTGATCCCCGGGTCTGGCGGTACCACTTTTAGCATAGCTTAGCACAATCCATTGAATCTGATTAGACCATTAGCATCGCGCTCAAAAATGACCAAAGAGTTTTGATATTTTTCCTATTTAAAACTTGACCCTTCTGTAGTTACATCGTGTACTAAGACCGACGGAAAATTAAAAGTTGCGATTTTCTAGGCCAATATGACTAGGAACTATACTATCATTTTGGCATAATACTCAAGGACTTTGCTGCGCAATGATATTACGCAGTGCCCCAAAATAGTCCCCTGTTATTGAAAGTAACCAAGGGGCATATTTTCGGGTGTTGTGTAATATCATTACACAACGCCTGAAAATAGTCCCCTTGGTTACTTTGCTGTCGTACCATGCAGCCATGGTACGACAGCAAAGTCCTTGATTATTACGCCAGCATGAGAGTATAGTTCCTAGCCATATCTGCCTAGAAAATCACAATTTTAATATTCTGTCGGTCTTAGTACACATGACAATGTAACTACAGAAGAGTCAAGTTTTAAATAGGAAAAATATCGTAACTCTTTGGTAATTTTTGAGCATGATGCTAATGGTCTGTTATGCTTAGCTATGCTAAAAGTGGTACTGCCAGACCCGGAGATCGTCTGAAAGGATTTCAAAATTGTAGAAATCAAACGTTTCAGTCTGAAAAATGAGCCTGTTTTAAAAAAAAGTGAAGTGTGCTTTTAAGGTTTGCTTTTTACTTCTAGTAAGTGCATTTAGACTTCAAAAATTCTTAAAAGTTAATCTGTGAAGATTATCTTGTTAGACAAAACGTCTTAGTGTCGTCAAACATTTGTTAAACACAGAGTTTATTTTTTGCAATAATCCAAAAGTCTGTGTGAAAAACGAATGGGCTCTTTGGCGTGAGAACCAGTGACCTGCTAACTTCCGGGTTGGCCTAAAAAATATGTCATCCAAACAGTCCTCACGCACAATGTTTAATAAACAAACAATCATGGGCGAATTGATTTCATCTGTTGCTCATTTCTGTTTGTATCTTGTTGCAGATTGAGGAGGAGTACAGGAACCCTCACTCTGTGGAACGTGTGGCTGCTGGCCAGCTACCACACATGTGGGGCCAGTCCCTGTATATCGTTGGCAGACTGCTGGCTGAGGTGCTAAAGTTGTAAAGACTGTATCCGTATATGTTTCCAAAATGAATCACATAACACATAGCTCATTGTTTTGTTGATTACTTGTTTTGCCAGGTTTTGTGTTGCCAAGTCTTCCCTTAGTGTCTTTGATTAAGTGCAAGTGTTAAATGTCAACACAGAGTAAGGTTGCATCCAGCCTTACTTGTGCAATCATGCCTATTTTATCTCTTGGGTGCTTTTACTTTTTTTTTTTTTGCCAAATTGTTCGTATTTACTAGGGATTTTTGGCGCCGGGAGAAATTGATCCTCTCAACAGGAGATTTTCCAAAGGGTTCAAGCCAGATGTTGTTGTGCAAGGTTTGTGACTATTATGACTTTAAAGTTAGACTCTACCTTCTTGTAAGCTTCCTCTGAATTATAGCAGGTTGAATGATTTGACATCAATTTAAAGTGTGGTAAAAATGACGTTTTTAATGATGTTTACTGGTGTATGTCTGTGTGGTGTTTTTAATATCCTTTAAAACAAACCATGTGCAAATTCAGCAGTCAACACCATTGCTGAGTAATTTCTTATCCGCTTGTTAAGTCGTAAGGAATACTGTTTCCGGGTCCAAGCCTCCACTCATTTCAATAGAGGATATTAGCTGACGCTTTTATCCAAAGCGACTTACAATTGCTATTTATGTCAGAGGTCGCACGCCTCTGGAGCAACTAGGGGTTAAGTGTCTTGCTCAGGGACACAATGGTGTGTCACAAGTGGATTCAAACCCGGGTCTCTCACACCAAAGGCGAGTGTCTTATCCACCACCCCATTTACGCATCCATGAGTCCATGTCTGGTCATCTTGGATTTTGTTATGAAGATAAAAATTAGGATTGGGTGTTTTTGGAAGTTTTGCATAATGATACAAGTGTATATTAGTGTGATTTTTCTGTTATTTCCCTATGGCATTTGATATCATTTGGACCCGGAAGCACTGCATGATGTCAGACATGCGAATTAAAGCAGTTTATCAAAGACAGTGTCAACAACATTGCATTGTGGTTTGAAATGTTTTAAACAAACACATTAACATGCTGACAAAGTGGATCAGGTAGTTTGAGCTGAAGTGATTGTGTAGAGGCGTGGTCTAATTTGCATATTCAAATCCACATGTACTAACAAAGCAAAGGTGTAGAGTTACATTCAAGCTATGTTAAAGCAAGAAGAGATTATTTTCACCGGAAATTTGATTATAAAGAAAGATGACTGTTAAGGGATAAAATTATCGACTACAGTGGGACTTAGAATCAAATTCAATTTGTAAAACGAAACTCATACTTGACCCTTCAATTCGATTTGCTCTGTTTAGTGAGTGTAGTGGCTGAATCAGTGGAGATCCAACTACTGCTGAGGGATCATGGGATAGACGTTCAGACAGTGTCTGAGGTTTCACCCATCCGAGTCATGCCAGCTCGCATTCTGAGCCACATTTATGTAAAATTGGGTAAGTATGAAACAGAACAACCGGTATGAATAACAACACTGATTTAAAGGGGACATATCATGAAAATCTGACTTTTTCCATGTTTAAATGGTATTATTGTGTCCCCAGTGCTTCTATCAACCTAGAAAATGTGAAAAAGATCAACTCAATAACTTAGTTTTGATAAACCATTCCCTGCAAGCATGTGAAAAAATTGCTCAATGAAATGTGGCTCCCCTTGTGATGTCAGAAGGGATAATACCGCCCCTTAATCTACACCATCCAACCACAGCAATTGCTTTTAGATCTACTCATTTGCATTAAAAAGGACACACCCAGAAACGGCACATTTTTGCTCACACTTACAAAGTGGCAATTTTAACATGCTATAATAAACTTTCTATATGATATTTTGAGATAAACTTCACATATGTACTCTGGGGACACCAAAGATTTATTTTACATCTTTAAAAAGTCTTGTGAAATGTTCCCTTCAAACAGCGTAAACATCTGCATTTGTAGATGAATCATAACATCATTTGTGACCCTGGACCACAAAACCGGGTAAATTTTTAAAATTGAGATTTATACACCACCTGTAAGCTGAATAAATATTTAAAATCCTGGAAGCTCAAAATATTGAGAAAATCGCATTTAAAGTTGTCCAAATGAACATGTATTACTAAAAACGTGCCGCGTTAACCAATCAGGAGCTTGCTCTAGTAGTGACGTGATTACAGGATGCAAATGGAGTCCTGGAAAGCCCCTCCCATGACACTATGGGCTCTATCTTACACCCGGCGCAATGCAGCGCAATGCGCGACGCAAGTGTCTTTCGCTAGTTTCCACCCTAATTTTCACGTTTAGCGCCGCGTTGTTTAAATAGCAATTGCATTTGCGCCCCCTTTTGCGCCCATGGGCGTTCTGGTCTGAAAACGAGGTGTGTTCAGGCGCATTGTTGGCGCGTTGCTATTTTGAGGCAACTAAAATAGACTACGCCATTGACCAACAAAAACCTGGTCTAAAGTCTAAAGTCAATGGCGCAATGTGTTTTATGTTATTTAAAGAGCGCATTAGTAAAATGCGCCTAAACACGGGAGGACAACGCGGGTTTGCTTATCACAAGGTACATAATGCGCAGCAGCACAAAAATGCTTTTAAATATGAAAGATTAAAGGATTGAATGTAAAAGATTATTATTGAATCTCTTGGACATAAATGAGGACCGATTATGAGACGTTAGAAGGCGCAAAGAGCTGCTTCACCTGCAGCCTGCTAAGTAAATAAATGCTTTGCTTTAAACAAATGCGTCTGTTTTTAAATGTTTTTTTTTTAATGCTACCTCACGGATTTATTGTCTATGATGACTCTGTACCTGTGGATATGGTAAGATGAGAAACATTTTTACGTAATGCTTAAAAAAACTCTTTGCTAAAAAAAAACGCTGTCCAAAGTGCTGAAACGTGAGGAGAGCCGTTTGTAAATTCTTTATCTCCTGTTTATTACAAATAAAGTATTTTTAGAGTACAAACCTTATCTTACATGCTTGTAAATAATTTTTTGATGATATTGGATAGCCATACATTAAAAGCAATTACAAGCCTGCTTTTTACTTCCATGACTAAAAGAAAACGTGTTTTAAAGGTTTTGATAAAAAAATAACAATTTCAATACAAGTGAAAAACAACACAATTATTTAACATTAATCTTAAACTGGGGATCTTCTTCCTCCGCTTATTTTTTCAGTTTACAAAGTCCGTCATCTAAATAGGGATTAGACATAACGCCAGCGCAACTAGCTTTTAAAGGGGATGAGAGCAGAGACTCTCATTGGTTTATTGCACGTTACGCCCAAAATACTCCCATTACAATAGGACCTACCCTTTTCGACCATGCGCTCGGCGCAAAATCCATTTTTCCCGTCGTTAAATTAGCAAAAGTGGATTCGGACACGCCCATTTAGATGTTGCGCTGTGCGCTTTAGACAATGCGCTTAGATCGTTAAAATAGGGCCCTAAGTCTCGTGAATGTCTCGATAACTAGAATTTCATGCACGAATGAAGCAAGTAAACTCAAAATGTTCAAGCGGCAAACTAGACGCGGTAGACGTTAATTTGACGCCTCAAACGCGGCTGGTGTGAACACACAGTAATGCTACGAACACCAAACGCTTGATTTAACTTTGTGACATGCACATTTTTCCTTCGAGTTGAATATTTTGAATATTTGAGGCGAATAGAGCATGTTTTTGTGGCAAACACCATGCTCATATCGCGTCATTCGCATCGCTCCACGCGAGGACGCATCTTATTGCCTCTTTGCATTGACTTTGTCTGTAATCTATTCGCGCAAATTGTTGAACTCGCGTCTGGTGTAAACCCACAGTAAGAGTAGTGGCATTTCGGCAATTTTAACTGACCTGACTTTTTTTATTACACAGGTAACTGTAAGAAACTGAATCTGAGTGGACGGCCGTATCGTCACATTGGTGTCTTGGGAACGTCAAAGTTCTATGAGATCAGAGATCGTACCTATACATTCACCCCACAAGTACCTCAAAGCATCATCCGACATAGTTGAAATACTAAAACAAATAGAAAATCTAATGTACAGTAAGACCAGGACCCTAAAAACAAATTTTTCTTCTCCTTTTTTCTCAAAGTTCATTGACCAGCATCACTTCTACTTGGCCCTGGATAACCAGATGATTGTGGAGATGTTGCGAACAGAGCTTGCCTACCTCTCTTCCTGTTGGCGTATGACAGGAAGACCTACACTCACATTCCCTATCACAAAGAGCATGCTGCGTAAGATCCTTCAAAACATGCAATGTTGCAGTGTAATAAGATGAGAGATTAATATGTTCATACTGTATCTTCTTTTCTTGGACCAGTTGAAGATGGTGACAGTTTTGATCCTTGTATTCTGTCTACACTGCGCAAACTTCAAGATGGCTACTTTGGTGGTGCAAGGTCAGAAAACAGGAAGTAGTGAAAGATCAGAATAACAAAAACAGAACCTTGATAGCATAGCCTATATACAGTACATCACCTACACATCTCTTTGACGTGTTTTTGACACACACACATTAATATATATATATATGCATTAGAAGGATCTAAAGTCTTGTTATTTGTAGGGTACAGATGGCAAACCTCTCCTCATTCCTCACCACATCCTTCCACACTCAGCTCAGCTTCTTGGATGTCGATTCTGAAGACAACCTCCTGGATGAGGACGAGGAAGAAGATGAAGATGAAGACAGTTTTAGGCCCTCAGGTATTCCTGCTGACTGATACAAAAGCTCACGGCTGCATAACTGTAATATAACATAAAGTTGACTGATTTATTATCCAGTGGCCTCTGTTTTACTTTTTAACTTCATTGCAATGATTTTAATGACATAAAGCTGCAACATTAGCACTGGGCGCTTGTTAAGTTGTTATAATAAGGTGTTGTTTGTTTCCCTGTAGGAGGTTCTGGAGACATGTTTGAACAGTACCTCACAGATCTGCTGCACAGCACTGCCACAAAATGCCATTTACCTCCTATCCAGGGGGGGCAGCACCACGTTTTCAGCGCTGAACACACTACGAGGGACATTCTGTCTTTTATGGCCCAGGTTCAGGGAAAAAACATGCCCAGTAAGCTCTTAAAGGTCCATCTCAGAAAGAGTTCCTGAATTATTACCCCAAGACGATGGTCCTCATGTTTGCACTCTTCTGTTTTCCAGAACCTTCTATGTATTTACCTATAGCCCCCATCATGAGCAAACACAGAAAGTCTCTGAATCTGCTTGATGTACCACAACGCCTTGCTTCTCACTTTACCAAGGCAAGTGTACTCAGTGTTGTGCAATAACAAAAAAACAGCGTGAAAGCATTTTTTCAAGGCCCTGGGAAGTTTTCGAAAATATACATGCGTAGATACAGGTCATAGAAAGTGCTTGAATCTATTTTATGCAAGAAGTTTTCTGGAAAAAAATCCATATTATTTCCTGTCTAGTGTAGGATAATATAATAAAAAAATTTAAGCACACATGCTAAACTGTTAGCTTTAAATGCTTATATCTTCTGTATGCGAATGTTGATTCATACCAAAATGCTTTTTTGCATAGTTGTGTTTGACACATGAAAACGTCTCGGGTTACGTATATAACTGTTGTTCCCTGAGAAGGGAACCAGACGCTGCGTCTCCCTTGCCATACTTCCTGCGTCCCTGTAACGCCATCTTTGGCAATATTTCAGAAAGCCAGATACTTCCTAGTTCCCGCATCACCCTGTCTTTGTCATTAAGCCTCACCATTGGTTGAATTTGATATACACTTTCAGACGCACTTACCCCTGGAGGCGTCCCCAACGTGTCCCCACAGTGACGCATCGCGAGTTCCCTCAAAAGGGAACTGTAACGTATCTTAAAAGGTAACACGATGTGACCTTTCTCTCACTTGAAATGTGTCCCAACATTTAGTCATTGAGGGTATTGGACCTGGAAAGTGCTTGAAAGGTCCTTGAATTTGAACTTAACTAAGGTGTGGGAACCCTCCAGGGAACTTGCGCCGGTCTCTTGTACCTTAGTTTTGATTGTTCTGTTGATATCGATATTAAATTCACATTTACGTAAGTCTGCAAACCTCACCAGGCTGATAGCGTGGACTTGCACTTGCCACATGATGCTCATGGGAACACAGACTTTGCATATCTGGCTGACCAACTTCAGCGCTGTCCAACCCTTCAAGATCAGGCAGATATCCTCTATGTCCTCTATGCTATAAAGTGGGTACACACATGCACCTGCAACTGCATTATTATGATCATATGATATGAATGTAAATAATTTGTCATAAAATATGTGCTATTTTACACATGTCTGTGTTGTGTAGGGGTCCAGACTGGGTGGTAAATATTTCAGGTCAGGGTGGGGTGACGGTTCATTCACTGCTGGAGGAACTTTATGTTCGGGCAGGGACGTGTAAGGAATGGGGTCTCATCCGCTACATCTCGGGCATCATGAAGAAGAGGGTGGAGGTCCTTGCTGAAGTGAGAGTCTATTGATATTTATATACATTAATGTGCAATAGCACAACAAGTGTAATAGCAATAGCACTTTTTTAATGTTTTCATGTGCTCACCAGGCCTGCACAGATCTGATCTCCCATCATAAACAACTGACTGTGGGTCTTCCTCCTGAACCCAGGGAGAAGGTCATCTCAGTGTGAGTATCTTTATCCACTGATCCAGGACTAAGATGGTCTAAGATGTTCAAAATCTTCAAATCATTGTTATCCTTTTATTTTTAGTCCACTTCCCCCTGAAGAACTGATACACTTGATCTATGAGGCCAGTGGACAAGATATCAGCATTGCAGTCCTTACACAGGTAATGCTAACCAAGATGCATTTTTACAGATGCATGTTTAGCTTAAACCCTTTTGATTTTGTGCACATCATAGGAGATTATGGTGTACCTGGCCATGTATGTGCGGTCACAGCCGTCGCTTTTCGGAGACATGCTTCGCCTGCGTATCGGGCTTATCATGCAGGTGATGGCCACAGAACTCGCTCGCAGTTTACATTGTTCAGGTAAGATGGATAAGAGCATCCTTGCTTTTAGACATACTGTACACGTGTGCACAGGAACTCAATCTGAGTGCACCCCCTATAGGCGAGGAGGCATCAGAGAGCCTGATGAGCCTCAGTCCATTCGACATGAAAAACCTATTACATCACATCCTGAGCGGGAAAGAGTTTGGGGTTGAGAGAAGCGGTGAGTATACAGAAATCGGCATGTTTAAACTTTTAAAAGGTACAGTATTTTACACACTATAAGTCACACTTTTTTCATAGTTTGTTGGGTCCTGCGACTTATAGTCAGGTGCGTCTTATACATTAAAATTATTTTATATGAACCAAGAGAAACCATTACTGTCTACAGACGCTTTAGTCCGCTATATGCAGCTTCTGTATTTATGTAATTCAATGGATTCAGTGATGCGGAATGACTACATGGCATTTTTTAACTTGATTTGGCGTATTGTGTTAATTTAGTCTGTTCAGCCTCCCAGGTATGTTCGGTATGCTATTGTGTATCATGTAAATAACTGTTTATATACGGACACCTATTCAGCCTGCTGCTCTGTGCTATTGTTTAGTTGAATAACTTGCCTTTCCAGATTAAATGTCTGTTCTTCGGCTTGGATTTTGTGAAATCATTTTCTAAATAAACACGACGTATCGTCCAGTGCGACTTATATATGTTTTTTCCTCTTCAAAACGCATTTTTGACTGATGCGACTTAAACTCCAGAGCGACTTGTTGTCCGGAAAATATGGTACCCATTGAGATTGCCGAGATACAGTTGTAAAAATGATGTACAAGTTGCACTGTTTAAAACTTGACACATCATATGAGATATGACGTAACACAATGGCCAAAAACTGGTACAACAAACGTTATGTAGACCATGGGGTCCGGGGACCCTTGGGGGTCCGTGGTAGTAATACCAGGGCTTCTCCAAATATTGTTTAAATTCTAAATATTTTTGGGGGAAGAATGAAATAGGCATCCAATAAAAATGCATTAATAGTCTAATAATGAATATTAATACTTAATAAAAGCATAATTTCCCATTTTAAAATCTATTGAGTAAAATGTATGTAAAATTATGTAGATAACAGCATTCTACTGTGCATACCAAAATTTTTTATTTTAATATTTTGTTAACTTAACCATCATACAATGTATGTAAATCCAGTCTTAATTTTATACATGTACTACTGGGGGTCCCTCTTCCTTCTCTCTATCCATTAAGGGGTCCTTAACCTAGGGCTGTCACAATGATTGAATATTCGTCTCATTGCGATTGTTTGACCTCATTGCGATGATTTTAGATCACTTCAATGATTGCACATCTCTCTGAAATACACAAGGGGGAGCTGGAGGAATTGATTTTATGAATTTTTTTGCAGTCACTACAGGCATGTGGTCTAGTACTAATATGACCTTAGTATGATTATCTACTATTTAAGGCCTGTTCTGGTATAATTTATTTTGATTGCATTTTTATTTTAAGATATATTTCAGACACTTTATTGTGTTTATTTCTTATCAGGAATGTTCTGTTTTCAAAAGATATATTTATTAAATAATTACTTTTAAATCTGTGTTATGTGTTTTAATATTTCCTGCCAGTTAAACCTTGCATAAGATTTCATTTAAATAATCAAATACATTTTCATGAACAATAAATTTATGAGAATTAAATGTCAAAGCAATAAAACAGACAATTAATTGTCATAATCGTCAAAGCACTAAAAAAGGCAGTTAATCGTCATAACCGTCACAATTTATTAGACAATTAACTGCCAGCCAAATTTCATAATCGTGACAGTCCTACGCTTGACCTGAAAAGGTTGAAAACCTCTGATGTAGACTTTTAAAGGCATTTACCAGCAAATATTGACAAGTAGACTTCTTACATCGCTGCTCTTCTGATATTCAGTAACTTCTCTTTCCTGTGTCAAAGTGCGTCCGATTCAGTCCACAGCTGTAAGTCCTGCTATTTCCATCCATGAGCTCGGACACACAGGTGCCACCAAGACCGAGCGCACAGGCATCCGAAAACTGAAGACTGAAATTAAACAGGTGGAGTAAGAAAGAACATCAACAAAGTATTTCATAAATTCTGGTTTGATGTCTTTAACCTGCCATTGAAGTTGATTGTGAAATTTCTACTGTTGATGTGAACATAAATCTCTTCTGATGTATGTTAAATGACATATGCATTATTTTATTTTCAGCTCGATGACTCCAGACCCCTAAGTGTGGGTTAAGGTTTTTTTCAGGAATGCTTATAGCTGTAGAATTGCTTTCATTGTATTTGTTTCAGCACATTTGTCTAGACCACGAATTTAGTGATAGCATGAATATTCAGACTATTATTTATTTTCCTGTATCATGCACATCTTTTTTTTTTACTCATATAAAACATTTTCAGGTTTTAGTTTGTCATGAAAATGTCTTTTAATGGGATGTCTCAACTGTTTAGTGGACTTGCAGAATTCACCTGAGACGGTTTCCATTTTTCTGTTCATTGTTAAATGTTTGTTGTGCTTTTATTGTCTTAGATCTTTACCAGCAGTCATTCCATCAACAGTAATATCACGTCCCCTCGTTCAACGGTAACTCAATGCCATTGATTTTCTCAAAACTCTCCACTAACCCCTCGTTCTCCATGATTGAAAATATTGAGCAAAGCTGAGTTCTTTACCATTTCTGAATCAGTCAGTTCAAAAGATTCAATCAACCTGGATAGGGTTGCAATACCGAAACAACGCAAATGCGCATATCACAATATGCATAACGCAATGGTTTGCAATAACTACATGATTTTAATATTTCAAAAAGTTAAGTATACACTGTCAGAATTTTTTTTCAAAAATGGTCCCAAGCTATCACTGGGGCAGTACCAATTTTGTACACTCACCTAAAGGATTATTAGGAACACCATCCTAATACTGTGTTTGACCCCCTTTCGCCTTCAGAACTGCCTTAATTCTATGTGGCATTGATTCAACAAGGTGCTGAAAGCATTCTTTAGAAATGTTGGCCCATATTGATAGGATAGCATCTTGCAGTTCATGGAGATTTGTGGGATGCACATTCAGGGCACGATTCCCGTTCAACCACATCCCAAAGATGCTGGTGAGATCTGGTGACTGTGGGGGCCATTTTAGTACAGTGAACTTAATTGTCATGTTCAAGAAACCGATTTGAAATGATTCGAGCTTTGTGACATGGTGCATTATCCTGCTGGAAGTAGCCAACAGAAGATGGGTACATGGTGGTCATAAAGGGATGGACATGGTCAGAAACAATGCTCAGGTAGGCTGTGGCATTTAAATGATGCCCATTTGGCACTAAATTGTGCCAAGAAACATCCTGCACACCATTACACCACCAGCCTGCACAGTGGTAACAAGGAATGATGGATCCATGTTCTCATTCTGTTTATGCCAAATTCTGACTTTACCATCTGAATGTCTCAACAGAAATCGAGACTCATCAGATCAGGCAACATTTTTCCAGTCTTCAACTGTCCAATTTTGGTGAGCTCGTGCAAATTGTAGCCTCTTTTTCCTATTTGTAGTGGAATTTGAGTGGTACCTGGTGGGGTCTTCTGCTGTTGTAGCCCATCCGCCTCAAGGTTGTGCGTGTTGTGGCTTCACAAATGCTTTGCTGCATACCTCGGTTGTAACGAGTGGTTATTTCAGTCAAAGTTGCTCTTCTATCAGATTGAATCAGTCGGCCCATTCTCCTCTGACCTCTAGCATCAACAAGGCATTTTCGCACACAGTACTGACGCATACTGGATGTTTTTCCCTTTTCACACCATTCTTTGTAAACCCTAAAAATGGTTGTGGGTGAAAATCCCAGTAACTGAGCAGATTGTGAAATACTCAGACCGGCCAGTCTTGCACCAACAACCATGCCGCGCTCAAAATTGCTTAAATCACTTTTCTTTGCCATTCTGACATTCAGTTTGGAGTTCAGGAGATTGTCTTGACCAGGACCACACCCCTAAATGCCCAGAAGCAACTGCCATGTGATTGGTTGATTAGATAATTGCATTAATGAGAAATTGAACAGGTGTCCCTAATAATCCTTTAGGTGAGTGTATAGAGGTACTCATATGTACAGTACTAATATGAACTCTTTAGGTGCAAATGTGTACTTTTTAAAAGGGTACCACCCCATTGACAGAAATTGCATTTTAAGCAAGCATTTTTCTTCAATATCATGCAGCCCTAAATCTGGAGGATTGGTTTCATTAATAATTTTATTTATTCTGAGCATATGTACAGATTGAATTTGATTCGATTGATTTCATTGCAAGTGACTGAGTTGAAATGGGGTGATCTTCCAGTCACAATCCTCAGTAACATTACTAATAATCACCGCAAATCATTTTATACCAATCTTGTCCTGTTCACCCTGGTGATCGTTTCACTCACAAATGGCATGCGCTGATAAGATGACATCATAACCGTGTTTGAACCATTTCCTGCTTGCTTAACCTTCTAAACGCATGCTTTGACGTATCATCATGACATGCCGAGTAGTGCCTTCTCACATTGTGTCTTTAAAATGAAAATATTGATGATACAAATGTATCTGTAGCGATGCAGCAGTCCCTCAACTCCCAGTGGGATCCTGTCCCCGACCGGTACAGGTGATTCACATCTGCAGTGGGAAGAACGTCAGGGTCAATGGCTGAGACGACGTAGGCTGGATGGAGCCATAAATAGGGTGCCCATGGGCTTCTACCAGAAGGTCTGGAAGATTCTGCAGAAATGTCATGGCCTCTCCATTGCTGGTTATGTTTTGCCTTCTTCCACTACGAGTGAGGTACATCCACATGCACACATACAGATTGCAAACACAAATCACAGTAAATATATAATCTTTTTTGCAAAAATTAGTAAAGCTGTCTAAATTATCCTTTTATATGTATTTTTTTTTACAATGCCGTGCCCCATAGATTTTAATCTCCTGTATTAGTGCATTGTGCATTTTACTGTATTTTGTAATAATTAATAATAAATTATTTATTATTATAGATGACAGAGGGAGAAATAAAGTTTGCTGTACACGTGGAGTCTGTCCTCAATCACGTCCCACAACCAGAGTACAGACAGCTGCTGGTTGAAACCATTATGGTGCTCACCCTTGTGGCTGACATGGAGATTTCAAGTATTGGTGGAATTATTCACATCGATCGTATAGTCCACATGGCCAATGATTTATTTCAGCAGGATCAGGTACCATCATGTTCCTTTTGTACTGTATGCTCTGCCTATAATTTGTTACTCTATACAATGTAAAAAATACTTTGCTGCCTTAAAAAATTTAGTTAAATCAACTCAGATTTACAAGTCATGTCAACAGAGATGAGTTGTCACAACTTATAAAATATAGTCGAAAAAAGTCAACGTAATTTTATAAGTTATAACAACTCACATGTAGTTATAACAACTCATCTCTAGTCAAGATAAATAAGTTGAAATAGTAAGTTGAAATGACAAAAATTTTTAATGCAGCAAAGTATTTTTTACAGTGTAGGTTCACATTATGCTGGTGAAAAGTTTGGACTCTTCTTACATTTACATTTATTTATTTTTAGCAGATGCTTTTATACAAAGTGACTTACAAATGAGAAAAGCATTTAACAATTTGTCATGAGATCATTAAGTAAGGGATAATGTGTCAGCCGGATGTTATCACTGAATAAATCCCATCTGGGTGATTATGGATCACCCTGAATGGGCTTTATTTTGCGATAACAAATGGCTAACTGTACAGCTACTTCACACAAGTAAATATATGGATATAAAATATTGATGATTGTTATTTATTATTGTTTTTATTTATTTGTAAGAAATGCAAACTTTCTTTAAGCCAAGACACATCGTTCAAACAAGACGAGCATGCAGTTTGGTTTTTATTTTTAGATATAGGCTCATATTTGTTATTAATTACGGTATGCATTTTTATATTTAATTTATTCATGAATATTAAGCTGCATCTGTTATGGTACGTTCACATGGGGCATACGCGTTAAAGGGATAGTTCGGCCAAAAATGATATTAAACCCATGATTTACTCACCCCCAAGCTGTCCGAGTTGCATATGTCCATCGTTTTTCAGACAAACACATTTTCGGATATTTTAGAAAATGTTTTAGATCTTTCAGTTGATTAAATGTAATGTTACGGGGTCCACCCATAGTCCACGACCTTCAAGTCCAAAAAAAGTGCGTCCATCCTTCACAAATTAAATCCAAACGGCTCCAGGATGATAAACAAAGGTCTTCTGAGGGTAATCCTTGCGGTGTTGTTGTAGAAATGTCCATATTTAAAGTTTATTAACGTAATTAACTACCTTCTGGTAGCGCCGCCATCTTGGTCGCATCCGCATTCAGGATGAGAGCTTACGCAGCCTACGGAGGCTACTCTGCTGCTGCTCTGTGCCCCCGCCCTCCGAATTTGTCATACGTCACTAAGAAAAGTGCGTACACTACGCTAATACTCTCTTCTGAATACAGAGGAGTCTAAGATGGCGGCGCTACCGGAAGGTATTTATTTTCGTTAATAAAGTTTTAAATATAGATATTTCTACAACACCACCGTGTGGATTACCCTCAGAAGACATTTGTTTATCATCCTGGAGCCGTTTGGATTTAATTTGTGAAGGATGGACGCACTTTTTTTGGACTTGAAGGTCGTGGACTATGGGTGGACCCCGTAACATTACATTTAATCAACGGAAAGATCTAAAACATTTTATAAAATATCCGAAAATGTGTTTGTCTGAAAAACGATGGACATATGCAACTCGGACAGCTTGGGGGTGAGTAAATCATGGGTTTAATATCGTTTTTGGCCGAACTATCCCTTTAACGCTTCCCATTCACTTTCAATGGATGACGTCATGCGTTACCGAACTGAATTGTGGATTCGTCGCCGCTGCGTCATTGCCGTTGCTCGCGGCAGAAGTTATACACTGTGTGTTCTTATTGTTTGAATCGTAAAGATTTAATAAAGAAGGAAAAAATTAACATTTCTCAACTTTTCAAGCGGCAACGCGTGCTTCAGCCAATCAGATCGCCTTATGGAAATAACCTAGGCAGAGTCAGCCAATTACGTTTATGGAAGACCGGAGCATGTGTTGTAGACATTGTGATTGGCTGTTGGCCACGCTTCAGACAAGCCTTCCATCAAGCGTTAACACCCCGTGTGAATGTACCGTTGAGGTCACATGGAGAACCCGGATGATTAGGCAATTGTTATCTGGGAATAATTATCTGAATGTCGATCATATAGCCAATCAGCCAATCAGAATCAAGCATTCCACAGTGTCATGTAATAAAAGTAAATGTAAGCCACCTTTTGCGTAATGTCTAGCTCTGAATTCTCAACACATGTTTCCCATGTATGCTGAGCACTTGTTGGCTACTTTTTCTTTGCTGTCTGTTTCAACTTATCTATAAAAAAGAATAAATCCAGTAAACAGTATTTATGTTGTCTCCATGTTCGTGATTATGAAATTCTCCTACATGGGGATACTTTATAATTGCCTACAAAGCTTTCAAGGTTTTTCAGGATCATGAGAAATATTCAGTCGAATGTGTCCAGATGTTTGACTGGTTGTAAACTTCACATCATCCTTAACATCTGCTTGTATTACAGAGATCACAAGGGGCGAATGAGTATTTCTTGGAGAAAGATGCCGCCACAGGAATATGCAACTTCTTTTATGACAGTGCCCCTAGTGGCAGCTATGGTACAATGACTTATCTCTCAAAAGCTGTGGTCACATATGTGCAAGACTTCCTGCCAAACAGCAGCTGTCTGATGCAGTAATGACTGTAATTCCTATAGTCTTTCACCTTAAGGACTGATCTGGGACCAGTTTAATAAAAACTTACAGAGAAAAGAATGTAAAAAAATCAGTTGATCTCAGATCTCAAGCATGACCGGAAAAGTCAGTAAACATTAGCTGTGCATTTTTTGGTAGTACAGAAATTGTGAAATGCAGCCTATCTAGAGTATTAGATAAATTAATTTATATTTAGAAGTTTTATTATATCTTTAAATTATTTTTAATAAGTTAACTTATTGACTTACTCTTTTTAGTCATTTTAATCATAATTGTTTTATGCTCATTGAAGTGTGTTTTATTTAAATGTGTGCTTTGGACACTATGTTTGCTTCTATGTACTTTTCTGTGCTCTCTTTTGTTGAGTAGTTACAAAAACAGTTATATTACATTATGTTTTACTACTGTAAGTATTATGTTTTCACTAATATTTATCATGTACCTTGATGTTGCATTCTTAAAATACTATATAATAATTTATTTAACAGGTGCTTAACTCTATAAAGTTTGTCACTGGGGAGGAACCTTTTCAAAAAGTAAACTTTTGTACACTTAAAGGTACAAATTGGTACCTCTATGGTACATGCTGTTACCTAAGATGTACAGTACTGGTACACATCTGTACCATCCCAGTCACAAAACAACGTTTGTTGAGTGTTGAGTATTTAACAGGTGATTTCAAGTAACACAATACAGAGAATTATGTGAAACATAAAACACATGGTGTATATGCATGCAAACATGCAGAATTGTAAGTTATAGGAACATAAATGATGTACAATACTAGTTTGACTACATGATGTTTAAAGAGTATGAGGGCATTTTACTCTGTTGATGTGACTGAACCTGTCTTGTTTATTTCCATAATGTTTACAAAAAATATTAGTTTTGAGGTGATGTACTGTATATTATCCTCTAATAAGCATTTGTATGACCACATACAAATAAAATCTGATGAACCACCACTGTTTCATTGCAGTTTTTCTTGGTATAAGGTATAATGTATGAGATTGTGTATTTTTGCTTTGTCAGTAACTATGGCCACGTACACAAATCCTGCTGCATAAAACAACAAAATACAATTAAATCCTACTGGAATAAGTCGCAAAACACACTACGTAATGTACTTTGTATGTTTAATGTAGTGGTTTTAATGCCGAACAGTTTATAGTTAGTTACTTTGGCGCCCCCTACAGGCCGTTGTAGTTGAAATACAACTTCCGGTTTATGACATCTCGCGCGAGGTTGACTGCAACCAGTCAGTGAACGCGCGTGCTCGAGCGGGTGTTTGACTGAGGTAAAGAAAGTGACTAGGATTTTATATCGGAATAAATTTGAATTAAACTTGAGTTAAAGGCGATGGACTTTTCAGAGCAAACCGGCTTCAGACGTTTCGAGAGAGAGTAAGAAATCTGCGTTATTTTTTGTGCTATTCGTAATGTGGGTGTTGTGTACAAATAGCTTTTCACGAGAATGGTTAACATGGTAAAATAAGAGTGTTTGACTGAGAGATTTGGGTTGAAAAGCAGTCGTATGATGTTTGTAAGATTATTAAATGTTTTCTTAAAAGTGACCTAATTGAAAACAACGTTAAAGTGAGTTTTTAGATGTTCCTCACCGTGTTTCAAAACGTAAACAATTTGTTAGTTCGGCTGGTCACTAGGATTTTTAACAGCCTATGTATGTGTGAGGTAAGTTAGTTTGCTAGTTAGCTCAAGTGCATGTCTTCAGCATTACTTTAATTTAGTTTATTGTTAAAACTAGCTTGTAGCTGTACTTTAATGAATAGTTAGTTAGAAGATGCACGTAAACGAACATTAAGGATCTAGACATACCTGGCGAGTTAGTTTAACGTTATCTGTTGTATTTTGGTCACGCATAACTGTTGTTTTCAGGGAATGCTTCCATTACCTCGCTAACTTTCCTCAAAGACAAGAGTCAGGATGCAGCAGAGAGGTAGAAACCATCACCCTAATAAGTCAGGAACTGTGTGTATTAGTCTATATATGTTTGTCGTTTGGGTTCTTTATCTAAATTTTAAAATGTTTATAATTCATCACAGGTGAATGTTTTGGTTATCAGTGAGGTCTCTACCAGATCTGTCTTCATGAAACTGCGACGAGCCTCAGTCCTTAAAGGGCCACAGCAAAATGTCAAGGGCTTCCAGGCATCAAAGAGCAACAGAGTTTCAAAGCATGGTTCCTCTAGGATGAACGCTGGTTCCACCTGCTCTGAGATCAGCTCTTTAGTATTAAGTGACACTGACTCTAGCCAGTCGGATGGGAATATTATTGACCTCACTGTAGTCAAAGACCATGTGAGAGATATTAAAGAGCCACCAAAGAGAAGTAGAGGTGGGACATTAATCCAGTTAAGTGAAGAAGAAGAAGAGATGCCAAAGTTTATGAAATCTCAAGCGGACTCATCCGGAACGGTTCAGAAGATCTCCCTGGATCCAGCAGGAATGGCTGAAGACACTTTAGGAAAAATCAGATTGATGAGTAAGTGCTCTAGAAGCCCTTATGAATTTGAAGGAGATGAAGAATCTGGATCTGCATTGGATAAATCCAGCGCTGAATTTTCGGTGAAATCGGGTCCCAGCTCCCCTAATCTCACTGTTAATACGGCAAGATGCAGAAATTGTGAGAGTCTTTTTGGCAAAATGAGAAGACAACCATCTTCTAAAACGAAAAACAGAGACAAGAGTAAGCATCTCTGGTGGTTTGTAAGAAATGAAGCTTTGATACATGCACCCGTTTATATATGTGTTGTCTAAAAATACTTATTTCTTCATTTATTAGATCCAGCATCATTATCTTGTGACCAGTGGATACTTCTTAAAGAGTGGCATCCTCGGAAAGGTCGCCGTAGGAAGAAGGGGTGCGTAGTGTTAAAAAGCAACTATGCTCCAATTCACGATTTTACATTTTCTTTGGTGTGTAAGTGTGTATTAGTATGTTAACGATATGCAAAAGGTACAAATCCCAAAGAAATGACGCGATTTATTGTCTGCATCGTAAATATCTTTTCTTGAACTACAACAAACAAACAGATTGTAGGCAACAGTTTACTTCCTGGGATTGGTGATGTAGACAAGACCGACATTGTCATAATTTCTAAGGATGATCCAATCAGGATTTTTGCAGCCGATACCAATTACTGATTTTTTTTCTCTCTTCGTGATCGACCGATATCAATGCCGATTCTTTAAGCTAATATGCAAGCTCTTTGATGACAAAGAGAAATTTAATATGGCTTTAAAAACACTTACCGCTATGTCTGTTAAAAGTAGTGAAAAACACTTCACTGTCTTTACTGTATGAATTATATTAAAGGGTCATTTAATGTCGTTTTTGGCTGATACAGATCTGCGGCCAATCGAACAAAGCAACCCTAATAATTCCTCCCGCTTCGATTCAGGCCAATCACAACTTACAAATTAACTGGCCAATCAGGAAGACAGAGCTTTTCAAATCAATGAGTTTTGTACAAAATTTGTGCGTTTCAGGAAGAGAGTGAAATCTGGAGCTACAAAAATGTACAATATATGGATAATAATGTGTTTTTTAGCCATAAACCACTTGAACACATTGTATTTTACCAAATACACAAAATAACGTTGTTTTTAGCAATGATAAAGGTGCACTTTAAATATGATAATGGTATCATAATGGTATTCAAAGACATTTAAGCATTATAGAAACCAAAATGGTTGTGTGTACAAACTGCAAGGTTTTGGGATTCAAGATTTTAAAGTTAGATTGAGTTTCCTATACTGGAGGCACTTCCAAATTACTACTATAACCACAGTTTGGGCACCTTATATCTGTGAATACATTTTACAGTTATATTTTGGCTGAAATAAGTGTAAGGAACCAGAGATGGTTTGCCCAAAAATTTAAATTCTGTCATCATTAACTTGTCCAAAAGTTTTATACATTTCAATATTATGCTGAACACAAAAGTAGATATTTAAAAAAAATGTTTGTAACCAAACAGATCTGGGGCACCATTGACTGTCATTGACTGAGTAAATGATGACTGAATGAATGTTACATTTCAGATTGTTGTGGACCAGCCTGATTCAGATCAGAAAGCTGGCAGAACAAGGCTCCGTTTTTAAGGCCAGAAGTCAGACTGTCTGCTCCAGACCTCATGTGTTCCAGCAGCGGTAAGTCCTGATGGCATTCACTATCCCAACAAAATTTCAAATCAGCTTCTTGAGTTTGTACCAGTATTGCAGTAGTATTATGTGAGATACTAAGATGGTAAAGCCTGATTTATACTTCCGTGTCGATTGTACGATGTAGGTACAGTGTGGCCTATGCGTAGTCATGTATCCTACATGTCAATTCTACACGTACCACAAGTGCTGCAATTGGTCTGCTAGAGCCCCTCCCTCATGTCAAAAAATCTGTGATTTATAGCAGTGTTTCTCAAACTTTTTCAACATGCGGCCCCTATGTGTATGGAGCTTTCCTTCGTGGCCCCCCCAAAGAAAAGTTATGACAAATGGGTTCTAAAACGCAACATTTTAACTCTTTCACCGCCATTGACGAGATATCTTGTCAATTAAGAGAAAACGCTTCCCCGCCAATGACGAGATTTTCCGTCTTTCCGCAATACGCTATTATCCACCAGGTGGCGCCATTCCACAACTTTTTAAACCCGGAAGTATTGCCCTATGGCAAGCTGCTGCATGTCCGTGTCAGTTTTAAAGATCGCTCTGAATGGGATCTCTATAAAAGTCCGTCACAAAAATGGAATTATCTCTGCTTTTTGCTCAAAATGTGGTGTTTTTGCAGAAACCTACCCATATTCAAAAGCTGATTATAAAAGAACCACTGAAGGTAGGATGAAACGGTTTTTTTTGTTTGAAAGCAGAGGGTCTGTTCTTTCATTTGGTATATTGTATGTTTAAATATTTAAAGAAGAACATTTTCTGGAAGGCATTAAACTTTGGTGAAAATCATGAAAAACGCTGGCGCTGGCTGGCAACTTTAAAAAAAACTCTGGTGGTGAAAGAGTTAATTAAACAAAACATTAAATTATACAAAGTAGTACTTTTTTGTTAGTAGCCTTATTTTTTTTTAGGTTTAATTACATTGAATTTATGATAAATTTATTTATTTTATAAAAAGTTATAAAACTGGGGCCCCCCTGGCACCATCTCGCGGCCCCCAGTTTGAGAACCACTGATTTATAGTTTTGCATTTCCCGCTTGCAATGGTAAAAATGGACCAAGTTAAGGAGTGATATTTAACAACTATTTAATGCAACACCAAAGAGGTTTTTTTTACCTTAAAATAACATTTCCAAAAAAAGTTTCAGGCGTTCATCCACTCGAAAACAAGGTGAACGGCACTTTCACATTCGCTTTTCAGCCCTCTATTGGCCAAAACCGCCCTAAAGAAGTTTCCAACCATTGGATCGCGGTCCTGTAGTTCCAGTGAAAACAACAAAAACTTGCTTTACGGCAGACCTACAATCCAATCAGAGCCAGCTTTGCTGCAGTATGCTAAATTATTTACAACAGTGGTAATGGACCATTCCGCTTCCAACCTGTAGGGGGAGCAAAGAGCAAAACCTATTTAGTGTTGCTTTAAGTCATTATCTATTTGCCCCGATCACTGCTGATTCTTCTCCAACAATGTAAACAATATACTGCTGCTTTGGCTTTTGTGTCGATGCCCATCACTGCCTACTAGAGATGCACAATGTTTGGATTTTTGCTGATATCCAATATGCCAATAATTCTCAACTCATTTTAGCCGATGTCGTTAACAATATGAGACTGAAAACAAAACAACTTGCAGTTTTTGCTGAGTTACAGAGTGTTTTTAAGAATAATCATATGAAAATAGTACATTGCACAGTCTTTGTGTTTTGAAATAACTGTTTGTGTATTTGATAGTTAAAGCAACCCAACGTTAGGGGTCTGACGTCAAGCCGACGTTGGGTACCTACTATCAATCTGTATGTCGATGTGCACAACGCCGCCGAAGTATAAATGTCAAAGTTGAACTTTATTTTGTTCTGCTTATACCGTTTAAAAAGTCTTTCACAAAGTAAATCTAGATTTAATTTTAGAGTTATTTAAAGTGAATGTCTAATTCAAAAATTGTACAATAGAATTAGAATTGTTGTTTTACTTGCACTTACTTGCTATAAAAATGTAAATTTGACATTTTGTGTCCAAATTTTTTTATGAAAATTAATTTATTTAATAGCTTATAACCAAAATTGACAAATAACTAATTTTTGTATGCATGTGTTTTTAGGAATTTACGTCGTTGCAAGTATTTGGCCTCCATTCACACCGACCTGTCCTTGACCAAAGCAAAGCTCCAGCATCGTAAGAGACGGCGACCTGTGGCCTGGCCACCCGTCGGTGGATACAAACCGGTTAAAAGGAAGTCTTCCATGAACAACACTTTATCCCAGCAGCTCTTATCACCCGAACTCACCATCACCAATACACAGAAAAGTAAACCACAAGTTGTTGAGTTGTCAGTATTAAACGCAAGTTCCAGACAGAACTCTCATCCCTTCTCCAAACAGAAGAGGAATAATGTCCAGGACAAATTGGACAAGCAGGAAGTGTGCGATGGCGTAGAGGGAACGCGACGGGTGCTGAGATTTGATGCCACGCCTGAAGTTGTTGCCGTGGAAACTGCCAAAAAGAATCAGGACCCTCAGCGACGGCTTGAAAGTGGAGAGATTTGTGAAGCCCAGGAAGGTGTCAAGACCAAGGACTCGAATTGCCCGCAGGAGGAGTTTTTTGAAGATTCAGATGGTTTTAAGACACCGACAGATCTGTTCAGCGTGAAACCTGTGATTAAAAGAGGGAGCCAACAAAAAGTCCCAGCCTCTGGTGATACTAAACATACTCTACAGACGGCAAACTTCAGGTCCATGTTAGCCACTATGGCGAAGAATCAGAACAAGATTATTAAAGAAACTTTTCAGTGATTTTGTTTTTTTTACTATGGAGATTTTTTGAGTTCTTTTTTTAGCGTTACTGGCCTTGGGTTTCACTTCTGTTAAAAAATAGATGTAATTGTTGACTTTATAGCTAATATTTATTGTACTGTTACAATATTTGTATTTTGCAATTGGATTAGCATCTGTAAATAATAAATTGTTCATTGACACAGCATTTTGGTATCTAACCTCACCTGCAGTATTGATAATGACCACTGTGCGGCGCTGTTTTCACACAAACGTGCACTCGCTTTTTATTAGTTATTTAATTTTGCACTGTTTAGGTGACAAAAAAAATATTATTAAACATGGCATTTTGTCATCTAAGATGTGTGCAGGAATTAATATTATAAACCCTTAAAAGCTTTTGTCAGTGGGTTTTAAATCAGTCTCCTAATGAGGAATTATTTTGGATGTGTTTTTGGTCATGTGTCAATTAAAAATAACATGATTTTTATTATAATTTTATATATAATATTTTTCAATTAATAGTTTTTTTTCATAAATATGTTTAATAAATAGCACGTGTCCTGTTGGATTTATATTTTAGTAGCTATACAGTATTGTTTATTTATTTTAGCTAAGTTTAGTGCGGTTAAACGAGCAAAAATCCATCTAAAACACTTCAAACCCGCAAGATAAAAACTCTGCCCTTCAGGCACGTGTTCGCCTCAGTTTTATGAAGCAACAAACTGCTTAATAACACCATACACAGCTGTTTTAAATGGGTTAACGGGCACACAAGACATTTAAACTCTTACTGGTGCTGATGTTGAGGGGTAGGGCTCAGTGGTTCTATCAAAACCCAAACGCGCACGAGAGCGCGCGCACTCGTCACTCGCAGAGCATCAGTTCAGAAGGGATGCAACAAAACCGGACCTTTTCCCACAGGACTGTTTAGCTGATTTCTTTCTTTCGGACAATCATATACTCTTATAATCGCGTTATGTTATATGTGAGTGTCGCGGCGGTAAGGCGCACAGCCAGATGAGCAAAGCTAAGAGGATTTAATGCAGCTGGACACGAGCCACATTGAGTGAAGAAGATTATATTGTTTTAATCAAATGCAAAGAAGTTTTTATTGCTGGTCACTTTAGTTCGAGTTGTGGAGGGGTGATGTTTGTGTTCTGTTGGTCTGTTATGTGATTTAAGTGTTTTTTGCACTAGTATATAAAAATGATCACCCTACAAAGATGCATGACTTCAGCTTCACAGTAAAGGGGTGAGTTACGTGACAATTTGATATACTGTCATTTTTATTTCTTTCAATTTAATATATTTCTTGTCTCAGCTTTTGAACATAAAAATGGGTAACTTTAGAAGCTTAAACAATTACATATAAAGTTTTAAATTGCATTACATTAGTGTGTTAGTATTATTTAACAATTATACTGTTTTAATGTAAGCCAGTACCTTTCATGAAGAATAAAGAGGTGTTTATTATTAAATAATGTATATAAAAAAATGTGTTTTCTGTTCATAGGCATTCTGACAAACTCTGGACCTGATCTTTACTTGCCCAAATCTGGATTCATTATAGGCAAAGATGTGTCAGTGTTACTCTGCGCTGCTTGTGCTCTGTTTGCACATGGTATGTGTTTTAAATAAAATTATTATTCTGACTTAAACACTATTTTATTTAAAAAAGTGGTTTGTTAAAATACTAACATTTTTATTATTTTGTAGTAGTATTAATTTAGCTATTATTTCCCCTGCTATTGATTCCCCTCAAGGTCAATTAAATTTATATTTAATAAATTCTTGCCATTATTGAGGGAAAACGGTAACATAGTGATAAATTATTTTATTACTTCTATGAAACAGAACAGTATTTATAGCCTGAATGTCTCTGTTATGCATTAGCTCTTTGTAAAGGCATGTTTCATTTCCAAATATTCCAGCTGCCATAAGACCCTTAATCCATCAGTTTGACTTATTTCTCAAAGGAGAACAAAATGTGTGCTTTTTATTTTTAAAGATTAATTCGTATGCATATGAAAGCCCACGTTAAGGTTAATTTAAGGTTTTATCCTAGAAACCATCCTAAAATGAAATGACAACCTGCTCAGTCTTAAGTCCTCTCTCAAGAGACTTTTATTTCCACAGCCCGCAAGTCAGACCTTTATCATTAGTTTTTTTTCTTCGTTTTCCACCCATGAATTGCAAAATGTCGGATTAAGAGCAGGCCCAAATCTCTTTGAAAAGAATAAAAGTATTCATTATTTTTCTAATAAATTAATCTCTTTCCACTGAGAGGGGATTTGTGGCAGAGCAAAATGATCCAATTTTCACTTTTGCTTCTTTTGTCAGATTTTTTGTGAAGTTGTTATTTTATACATCTGACTTGGTTGCATTTTTTAATCTCATGGATTTGTGCTTTATAGAAACAATTAATTTCATATAAAATACAGCACCCAGCTATTTACCCATTAGGCTCTGTGCATGGAAATATTTTCACTTATTGTTACAAAAAATACATTTTCAATTAATGCCAAGAGGTCGAATAATGAGGTTTACATAATTATTGATGCATGTCTCATATATTCCCCTTTCTTGATTCTTTATCTGTGTAAATGAAATATAAAATCTATAGACAACTAGACAGTCTTTTGGCACGTATACATTACATTGAAACTGTTCATCAATGTATGCCACTAAATTTAAAAGTGAGAGATTTCTCAGCTTCATTGAAAGGAGAGCGAGTCTGGCAGCTCCGCCCTGTTCTTCATCTCTGTTTTCCTTCAGGTCCATTCAGTTTGGTTTATTAAATGCTGTTAACAATTTACATTGTTTCAAAGCAGCCTATTACTAATGTTTTTTTCAGGTCCATAATTCTCTATGTAAACTCATATTTGTCTGCTTATTCATGTGCTGTTCACATTAAACCATTGCTGTAGGTTAAGAAAGAAGAGGGATGGATGTGATTTACGAAGTAGTTTTACTACTTGGGGTTGAGAAAGTGTTTGTCAGTTAACGTTGCTGTGAATATTCATATGTGGTTACATCCTGTTTGCATCATTTAAAACAAGAGCGTAGCTTTCAGTTTCTCTTCCTTTTCATCTTCAGATTATTCATATGCATCATGTTCCTTTCATTTATCTTAAACATTCTCATTCTCATCATCTCTCTTTTTATTCTTGCTGTTATATTGCAGTCGTGTGAATGTGCTGTTCTTGATACATCAGGAAATATTACTCTTTAAACAAATCTATTACATACTAAATACGCTTTTTATGTATTATATTAAATATTTTACCACGTACAACCACTTCATTTCTCTCTCTGCTTTTGTCTTTGAAGGTGACTTGTGGAGCAGAGCTCAGAACAGCTGTGTCTCGTCTGGGTTGGAGTGAAAGTGATAAGGAGGCGAGCAACCCTCCTTACGGCTCTCGTTCGGGGAATCTCAAATCCATGCGGCTTTTCCCCCACCCGTCCCAATCTGACACTCAAAGCCACGATGCTCCTCCAGACCCCGGAGCACTAGATCTGTGGACTTGGTTATCAAACCAAACCGACACAGAAGGCATCCTCTCCAGGGCCAAACGTCGTCCCTATGTGAAAACCGGCAAGTTTAAGAAGATGTTCGGCTGGGGCGACTTTCATTCAAACATCAAAACGGTCAAGCTAAACCTACTCATCACCGGGAAAATTGTCGATCACGGCAACGGAACCTTTAGTGTGTATTTCCGTCACAATTCTACCGGACTCGGCAACGTATCCGTCAGCCTGGTCCCACCGTCCAAGTCCGTTGATTTTGAGATCACTCAGCAGGAAACGATAGAGGTGCCTAAAGACAATAAGGCTTTCAATTGTCGCGTGGAGTACGAGAAGACAGACCGGAGCAAGAGGACGTCCGTTTGCAGCGACTTCCCGAACAGGGTCTGTCTCCAGGAGCAGACCCAGAGTCATGTGTCCTGGCTTTGCTCCAAGCCCTTTAAAGTCATCTGCATCTACATTGACTTCTTCAGTGCAGACTACAAGCTGGTGCAGAAGGTCTGTCCAGACTACAACTACCACAGTGACACTCCCTATACTTCTGTGGGATAGCGCTGACGAGATTGCATGTGCTGAATCATCATCATCATCTCCTTGTTAAAGACTTTATAGCCTTTTCCCTTCAAACAAAAAACATCTGACGGAGGCAGAAGTTGGGAGAGCAAACACCCGTTTTGTTATGATTGGTTCACCCAAAGATTTAATTCTGTCATTAAATACTGTGAAACTCCGCTGTATAAATGTTTGTTAACATTTGTGTTATACAGAAATATTTAATTTCTGGGTAAACTCTTCTTTTAAGGATTGAGATCTGACAATGCTATAGTCTCCTAAGGACTGTTTCTCATGCTTTACACAGTGACCCCAGCCGTCCTCAATGACCCTTGTGATGTCATCTGTGTGAAGTTACAAAAGATTCAAAACATTTTCCAACCAACGTGGCTGGGATTTATGAGTAGAACAAAAATGTGAGGCATTTAGTATTGCAGTCATTTGTGATTCCCCTATTTCATCCCGACATGTTTTGTGCTTACCAACCCACAATATGAATAGCGAAGATAAATGTTCAAGTCATAATGCGATCTAATTATTTTTATATTTTGTTTCTGTTATTAAAAAACCACTGAAATTTTCCAAACACCTCCTTTTGTCCTTTCATTCTTATTAAGGGTTGTCTGCTGTTTTTTGCTATCTTGTACAATTGTGGATAAAGATTTTTACAGATGATGAAATAAGTAACAAAAAATAAAATTTTCTTTAAACCCCCTGTTTCCTTCTGGCACTACCAGTATTTGTCAAACTAGTGACCGTGGAGGGTTTACAGTGGAGGTAGGGTTTTTTTATCCATTTGATCAGTTTAACCTCTGTTGGTTCTCTAGTCTCACATCAGAAGATAACCTTTATATGAAATCTCTGATCATACACTGACTCTGGTCTCTTAAATGTACACAATATCAATATGGGGCGGTTAATCTCAGTCAAGCCTTGATAAACAGGCGGATTGAAGATTTGCATCACACTGAATTTAAACCTCTAAAGGAGATCAAAAACTAAACCAAGCAATGATTTTAGAAGTTTGTCAGATGCAGTATTTGGTTAGTTAAAAAATTTAATATTACTCATTACTAGTTCCTAGTTTTACCCACTACTAGTAACGTTTTCAAAAGTAATCTGATTACTTTTCCCCATTACTAGTTACTTTTTCCAAAAGTAATCTGATAGCTTTACTTTTTCCAACTACAAGTTACTTTTCCAAACGTAATCTGTCATGTGTGATTTATTTTCAACCCACCATATTTTTGTGCTCAGCAACCCACAATATGAATAGCTCATATCTTTACTTTTTCATCACTACTAGTTGCTTTTCAAAAGTAATCTGATTACTTTTTCCCCATTACTGTTTACTTTTCCAAAAGTAATCTGATTACTTTACTTTTTCCCATTACTAGTTACTTTTTCAAAAGTAATCTGATTACTTTACTTTTTTCCCATTACTAGTTACTTTTCCAAAAGTAATCTGATTACTTTACTTTTTCATCACTACTAGTTACTGTTTCCAAACGTAATCTGTCATTTGTGATTTATTTTCATCCCAACATATTTTTGTGCTCGGCAACCCACGATATGCATAGCTCATATCTTTACTTTTTCATCAATACTAGTTACTTTTCCAAAAGTAATCTGATAACTTTACGTTTTCATCATTACTAGTTACTTTTTCAAAAGTAGTCTTATTACTTTACTTTTTCATCATTACCAGTTACTTTTTCAAAAGTAATCTGATTACTTTACTTTCCCCCATTACTAGTTACTTTTCCAAAAGTAATCTGATTACTTTACTTTTTCCCCATTACTAGTTACTTTTCCAAAAGTAATCTGATTACTTTACTTTTCCCCATTACTAGTTACTTTTTCAAAAGTAATCTGATTACTTTTTCCACATTACTAGTTACTTTTTCAAAAGTAATCTGATTACTTTACTTTTTCCCCATTACTAGTTACTTTTCCAAAAGTATTCTGATTACTTTACTTTTTCCCCATTACTAGTTACTTTTCCAAAAGTAATCTGATTACTTTACTTTTCCCCATTACTAGTTACTTTTTCAAAAGTAATCTGATTACTTTTTCCACATTACTAGTTACTTTTTCAAAAGTAATCTGATTACTTTTTCCACATTACTAGTTACTTTTTCCAAACGTAATCTGTCATTTGTGATTTATTTTCATCCTAACATATTTTTGTGCTCAGCAACCCACGACATGAATAACTCATATCTTTACTTTTTCATCAATACTAGTTACTTTTTCCAAAAGTAATCTGATTACTTTTTTCCAATTACTAGTTACTTTTTCCCACGGTAATCAGATTACCCCCCACACTAGTTACTTCTTTCAGACCAAACAAAGCCATGATTTTTTTTTACATTTGCCAGATGCAGCATTGGGTTATTTAAAAAATGTAATATATTACTTCTTTCAAAAGTAATTACTTATTACATAACTTTCCACTACACCCAAAAACATGTTGGTAGAATAAAAAGAGCTAGCTTCCTGCATTTGTGACGTTGTGACAAAAATGTAACTTGTAAGTAGCCCGTTTTTGGATGGTAACTGCAACATACAACACTTTTGCACTACTTGTTACAAGGGAAAGTAATATTAGCCCAACACTAGTCAGACGACACATCAGGTTTGCTTTCAAACAAACATTTACATCTAGTATGATAAAATTAAGAACTCATCAAAAATATATTTGGATTATAAATACAATTATACCATTTAAGAAATGACACATGTCGATTGTGCAAATTAAGACCAGGAACAAATAACCAAGTCACTTTCAAAGTCATGTTAACACAAACACTCTTTACAAAAAAGCAAGCACAAAATTGACTTCCATTTTATTTCCAAAGCAATAAATCAAAGTTCATTTGAACTACAATACATTTGTTCAAACACAAAGAACTCTCCTGTTCAGTAAAGTACATTAACCATGGAAAATAAATTCACCTTTAACTAAGGTCAAAACTAATTCTGTGCGAAATAAAGGGGAAAACAAGGTCTGTAAACAACACCGTAAACAAATCTTCATATTTACCAAATAGTTTACCTTGGTGCAAAATGTCGACATCTTTTGTCTATTGACATCTACCGGTTTCGTTGCAATACTCAATGTGAATTCCCTCACATTTCACTTTACAACCTCAGTTAATACTTACACCAATTTCAATGATGATAAACGTACTACGAGACATTTTGCCAGCAATATGGGCAACATCATTAATTAAAAAGTGTCAGTGGAGACGATCTTTGCACTTGATGCATGTGCGTAGCTATGCGTTTAGTGAGCGTTTACTTGTTTTTTTGAAACGTCAGACCACAAGTTTACAGGTAAACCGGCCCCTCGACAACATGACATACAAGGTCCTAAACACCACCATGTTAAAACTACTGCATTATGTGGGAGCTAGTGCAATCCAGACAGGTCTGGAATCAGTCGCAGCAGGCACATAACTACATGTAGAGACACAAAGAAATGGCGGGGTGGATCCATTAAGGCCAAAGGACTCGCTGAACGACACTCCAGCAAGCCAGAGTAAACAGCATGGCGGCAACCACTACGAAGTCCATATCTTCTTCTTCCTCTCTTGTGAACGGAGACCACTGTGTTTTAAACAAGCTCCTCCGTTTTGTGTCTCCAGTAAGGGCGAGTGAAGAGGGGTGTTGGGCAAAAAGGAGGGGGTAGAAGGGCTTTGTGGGGTAGTTGCCTCATGCGTCGTATTTTATGCAGTCAGTGAGGGCAAAGGTCAGGACTGTTTTAGCCGTTTCCTAGGCAAACCAAAAGGGGGGCACTGGGCGGAGGCGAGAGCACGAAATGCCTCGGCCACTAAGTGAGGATGAGACTGAATCATCGCCTTCCAACCGGCCGTCTCCATTATATCTGCAGCGTGACTGCAAGAGAGCAAAAACAAGCCTGATGGTTACAATCAATAAACCGAAAACATTCGTCACAAAACTGTTTCCACTTTTAAGCTGAAATCCAGAATTTTTTTTGCTAAAAATAAACGAAAATCAGTTAGTGAGCAAGTACATAAAAATCATGATGTGAATGATTCATGGTAATGCGGTAAAATTATTTATAAGCACAGCTCTTGAGGCAGATTTTGTTGGAATGTTAGTTGCGTTGAGAATGTAAAGTTAGATGAAGTTTTACGTTTCGAACAGAGAGGCTAAAGTTACAGATATAAATAAGTAAAAATGTTATTAGTTCAGTAAAACTATACAAATAAAAAACACATCAAAATAACAAACAAGACAATGTCTGTGACATGCTGTGGATTGTCAGAAAATGTGACTCATCCTTTATTTGGCCTGTTCAAAAATCTTAAACACACAAAAATCTCACGGTACGGTACATATCTTGATACCGGGGTTGCGGTGAAATATGTTGTGATACAGTAAACCTAGGCGGTATATTGGGATATTTCCCGTTTTAGGAATAGGAGAATAATTTAAGGAAAGCTGGCACACCACCTTTTGCAAAAAATAAATAAATAAATAAATAAAATGTGGGGCGCGCCCCTATGCTAGTACTTTCTGGCACGGTTTAAGTTCAGAGATAAGAAAAATGCTAACATGAATCTCGAATAATTGCTATTTTGAAAATGTTCAATATTATAGGTTTAAGAGTCGACAAAATAAAAGCATGGTACTTGCGTGTATCAATATTTTTCTTACACCTCTAGTTACAACAAGCAATTAATGTGTTTGGTGCTCTTACAAAGTAAGTTGACACTCGGGGCAATATCTGAATTTAAATTCTGGATAGATACGCAGCGTCCGCTGAATATAAAAATGCTAATAAACGTCCAAATAATTTCAGTCGCCCTTAGAGCAGTGGGATGACTTAAAGGGGCATTAATGTCTTAATGTCTTTCACAAGACATTAAGATGTAAAATAAATCTTTGGTGTCCCCAGAAGTTTTTCCTTTGTGAAGTTCTAGCTCAAAATATCATATTATAATATGTTAAATATGCCACTTTGTAGGTGTGAGCAAAAATGTATGTGCAGTTTTTAGAATGGCAGTACAGTGGTTGGATAGTACAGATAATGCAGCGGTTTTATCCCCTTATGACATCACAACGGGAGCTAAATTTCAATGACCTATTTATTCACATGCTTGCAGAAAATTGTTTACCAAAACGAAGTTACTAGCTTGATCTTTAACACATTTTCTAGGTTGATAGAAGCACTGGGGACACAATTATAGCACTTAAACATTGAAAAGGTCAGATTTTCATGATATGTCCCCTTTAAATCACAATAAGCACACAATTGGCAGCTTCTATTTTAAATACAAATGTGTTAAGGTCTCTTTATTTGCAAAGGATTCTGGGAGGTTGTAACATGTTGGCACACATACTTGCTATTCCAGTTCTTGCCATCTTTACAGCCCAGCTGTCTGAGAATGCTGCACCTGAATAGGGAAAAAAAATGCAGACAAAACTCACTCAGGCACTGCTGTGTTTCAAAAGATAAAAATTTCAATATAGAAACTGACAGTCACTTTATCAAGCAAGCAAAACGAATATGTGCAATTCTGTTTGTGTACTTGCCTATTAATGAAGTCTATGGCTTGTGCTTTAAGCTGCTCTGCACTGTGCAGGTCAGCCAGAATGAGGATGTCGGCCACATTCTCTACAGACAGACTGTTACAGAGAGCCTCTTCACATAATACTTTTAATCTTTCCAGAGCATACTGCACACAACCATAAACAGACAGCAGGTCAGTTACAAGTACAAGTAGACAATAAACGTAGTAAGCATTTCCTTTAACACCTCTCACCTTGTCTGCAGCAGCTAACAGGTTGTCGGCCATTTTCTCCAGGTTAGGAGCTTTACCAGTGTAAATAAATACCATCATTTCTCGAAATACATCCGGTTCGACATCACTGATGTCCACGCGGTTCTGCAACAGAATTGCAAAAACATAAAATTAATTGCGTTCTGTTTCATTAGAACAGGGTTTCCCAAAATGTTGATGAAAAATATTAATTCCTCACAATAAATCATAAGCTGCAAATAAATATTTTTAAAAGTAAAAAATAAAACACTAATAAAAGTAGATTTTTACTAATAAAAGATATATATTTTATGTGTGAGTGTGAGCATTACGCAATACTACGAAAAAAATAACAGATGAAGGTAATAACATCATAATAACAATAAAATAGATGAAAAAAAATTAAATATGCAAATGTGCTATTAAATTATTAATAAAATAATATAATTATAATATAATAATATTATTAATATTTACTTAATCTCAGGAAATACTTTAAAGTCACAATGAAATTTAAACCTTTATTTTTTAATAATGTGTTTATTTTTTTATTACTTTTCTGTGAGCTTCATTATAAAAATAAATAAATAAATAAAGGAAAAAATTTATGGGTCCTCATAGTCTTTTATCAAAAATGCAAATAACATCTCCTAGAAACGATCCCTTCACTTCCGGTCACAGGGTATAGCGGGAGGCCGTAGCCCGGGACAAGATTGCAGCGTTTAGCAAATAGCAACATGACTCAACAATCCAATCAATTCTCGATTTTTCTCATTTCAAAAGACATTTCACTCAGATATATGTCATGACGAGGACAATAATACAATCACTACTTCCGTTTCATTGTGACTAAGTAAATAATTTAGGTAAAGGGGGTTTGGCTGACAAAAAAAGTTTAAAAACCCCTGCATTAGACAATTTCTCTATAGCAGTGGTTTTTATCTATTAAAAAAAACAGAATAGACAAATTCTTATTAAGTTACAACTCAAAGGTCTAGCAGTATAATTTGTTCAAAAGAATATAATACAGTTTGGTGCTAAATATTTTTTACCGATTTAATATTTTGGTTTTTATTTACAATTTTATTAATTCATCACAGGACATTTAATCTTGTTTCCAAACTTTATTAAATTAATTTGTAATGACGTAAACTTATGATTGTAACTTTGAAGTTAGTGTCCAAACCATTTTCACTTCAAGGCCCCCTAGTTGTCCACAACAATATTTAAAGGCCCCCCACTTACCAAATTTTTTCCACATAAAATTTAATAGAACTTGGATTGACTAGACGGGTACAAAAATTGACAAAAAATTAAGAAACATCTTGATTTTTGCTTAATTTTTTATAATTTTAAATCATCTTGAGGCCCCCTTGGAAATCTGCTGAGGTCACCCTGTGGGCCCCAGCCCCCTGATTGGGAAACACTGCTCTATAGTATTGTACAAAACATTCCAAAATAAACACAAACGTAACAAGTTGTATCTGTCTATCTTACCACTTACTTTTTTACTCTCCTCCATTTTGTGTTCAAACATAGCATTGAAAACTGGCGACCTCGCTGCAGACAGAAAAAAGTTCAGTGCAAAAAAACATGAATCATCTGTTTTAAGTGTATCATCTGTATGCACAGCACAGCCGAGCCGAGAGTAACGTCATGCACGTCATTATCAATTCACTGAATATTCTCTACTGACCAAATCTCACGTTCATATAACAAAGCTCACCTGCCAGTATGGATTTGTGCGCTTTAAACTCTTGTCCTCCAACGAACAAGCTGCAGTCTGTGAACCTGGAGCCTTCCCATAGGTTCCCCAAGTCATCGGAAAGTTGACACTCTGGGACCTTTAGCATGTTTGTGTTAGATTGGCCCGAGATATTCACAGAGTCCTGGACCACACTTACCTAAAAACACAGAAAAATGTATTTAATACTTTTTAGTGAAGTCTAACAAACTTTTTTATTAGACACTCAGCATCCTTGTACTGTTTTTGTGTTTGTATTATAGTCATGGGCCATTAACCAATAAGCATTCATTTTTTAGCTTTCTTAAAGGGACACTCCACTTTTTTTGAAAATAGGCTAATTTTCCAGCTCCCCTAGAGTTAAACACTTGATTTTTACCATTTTTGGAATCCATTCAGCTGATCTCCGGGTCTGGCGGTAGCACTTTTAGCATAGCTTAGCATAACCCATTGAATCTGATTAGACCATTAGCATCGCGCTCAAAAATGACAAGAGTCTCAATATTACGCCTGAAAATAGTCCCCTTGGTTTATTTTAATAGCAGGGGACTATTTTCGGACACTGCGTAATATCATTGCGCCTAATGAAAGCCATGGTACGGCAGCAAGTAATTGATTATTACGCTGGAATGAGAGTATATTTCCTAACCATATCTGCCTAGAAAATCACAACTTTTAATTTTCCGTCGATCTTAGTACACGATGGAACTACAGAAGAGTCAAATTTTAAATAGGAAAAATATCGAAACTCTTTGGTTATTTTTGAGCAGGATGCTAATGGTCTAATCAGATTCAATGGATTATGCTAAGCTATGCTAAAAGTGGTAGCGCCAGACCCGGAGATCAGCTGAATGGATTCCAAAACTATAAAAATCAAATGTTTCACTCTAGGGGAGCTGGAAAATGAGGCTATTTTCCAAAAAAAAGTGGAGTGTCCCTTTAAGGTTGTCTCATTTGTCATCATTAGAGGTGATGTAATTTTTTTTAATGCCAACAAACTTTTCCAATTTCAGCTTAAAATGGATGCATAATACAAAAGCTGTTGTAAGCAGGTAGATTCACATGATTTGAAATAGCACTGGGTTGCAAAACCTATATTGGTCAACTATACTGAAAACAGCTGCCCAAGTAAGAGCAAGGAACTAGATTTGGTTGTGGTTCTTTAGTGATCGTATGAGTATTTTAAGACAAGTACATTTCATAGGTCAAGGTACCTCACAGAACAGAGTAAGTTTGTCATCTGGAAGAAGTCCATTTGCTTCGTCGAGCAGAAAATCTCGCCTGATGAACTTCTTAAAGCCCCAGTCCTTTCCCTGGACGAAGCGGTAGGCTCTTTGGCTTTCTGAAGTGCGGTCAGAAAATACAAGCACTAAATAAATACACCGTACTGTAGGTCACACCCAAACACAATCTTCTGGACTTCTTAAAAGGCTCACCCATGGCTTTAGTTTCTTCTCTTTTGGCGTTCAGTAAAGAAAACTTGAACTTTGCTCTCACTTCACTTTTGGGACAACTAACAAGCAGTAAGTACAGAGAGAGATAATCTTTACTCTCATCATCCAGACCCTTTGGATTCACTCTTAGACACCTATAGGAAAGCAAAATGGAGAGGAAGGTTTCATTTGGAGTGTGTGTGAAGCTTTCTAGCAACCTCTTGACCAAATCAAAATGAGCAACTATGGCTTCACAAGCTGCGTTTCCATTAAAGATTTACTCAAGATTTACTTAAGCACTGTTTTCTAAATGTCGACAAGAAACTATTGTGAAATGACACCGTTTCCAAATACCGAGGTCAAAATTTTATGTTGTTGTTTTGCGATAAGTCATTCCAAAAACCATGCGGACCGGTCTACTCGACTGCATACGGTAGTGCGCAGACCGACATGCAGATGACATCAAAATACTGCGAGAGCGACTTGAAAGCATACAGAGCAGTTGACACCCGAATCGCCCTCGTGGTATTTTTATGTCACATATTGTTGGTTCTTGTAACCATGAAGTTGAACACAGCTCTTCTGTCTTGTCCTCCAACCAAACATACCAAGCCATATTTAAAGAATGATCATGTGACTTATACGCACATCAATTTGGTGATACATTCCTTTTATGAATTGCCTAAAAAAACAACTCAACCGAGCGTAAAACTTTTTTGTGATATATGGGAATTTATCCAAAATTGCTGTGTTTCCACATTTCAATTTGAAGGGTAATAGAAATGCAGCTTCAGATAACCACAATGGGAATGTCAAGCTCCTAGTTGTGTGTATCGTGTGAAAAGGTATTGGTCTTGGGCATTAGACAGAAAAATCAAGCCATTTGAGAGCTTTCAACAACACTAAAACAAACCATTTCATCTTGTCGTTTGGGCCAGACGAGAAGGTCGAGCTTCTCACGACTTCTCCCATCTCCTCCCGACAGAAGCTGAAGTTGTTTATCGTCCACATGTAAGAAAACTTCACAACTTTTACCTGCCGTGGAAAACACAAGGAGACGTTGTTGACTCCCGTTTTTTACTCGAACAATAGTTCATTTTATTCTCTCCGTGTCGCTCTCACCTGTGTGTAACACCAGCTCTCCGCTACAGGTCCTGATGTCATTTCCCCTGGGGGAGGAGGTGTGGGAACCCGTGACATGGCCTGCTTTTTTACCCTGATTTAGCTTACTGCTCGACCTACACACAAAAACAAGACAAAACTATGCAGCTGTAGTCAAAACATGGACTGTAAACAACCGGAAAACAAAGTCAAATGGTTTTCCCAATATGGCAACTAAATAATGACACTTAAAGTTACATAATTCATAGCAAAAACATAAAACTAACAGCAAAAACATATAATAGACACATAATATTAACCATTTAATGGATTAACTTAATGAGAAGCAAAACGCGCCACCATCCAGTGTGTTCTTAGGCAGTTGCTAAAGTGTTTTTAAAGGATTTAGAAAAAATTTTAATAAAATTTTTTTGGGGAATATTGTGGTCTTTCACAAAGAATTTATCTGTGAGCTGCTTTATAAATATTTTTTTTTATTTATGCACGCTCATAATTTTAATCAAAAATTGTAATCTTCTTCCCTCCTCAAAACGATTTCTCTTTACCTCCGTTCACGAGGGCGGGGCAAATAGGTTGCAGTGATAAAACCCAACTTCCAACAATCCAATTAATTATCGATGTACGAATTCATGCCCCGACCTAACTTTTCAGAAGTCGTTTCACTCGGAAATACGTCAAGATGGGGAAAATAAGACAATTGCTACTTCCGTTTCATTGTGACTTTAAAGCTGCAATTCAAAACTTTTGCCTCTGTATCGCCATCTCTGTTTGAAACGTAAAATTGCAGGAGGTTGCTGTACGTACTTATCTTTACATCTGTCCGGCAAAATTTGACCCAAAAATAATAAATTATTATAAACTTTTTCTATTCACATGTCCCGCCTAAAACGTGTGGAAAACACTAGGTACATATGTTCTTGTCACATGACCTGCGGTGCGCTTGCAACATTTGGAAAAGTTGAGATGTTTTTAACTCTGTGCACGTGCCTGGTAAATACGAGGGCATCACACCATGTGTGCGTCGCGACAGCGTCGATTCCATTATGAACACACATACCGCGCGCCTACATTTGAAAAAAAGTCTTAAACACGCAAAAGATTCGATATGTGAACGGACACTTACTGTGTGTTCACACCTTCACCGGCGAGAGCATCAAAGTGGCTGGAAGTCATTAATTTTCAATGAGAGCCATCAGCGAGCAGCGGCACGTCATGTACGGTGTGACACTCTCACCGATAATGGTGTGAACGCACAGTCAGGCGGTTGGTAAAGTTTTTTTGGGTGGTTTGCTGTGTTTCCTTAGCTGCCCAAGTCTTTATGACATTCTGGTCCCTCAAACAGCTCCTATTTTTAAAACTGTCTGTTTATCTGCCTGGAGAAAAATCGCCAAACAGCCAAGTATGAACAACTAGAAAAGTAATAGCACACAGCTCTCTTCAATATACAAACTGACTTGAACTATCAATCACGTTCACAGCATAAACAAAGCGACAGGTGATGCTGAAGTTTAATATTTCTACATTTTTGAACAGACAAACAATATAAGCAATAGTACAAGCAAAAACTGAATAAAATATAATAATACCTAGTGTTCAGAGATCAGCAGTTTGTTTTTCCATGTCATCGCTGGGCTCAAGCTCAGAGACACGCCGCCAGTGTGAATGGAAACAATGACTAACAGTTCAGACTGAACTCAGACTTTAAACAACCCATTCTTAACACACACACACACACACACACACACACACACACACACATACATACATACACGGAGAGAGAATAAAGCAGAAGTCACATTATGCATCCTTCATATGGTCCTTTATCACAGTAAACAAACTTGGAATTTGTAAAATAAGTTAATGTATAAAACATATCAATGTTACAACTGCAGATGACAATAAATCAGAATTCACCCAATAAAAAACACTCACCTCAACAAATCTGCTGAATCTCACTTACAGGAGTTTTGTGAGCCTTCAGTGAGGAATGTTTGGCAGGCAGGGATGTTGTAGGATGCCACTCTCAGTGAACCCTGGCAAGAATGAAAGACTTTTTAACACCACCACATCTACAACCAATGGCATTGCATGACATTCTGTGTGGCTCAAATCTCAATGTACAGATTAGTGACATAACTTACAGTATAATCAGATTTAGATATTCAATAAATAAAAATTTGAGGTCTGTTTGGGAATGTTCTATCATCCAAATGCTGAAATGCACAACCCCCATCAATAGATTTACAAGTAAATGGTGCAAAGGACACTGGGATGTTTGCTTAATTGATGTACAGAACAGGAATTGACACAGCCAATCAACCTTTGTTGATGAGACCGGCAGGTTTCCAGTGGCGGCCGGTGACTTCTCTTCCGAGGGGTGCAAACTAAAAAAAAAAGTGTGTTGAGTGTTGTGTGTTGCTCGTGTTTTCAAAATATGTGTTTGTTGTGCCATGTGAACCATGTGCATCAAGTGTCAAAACCGTTTATGATAAAAGAGACGCTCACGTTCACAAAATACACGCAAGACACTCCCTTAACAGTAAATTCTGATTAAGTATGAGATTATGCGAGTATCTGGCAAACGAAAACATCTTTTTTATCATAAACCCTTTAGACACGTCTGCAGCAGACACCTATTTTGACAAAACAGGTGATGCACATAGGATCACTTGTCGCGCCAAACACATATTTTGAAATTACGAACCACACACACATGATGGGCTGCAAACTTCGCATTGTGCGCCATCGAAAAAAAATTCACCTGCCGCTTCTGCAGGTTTTAGTCATGAAATATACAAAAACTAATATTTATAGTAAACTTGCTGAAAAGTCTTTTGCATTGCTCTGATTATGATTATTCATAAGTTTTTGTTGTATAGCAAGAACAAAACCGTTATTAAAGGGAACATTAAAATAACACTGTGTTTCTATAGCTCATCTAGCAGGGAGGGCATGTGTTAGCGACTCAAAAGTCATGGGTTTTATTCCCCGCAGTGGCGGCCGGTGACTTCTTTTTTCGAGGGTGCACGATGCGAAGCTTGTCACAACGTCTGTAGCACGTCATGTGTGTGGCTCGTCGTTTCAAAATATCATGTCATGTAAAACCCTGCAGATCCTTTGAACGGGTTTATGATAAAAGAGACGCTCACGTTTGCTAGAAACTCGCTTAATCTCATGTTTAATCAGAGTTTAGCGTTAAGTTAGTGTCTTGTGAGTATTTTGTAAACATGAACATCTCTTTCAATGCGTGTGCATCAGGCACGTATTTTGACATGACTCATGATGCACTTGGTTCCCATGACGCAACAAACACATATTTTGAATTTGCGCCCCTCGGAAGAGAAGTCACCGGCCACCACTGATTCCCAGGGAACATACATGCTACTAAATTTTTTTTTAGAAAAACAATGTCCCATAAGTTGGTTTGGAAAAAAGTATTTGCCAAATGCACAAAATGCAAAACACAAAAAATTGTTTTATAAAAATTTTAAGGATGGAAAGCAGAAACTTTTTGGGGAAAAGTTTTTATATTTGAATCTAAAACAAATGAGAACAAGTTATCCTTATTAGTCAAATGAATAAAGTTATCACACGTGGCTGATATATCATATCACTACTTTATCTATTAGAGAAGAAAAAACAACCTCACAACGAATGTAATTTTCTGTACCAAGTTTTGTTGTTCCAAATAAAAATTACTCACAAATTACATCACAAAATTTTTTTTATTTGTCAATTGAAAGTCATTTTTCAACACAATATCAACACAATATACATATTAAGATTTTTAGAAAATCTCAAATTTTAATAGTCCTAATCATACAAAAATCCATGTTAACTTTATTCAGTATATTAAGTTACTAACAAAGGTTATTTGCATAAGAATGCATCACATGCATCATAGCTGCTGGAAAATCAACTTTTCAGCTTGATTTTTATCAATTTAACAGAGGGTTTAACAGAGCGACTTCAGCTAAAATCGTCTATCATTTTCACGTCGCGCCATGACACACGTATCTACGATTACCGGCGTATGCACGCGATTCACACACACACGCAACACGGTAACAAATCTCCGGTATGCACCCCAAACCAAATCAGCCGGTAAAACAAGTGAAGTTTCTCTCAACATGAAGCAGACGATCGTATCAGCTAACGCGCTACAAAACCAAACCCAACAGCAAGTTTCTGTTACAAATCGATAACCGCGTTCCTCGCGACATAATAACAAGTATGTACGTACATTCACGCGCCGAGCACTTGTCGCCGTTCCGTTAGATCCGCTCGCCGTGCGACTGATGCGGAAAACGAAGAAGAAAAAAAATAGTAAAGGAAACCAAGTTAGCCAACCAAGGCTTGTCTCGTTTGGCCTAAATTTCAGGCACGGCCCAAACAAGAGGCAGAACCAAAACAAAGGCGAGCCGACAATTTTGCTTTCCGGTCGAAACAAAGAAAAAGCATTGTGCCAAAGCCCTCGAGTATCTCATATATTTGACCCAAAGCAAAAACATAATAGTAAAGATTTGTGAAATCGAGAAAGCCATCTGTCTTTGTGTCAGTGCGCAGAGCGGTGATTAAAATAAAAGAAATAAAATCATTTTACAAACCTCTCAGACACTCCGCATCACAGACATGAAAACACGGCACAATATGTGACCTGAGTAAGTCGAAGAAAGGATTTTGTGCGAAAGGAGTGAACTTTTTAGCCTTTCTTTACAGATAAGGGGTGTTTTTGCTCTCTGTCTCTCATAGCGCTGCCTGCGCTTCTGCTCTACGCACTGCGCATGCGCGGAGAACTTCCTCCTGAAACCATCTGTTCTAACAACAAGCGCAGCCAGTTTGCTTTTAGTAGGCTAAACGTAGAGCACATTCAAATATTTATTTAAATACGATTGTGTTTGTTCATCAAAAGTCGTAAAAGAATTTAAATAGGACGGTTTAATGCGTTTAGATATATATTAGGACAATAGTACATTTTGTGATGCATATTACAGCTTTAAACTTGTTTGGTAAAGTTTTTCTGTAAAGTCTATTTTTAAATTATGAAAAACCTTTAGTAACAAGCAATATTATTAAATGACTGCTGTTTATCATTATAAATAATAACAATTAATGTTGAGAAATTAAGTGTTATCAAAAAATATAGCCTTTTGTTTATTTCTCGGGGAACACAGATCCTGAAAAAAAGTATTGTTTACATGCACTACAAGTCGCTTTGGATAAAAGCATCTGCCAAATGCATAAGTGTGATACAGTTAGACATCTGCTGCAAAAATTGTTCTGTATAGGCATGGTTGTTAAGTAGACCCGTCCCATAAAGTACATGATGCAATTAGATTATATTAAGACAAGTCATGCAAAAAAGTTTTGGAATTGGGTATGAGCATCAGGCCTACAATAATGTTTAACATGGTAAAAGTTTATTCCAGTTCCCCCTCCCCCATACACCCAAACAGGACTAGTATGTGCCAGCCATCATTGACTAAAATTATATTTTATCCCACTTGTCATCATTTTAGATTGAGGCATGCTGATCGATATCATGTCTAAGAGATTGAATGAGATGCCACGCAATATATCATCGTTTGATATCTCCGAAAAAGATAACAGTATTTTGAAGCAGGTATTGTAATGGTAATGATCCTCAATAAATCCAGGCTATCACTCAATGGGATATGAAAAGCAGTTTGCCAGAGAAGATGTAATATTGGAAATAATAATACATGGAAAAAGTGACTTACGCATATTTTAATGGTTTTTGAAAAACTATTTTTTGTTAAAAGATGTGGGTTCATCAGCTCTGAGTTAAAAGCTCTCTCACTTTCTTCATTACCATGACAAAAACGGTCTCAATTCACTGTGACCTGGCTCTATGAAAACATCAGTGTTTGAAAGTAAGAGGATTATCAACTAAATGAAAAAGATGAGAGTGGATGAACGGGAATCTGTGTGGAAAAATTATTCTATTATCAATCATAAAAGAAGGAAAGTTTAATAAAAAAGGGCTTAATATGTTTGTGTCGGTGGTAAAATGATGGTTTGTATTACATTTACAACATCCCTACAAATCATTTTATTGTAATATAAAACAGTGCTTTTTATAAACACTTTAGTTCCGTTACAAAGTTAGCTGCCAACAGACAAGAAACATCATAAGTGATTGAAATAGTAGCTAGTCTAGGCAGCACCTTAACAATCC
The DNA here is from genome assembly GCF_030506205.2 of Paramisgurnus dabryanus. Lineage (NCBI taxonomy): Eukaryota > Metazoa > Chordata > Actinopteri > Cypriniformes > Cobitidae > Paramisgurnus > Paramisgurnus dabryanus. The sequence continues at coordinate 8,638,576 of NC_133350.1, read as the reverse complement.
CAGATGACCAAAGTCTAGGTTACAGAAATAAAATATAAGTTTAATTATAACTGACATTTCCCCAACTTTATTAACCATTGTACATTTAATTATTTAAAAAAAAAAACTACTATTATGTTTGGACCTGTACCTCTACACTTTTACTATTTTTTCAGCCTAAAAGAACCTACCTTTTACCTAACTTTTTTATTACAAAATAAAAACTTTTGTGAAACAAAAAGGTGCAAAGGTCCGTGTAAAGTAATTTATGAGAATTGTTTCTAAACACATTACAAATGTTAGAAATATATTGCTGAAACACGTTGCAAAGACTGTTAAACTGTAGTACTGAATTGTGGGGTTAGACCACTAAAGCCCCAATAAAGTGAAAGTATAGCGATTGTCTTATTTTCCCTGTCGTGACATATAGGCCAAAGACTGCATCAAGACTGCCTTATTTCAGAATATTAACAATTTTAAACTTGACTATTATTCTTAATTAATCCTAAATTGCTGTAATATGCTTATGACTTGCGAATGTACTGCTTAGTGAACTTAAACCAGGCTTAATGATGTATGCATATGCGCCCTGAGAAACAAGCATATACCAGTAAAACCGCTTCTGAAGGGAAAAAATGTAGGGCTGGACTTGAATTCATCCATCGAATTGTTGAAAGTTGGGTCATGATGCTATTTGCTAATTGCTGCAATCTTTTCCCAGGCCCGCCCTTCTGCCATACCCGGTGACCGGCAGTAAAAAGAAATTGTTTTGAGGAAGGAAGGAAATTTGTGTTTTTGATTAAAGACTCGGCTCAACAAAATCGAGAGCATCTATTCAGGTTGTAGCCGTATTTGAAAGTTGAGAAAGACCAAGAGCCAGTGGGTTTTTCAATAATTCAAATTCAAAATTCAAATTTTCTGTGGTGTCACAAACAGAGAACAGATTTAATATCAGACTTTACACCAACTTTAGAAGAACCATTTTTGGCTGAATGGTCCCATATGGCAGTGTGAGGGACCTTTAATTTTAATAATGTACAGTATAAGCGGCACAGTGTGTTTTGTAACAGAGCAGTTAAGTAAAGATAGTCTTGGTTTAATAGATTTGTGGCACTGGCATACTACAAACTTTTTCATCAGGAACAAAGACAGTACAAGAGAAAAGAAAGAAGGAAATAACAGCTTTTTGAGTTGAGTTTACCCCTCTGGCTTTGTGAACCTCAATTAGAAGACAAAATTCCCTGTCAAGTTGCGAGATGCCCTGCTAGTCTTAACACTGACAAGAAAATGCTTGATCACATTTTCTCAGCGAAACCGTGTCAGAGAAAACTAACCTACATGAAAGGTTTTTTTTAATGTTGCTTTCTTTTTTTCAGATTTTTTTAAACATTTCCGTTTGTATGCAAAAACAAAATAGTCCACAGTAGTTGCAGCTGAGCTGGTTTCAGCTGAACGGTGTCAAACTCAGAATTGATCCCCCTAGCCACTAATGTCTTATGAACTCCAAAGCTACTGCAATAATCATCCGTTGTAATTAACTCTATTGTTTAAGCTCGGAATTCTAATCCGGGAAATAGTAATGAGTTTTAAAACCTTTGGCAACAGAGGAGGATGGAGAGAGATAAAGGATCAAAATAGAAAAAGTAACACATCTTTTAAAAGAGTATTCCATAGAGTCAAATTGTACAGTTGTATGTTGTATTTATTTTCTATAGAGGTAAAATGATATGGAACCATTTTTTTTTTCACATTTTTCACTTTTGTTGCAAAATCTGAGGTACAAAATTACTGTAAAAGTGTTGAAGTCATGTGTATGTGCATGTGAGTGAGTGAGTGAGTGAGTGAGAGAGAGAGAGAGAGAGAGAGAGAGAGAGAGAGAGAGAGAGAGAGAGGGATGGAGGGAAAGGGAGAGAGAGGGGGGGGGAAGGGCGGGGGGATGTTGCTCTGTGTATGACTGCCAGTTCTGTTACAACACTGTGTTACTGTCAATCAAGTGTTAAAGATAGTTTCAGTAGTAACAACATAAACAAGCGGCTTTCTTGGAACAGACGTAATTTCCTGTAAACTCTGCAAAGAATCAATAACAACAGAGTCCTTACAGTAGTTTATTTCTGATAACATGCTAAATAAACCAGTAAATTACTTTAATTAAAATCATAGCTAAAGCGTATCAAAAACTACATTGAGCTAACGTTACTGTGTAAAATGTGTACTATATAACAATGTTAACTACAGATGGGCTGCCAAACATACCTTCACATAGCTTTGATCCATTATCGCTGTCTCCCCTCGTCTTAAGAAAACCAAAACATTTGTTATTTTCGACGAGGTATTCCAAAGTTCAGTTTAGCCACTAGCCAGACCATTAAAGTGCACCTATTTAATTACTAAAAACAACATTATTTTGTGTATTTGATATAATACAATGTGTTGGCGTGGTTTATGTAAAAAAAAACATATTTTCCATATACCGTAGAGTTTTGTAGCTCCAGATATCCTGCCTTCCTCAACGCATAGATTTTGCACAAAAGTCATCGATCGGAAAAGCTCCGTGTCCCTGATTGGCCAGCTAATCTGCACGTCGTCATTGGCCCGAATACCTCTGACATCAGCCAAAAATATGACACTCCTTACAATGTTTGAAAGATTTGCTCACAATGCAATTCTAACAGTAGTTAATTTACAGGCTGCGAGTCAAAGCGGGAGGAATTATGATAAAATCGGTCTTGTCTACGTCAACAGTCCAGGAAGTAAACTGTTGCCAAGAAAAGAGAACTTGTGTCATTGTTTATGGGGTATGTACACTGTAAAAAAAAAATCTGTAGAAATTCATTGCATGAGGCTGTTATTGTATAGTTTTATTCTGTAAAGATAAAGACTTGTTCATATTTACAATTTATTTCATTTTTAACAAACTCTTGCCAATAAACAACTAATTTAAATCTACGGTAAGTTACTGGCAACCAGTTGCAAGTAACACTGTAATTTCTATGGAATACACACCAAAGGAAATGTTAAACCGTGATACAGACGATAGTTGCTCTTTAAACAAACAGAGACCAGAAGTTAAGTTCTGCCCAGATGTGTAACTGCAACAACGCACGTGCATCCAATGAAGCCATCTATACCTTTGATCATGTCTGAACTTCCCCATAAACAGAAACACAAGTAATTTTCGTCACACCTAAAAGATTCCCAACATGTTCTTTGTCTGTATAGATCCAAAAGAACCTTCACAAAACCTTTCTAATGCATTAAATTTCTTTGTGGTGGTAAAAGGTACTACTGACTTTGAATGAAAGGTTTTCCTATGGCATGACTGCAAAAAGTTCAAACATTATAACAAGAACACACTGCTTTTATCACTCATTCAGCAGATGATCTGTGCTGAGAGCACCTCTATGTGTCAATTCAGAATTAGCAGGAATATGTGCAGTAATATATTATAAATGTTGCTTTTTGCTATTTCAAAGACTTCTGTCAGGCGAGTGGTTTAAAAAAAAAAAAAACAAGTAATTATCAACAAAAGCAGACAGTTGGTTTGCTTAATTATGAATAAATGTATTGCCAAATTCCAAACACACACATAGCTTAAAGAGAAGTTAATCAACATTAGCTTTTAGTGATAAAGCATCAAAGGAAATGTGCAGACACAGCGACACACAAAACCACATTGTCTGTCTTGCTAACTGAGAAATCATCCTTAGTTTTCTATTAGAAATAGAAAATCTCTCTGTTCCTTTTCGCTCTATCACTGCTTGTCAGAAGAAAGGACAGAAAAGCGGGAAGCGCGAGGCGGCTAGTCGGTCAGAAACACGCGCGATTCACGCGCTTCCAGCAGCGCGCGCTGTGCAGATAACACACGCGCGGGAATGTCAACGGTTTGACAGGCTTCCGACGGTTTACTCGCTTTCATCTCCGACGCTGACAGCGCTGTTTAAAGCTCGTTTTGTACTTAACTTATATCTAATTTGTGGTTTTGGAAAGAGAAATCACAAATGTTTTGATGGGCTGGTGAAGGAAGAGGCGCATGAAAAAGTTGTTAAACTGCAAAAGACTCCTTGTGATCTGTCACTACAATCTGAGGTAAAAGCTCTGGCTTATTTAAGGGCATATGCAAAAATCACCAGAAATTATTTGGTATTCATTTTTTACGTGTTTACTATAAGTGCCCAGTTTATTTATATTATAAAACTATAATAATACGATATGGTTTCTCATTGTTAGACTGATAAAACTTGAATGGTTGCAGTTGCTATAGTGAATCAAACAAAGCTCACACCTAGTCTCTGTAAATAAACAATTCCCAATCCTTTCTCAGCTTTAAGTCTATGTAATTTTTACCTGTTTTGTTATCCGATGCAAACAGCACATGTATGATCGCTTAGAAAGCTATATCACACCTTTTCTACCTTTTCTTTTTTACCCCAAAATGAAAATATTGTCATTATTTACTCACTTTTATGTTGGACAAAGAAATATTGTGAAAGTGAATGGGACTCATGAACAGTTTGGTTACAAACATTCCTCAAAATATCTTCCTTTGTGTTCATCAGAACAAAGACATTTATACAGGATTTGTAACAGCATGAGAAATGAGAAAATTTTTGGGTGAACTATGCCTTTAAGCGGTTTTTAGGTATGGTTCGTGTCAGTATGGCAAACATTTTTGTGGAAAAATGTCTAGAATAACTGCACTAATATAAATCCAGACACAATCTCTCTCTCTCATTGACAAACAAAAGCACTTTGTCGCTGTGATTAGCCATCACTGACTTTTCACAAAAAAATCTATAAGCTAATAGGTTTCATCTATGCTAATACCAATACTTGTATTGACAGTTTCACAACCAATGCGTTGTTTGTCTGCTGTGAAAATGTTTAAATTGGTGTGTTTTCCTATCGAGCCCTTAAGCCAAACATACTCATCCAATATCTTTCCAAGCAGGTAAAACCCTGCACAGCAAAAAGTCCAGTGTTAAATTAACTCTCACAGAGTTGATTTCAACACTTTTTCAGAGTTTATATAGCTCCACACTCATCAGAGTTAAATGAACACTTTCAAGATTTTTTACACTAGGCCAGAGTTTCGTTTTTGTCTAGCAATCAGGGCTGGAGGCCCTAGGAAAAATTTAATTGGAGGCCCCTCACACCCCTCTAATTTTCAGAATAATGTAAGAAATCATTAAAGCACTGCAGTTATCAAATATGTTTTTCCGTATTACTTTTATTTTTTATCAAGTTAACCAATGAAATTTATCTTAATTTTATTAGAAATTATGCAAAACCACATGTGTTAAACATTTTAAGGGAGGTAAAATTTGCTGTTGCTGTGGATGCAGTAATTTATATATATAAAAAACACAGTTTGTGGAATTACATGTAACAATTTTGCTTTCTTCAAAGAATAAAATTAAAAAGACAATAATACATAGAAAATACCCAAACCCTAAAAAACTACAAATGAAGACCCCCCAGACATTATTTCATTAAATGAGCATCAGTGTTATTTGTTGCTTTTTTATTTTAGCTTGGTATGAATTCCACTCTTTCTGAACCAATATACAGTATAATATCTATTCTAGACCATGTATATGTTCACATGTATTGCATTACCTTAAATATACACATTGAATACCAATACAAATCAGCTGCTCCTGGTATTTAAACAGACATACTAATAAGCTAATTATTTTTACATCTTAAAAAAAATCATATGACCCATTTAACTCTGGGGATTTTGCTGTGGGTTTCAGATAAGGACACCAGAAATTAGAAATAAGCATAATATGCAGCCACAGAAAACAAGTTTCTGAAAGTTAAAATCAGAGCATTAAAAATTAGTGTAAATAATTTAGTTTTACTTACCGTTCAATCTGCAGGACATTTGGAAAAGGTAGTTGACCAGCTCAAATGGAAGACTGAAATGTGTGGGTGGGGTGTAATTACATCTTTAAGGAGTTGGGTTAACACTGGCATGATTAACTCAGTTAATTAACTTCAACTCCAAACAACAATTTACTATAAATGTTAAATGTACTCTTAAATTTCAACTCAGAAATGTTTAACACTTAAATTGTAACTCTCCCATTTTTGCTGTGCGTTTAACCCAGGTTTTATACTCGTGATATTAAAATCCTCCTCTAAAAAATATAATCGGTAACGGTGGCGTCAGGATGAGATGCTATGTGGCATTGTCAACCTTGCTAGGGCTGCACGATTAATCGAGGGAAAATCACGGTCTCATTCCTAAATTATAACGATTCGACTGTCTATTAAACCTTCGACAGAAATCATACCGGAACTTTGAAATAGGGCGCTGTTGCTGAGTCAAAGAGAGTCATCATCATGTAAATGGGGATTTTTAAACAGTGAGTTGCAAAAACAAATTGGCTCACGTGTTTAAACGACGCGGATGAAGCTGGGGTTTCACTGATGCAGCTCGCGATGGCGGATGTTCGTTGTGTTCATTTTTGTTTTAACATATTCACGGACGCGCAAATACTGGCCGCGTGTAGTTCGATTTATTTGCAAACTGTTTTAAAATTAACAATTAAGGAAGCCTCTTTAAAATGCTTATTCATCTTTTGCTTTGTTTTAAGGAAACTGAAAGTAAAAAAAACTACTCTCTTCCAAAAGCGATTGTGTTTTTTTCCTTATTCTCCCATTTAAAAAATTGTTACACTGCTTGAGACAGATTATACCGGTCTAGATGGGTCCTGGATTGAGGTCATTAAATATTTCAGATTTATAAAAAAATTCAAACTGATGAAACATTTTAAATAGATTGCTGCCATTCGGTTTTTTGTCAGATCCTCTAGTAAATAATTATTTTGTTTAGTTAGCATTCAAAATAGCGATCTTCGTTTAAAATTTCCTTTCAGAATCGTGCAGTCCTTGCCAAGTTCTGTGTTTGTTGTGTGCTCAACTGGTCATTAATACTGTACACATTTACAGAAGTTTAATCATCTTTATAACGTTGGTTGAATAATTTTCATTACATACGAACAGATGCCGTTGTGTATAAATTGCACAAAACCCCGATAATCACAACGCACTTAATTACTCGTTGGTTTTCAGCTTTCAGATAATAAAGACAAAACACTATTTATTTTTAATTTACCCTTTATTGATTTGTGTCGTGTTTGTGTTCTCCTCTCGCTACCTTCTTTCTTGGCGTGTGTGCGCTACGGCTGTCCGCTTCCGGGTAGGCTGTACGTCCTACTAAGGGGTCGTTGGTTCCAAAGGTGGTGCATTTATAGTTCCGGACGGGACCATTCATTTTCTTTGTTTAGGGCTGTTTGCCTTTATTATTATAAATTATGTACATGACTTTATCTTAAAGTAAAGTTGTTGCTTATATGCTTTTTAGTATGTTACACTATATTATGTTTATTTCCATCTGCATAAATTTTTTTAAATATAACTTCTTGGTGGGGTGATAATGAGGTGCAGATGGTTTGTTCCTGTGCTTAGGCTGTTGAAGCCTAAATCAGTTATCAGCCTTTGGGGTGAGAGGATGGGGGCTAGTGAGTTTGTCTGAAAGTGGCTGAAAATTATGATTATTGCAGTGTTCTTAAAAAAACAGAACATGTGCATATTCAAGTTATTAAACAAAATTATTTTCCTTTGATTATTGACACAGTAATCTCAAAAGTTGCTTCAATAAAACTCACTTGGGAAGTACTTGTGCCTTCATTACCACATAGCGAAATTGCCCATAGCGTATCATATGCCTGATCAATTATTATAGGTTTGGACTGCATGAAATAAAAACCTAATAAGAGCAAAACCACAGTGCTTCACATAAGAGCAGCCTTAAGCATTTGTGTGTTGAAGCCTCAAAAGACTTATGCGCTTGTTCCTAACTCTTTTTCAAAGGCCACCTTATACTGACCTCAGTTTTAATCAGTACTTACTGACCCTGTCACCTAGTCATAATCTCCAGTGTATTGGATTTAGCAAAGGTCTGTATTAAGATTCAGGCCCTTGGCAGAGGTAGAAGTTTTTTAATTTACCTGTGACATTAAGACAATGCCTGAGGGGCATAATGTGACGCGTATGAAGCCCCGTGAGAGGCCTGAGAAATGTTCAGTGTCTCTATAGAGAAAGCAGAGACACCTCACCGGTGAATTCAAACCGCGAACGGCACGTGAGGTTCCCCGCCTGCGATAACAGCTAAGAAACATGAGCTCTATGGATAAACACTTGCAGCCACTTACCCCAATGTCCACAAACGCTCACACTTATTTATTTCATGTGGTATTTTCTGGAAAAACACTTGAGGAATTGGTCTCAATAACCCTTCAATCACACAAGATGGCTGTTCAGTTTTAATTGTCAGCGGGAATAAATGCATGATTGGGACTCTTGAATATAAAGTTCATATCTACTAATCATTTAATTATGATCGGGAAATGAAGCAAAAAGATTAATTAAGTGGCATTTTCGTGATGCTCTGATTGATTTAGAATTACAATGTCATTTGCCAAGAAGCTCAATAATAATAATTATTATTTAAATAAACTTGAATTTTTATTGCAAGTTTGCAAGCCTGATGTGTCAGACACTTTCCTAGTCAATATCCTGCTGCTGTGATATAAGGATGATGAAATAATCTACAAATTATGATTCATTATTTTTTTCAACTTTTATTATCTCCAAACAGTAATGGAGCGGACAATATCCATATCTTTCCATATAGACTTTAAAAATGCCGCATAATTTTCAACCCAGTGTTGGGTCAAAAGGTGATGAACCCAACCCATTGCATTGTAATCTAATCTATGATGGGTTGTTTTAACCCATTGTTGGGCTGAATAGAAAAAAATTCTGGGTTAATTTAGCCCACTGGCTAGGTTTGTCTCTTTTTGACCCATTGCTGGGTTGAAAATACCCCAGCATTTTTAGTTGTCTCATGGTTGGGAAAAATAGCGACAAACCCAACTGTTGGGTTTAAATAAACCTATGCTTGGTTCTTTCAACTCATGGTTTAGTCAGACGTGAGGTTAATTTTAAACCATCAGTTGAGTTTGTCCATATTTTACCCAACCATTGCTTAAAAACAACCCAGCATCCTATTAAGTAATTATAAATGTTCCTAAAACGGAACCAACAGTATTTTGTAAATGCCTTTGAAAATATCCGCAGCCCATGCCTCTTTATCTTTATCTCTCCAGGCCGTCTTGCACTCCAAGGTGCTTTTTCTCAGCAAAGGAATTTTGCACGGTGCCTTGAAAACGGGACTAACACGTCCACGCCTCGTATCTGCATGATCAGAGGAAAATGAATGGGGTTGTCAATGTTCACACGGGGGAAAATGTATGATCTATTCTTCTTCTAGTGCTGTTTAAGCAGTGCAGTTTAACTTGTTTTACATTTCCCATTTATGTTGTCCTGGGGTCAAAAAGATAGGTGAGGGTTTGCAATGTGGACCCAGTTAACATTATACAATGAATGCATATAATTAATAAATGCCAAAGAATATGAAAAACCCAGCGTTGGGTCAAAAAAGGATATGAAACCAGCCTGTTGGGTTGTAATGTATCCATTGCAGGATTGTTTTAACCCAAAATGCTGGGTCAAATATTAACATTTCTGGGCTATTATAACTCAACGGCTGGGTTCGTCCCTTTTTGACTCAAAGCTGAGTTAAACATAACTTGTAGTATTGTGTTTGACTTCATATAAGTTCATTATTAAAGATTATAAGAATTGTATACCTTAATATTCCCTCCTTCCGTTCTGTGCCTGAGAAGAAGTGCAGACAGCACCCCTTAACTGCACCTTCAAGTCTAAGAGATACCGGACGTTAACAGCATCCATCACTTTCTCTTTTTTAGGATGTGGGGAGAGAGGACGTAGATGTGATTAGCATCCTGGTTGCAGAGTCGTGGTAGTGCTTTGGATTGGTCTTCATGGAAAGGAGCAGAGAGGTGACAGTGATGTATGGTTTCTGGAGCTACGCAGTCTTCGCCTGTTGATTACCTTGTAGCAACCTGAATGCTGAAACTCTGCTGAATCAGTCGAAAAGGTCTGGAGAAAAAAATGCATTATACATAACCGAATAACTTGTTTATGGGTGAATTTCATGAGCAACATGCTATGATTATATTTCATTCCAACGGAATACACTGCAAAAAAATTATTTTCAAGAAAAAAAATCTTAGTATTTTATTCTTGTTTTCATTAAAAATATCTTAAAATTCTTAAATTAGAATACTTTTTCTTGATGAGCAAAACGACACAAGAACATAAGTATAGTTTTTAGATCAAAAATATCTAATTTAAGTGATTTTGTGCATAAAACAAGCAAAAAAATCTGCCAATGGGGTAAGCACATTTTTCTTGAATTTAGTGTTTAAGAAAAATGTTGAAGATTTTTTGTTTACCCCATTGGCAGATTTTTTTTTGCTTGTTTTATGCACAAAATCACTTAAATTTGATATTTCTGGTCTAAAAACTAGACATATTGAGTCGTTTTGCTCATCAAGAAAAAGCGTCTTAATTTAGGAACTTTTAGATATTTTTACTGAAAACAAGACAAAATTATTAACATTATTTCTTCTTGGTAATAATTTTTTGCAATACAGATGTAAATGTGAAACACAATTTTTATTAGAATTTAATATAAATTACTATTGAGAATAATCTGAATTACCAAAAGAAGCAAAAGTAAAATGTCTGACTCTGCACACATTGTGAAAAATAGAAAAGGTCTACCTATTAGTAATCAAAATGCAAATGATCCTATACTTGGGGGGTGTTAACTGATGAATTGCTGCTAATGAGTATCATTTACCAAATTTGACAAGCCCCTGACTGAATTACAGCCACTGACAAAATTTCTCAAAGAAACTAAAAGACTTTGCTCTTTTCAGAGGCGTCATGCCCATTCAAACTGAGGGGGCACCTGCCCCCTTGGTTTTTTTGAGCCAATGGATTTTCATCCAACCTCAAAATCAAATAAGCGTCCATTAATCTGTTATTTGACTTTTAATCTGTTAATATGCACAATATTATACATTCTGTGCTGCATCCTTGTCACTTTTCGGAGATTTTCGCCGTTTTGATAGTGTTTTGATCATGTTACATTACTTTTATTCTGGCGGCAGCTGGCGCTGCAGTCAGAGCGCAGTCGCAGACGTCATCAGTGTCTGGGCGCGCTCACGAGCTCTCTGAAGTTGCTGGCTTGCTGCTGCATTTGGCTATCTGAGGAATTAAAACGTGTTAGAAACGCTCACAACATTTCCAAACCCCAGTACGGTAATGTGCAGTTAACCTTCTCTGTGTAGAAAATGTATGGTTTTAAATGTGACCGTCTCAACGTTATATTAGCAGAGATTCATCTTCTTGGCACAACGCCAAAGTTCGCCAAAGTTCACGCGGGCGCGGAATCTCACATGCTCACATGAGGTAAAATTTAATGCAAAAATCCGTTCCTCTAATAATTTTATCTAAACATATTTTTTAAAATCATTATTGAACATTAAAATCAATCACGTGGCTATAGCTTATGTCATTTTCGTTGTTTATATACTTTATGGATTTAAAATTACATTAATTTTATATGATAATGTAGTTGTTGTGCAAAATGCATTAATGACACAATTAAACAAGCCATTAAGACTTAAATAAAACATGCCGTTTCAGATGTGAATATGATGCAAATGTGTCATTATTCCGATTGAATAGTATATGATATGAAAGTAGTCATCACTTTTATTTTGGAGGTTTTTGCATGAAAGCAGGGGTTTTCAGATTGTTAGAAATGTAAGTGCCATGGAAAAGACTGAAAGCTCTATAATATTTCGTTTGATGTCTGTGTATGCACAAATTTCTGTGAGCTGTTGACACTGTGCCCCCTTAAAAAAAATTGGTGCATGACGCCCCTGGCTCTTTTAGTGAAGTTTTGTTGACACTGTTCTGCATCATATACTTTGCAATGCCATTAAGATTATACAGTATGACACGTGAAATTAGGTTGACACAAAACAGCAGTTAAACTCAGCCATCAGCCGGCCTGGTCAGACTGGAATACGAACGAGCTGAGTCTTCTGTCTCGGCACATTTGCTACGTAATATTAAAAGAGAACAACATCTTCACCACCCAACATTGCCTCTAGCAAGACTATCGACTCTCATCTCCAAGAAGAAATGGATCAAATGAAATATTACATGGCCAATGGTTGCCCGCAGCCACCCGCGGTTGAAGTCCCACATTACAGAGCGGATTGCGGATGCCGTGCTGAATTGTGTCTGGATTGTGTGTGTGTGGAGGGGGGTGATGAGGTGCTTTGCCAGGCCAGGCCCCAGGTGCCAAATGTGATGCTGAGAGAGAGCAGGAGAGTAATTCTTCCCGCTGGAGCGAGCACTCGCTGTTTAAATACCCCGGGCACTTGGCCATCTCTGTCTCACATAACAGCATCTACACACTCCTTTCTACCCGCATGTCCTTCTTCAGCAGTTTGGAGATCAAGAGGAAAACTGTTTGAGAGAGAGGAAGAAAGTGAAGCGAGTGATGGAGTGAGAGAAAGACAAATAGAAAGGCAGTCAAAGAAATAGGGAGGGAGGGAGATAAGACAGCAGAAGTGGGTCAAGGACTCAGTTCAGCCATAATTACAGAACTCCCAACACCACAAGCTGGAAGATCAATCCGACATGGGATTTAGGAACCTATTCTCTCTCTCTCTCTCTCTCTCTCTCTCTCTCTCTCTCTCTCTCATGAATGAATGAATGAATCTGTTTTGCAGAATTTTTTGGCAGAGCTTTTAGTGTCCTTTAACATAAGGCTTTTAACTCTCACTTTTGAACCTAACTAATCTGGAGTGAATTTCACAAAAACATATCCAAGGTTATATCGGACTCCAATACTAATTCACAAGATTTGGCTCACTTTCCATAATGGGACTCAACAGTAATGAGAATTTTGGGGCTTATAATAATAAAAAGACCTGTATTTTATTTATGCAAAATATACTTTTCCATATGTTTCATTCAAACATCCCCAAACAGGGAGGAATTTAGAAACCACCAAACACCTCCATGTTTTCCCTATTTAAAGACGTTACATGAGTAGATACACGAGTAAGTAAGGTGGCGTGGCACAAAATAAAACTTTTGTTTGGAGCCATAGGAATGAATGGGGCTAGGCTAAATGCTAACACATTCAAGAAGCTCTGTACAAAGATTAAAAGTTTACGCATTGAAAAAAGACAGGTTTGTATTAATTCATTTAAGTTGAGATTAAAACATAGTAAAATATTGAAAAACGGTCATGTTTTCCTTTAATAAGTCAGAATGCATGAAATACTGTTATACCTGTCCTTTAAAGGCGGAGTCCACGATGTTTGAAAAACGGTTTGGAAAAGGAGACGGGCCGACTACCAAAACACACTTATAGCCAATCAAATCAAATCAAATGCCGGGTTGCGTATGTGTGGGGCGGGTCTATCAACAGAAGGTCCAGATTCTATTGGGGTAGGGGCGTGTTTGTTTAGGCGATTTCAAATATCAACACTGGCTTTCAAACATCATGGACTCCGCCTTTAATATTACCTTTTTAAGGAGGCACCAATATATCGGCCTATAAGATGAAACAATCAGACAAATTGTTTAAAGGTCTCGTTCTTTCTGTGTTTTTTAAAGCTTTGATTGTTTTTACAGTGCGCAATATAACATGTGTTCATGTCTCACATGTAAAAAAAAACACGGTACTTTTCACACAATTTACTTATCTGTATACGGCTGTTTTCACTGTCATAAAATCGGGCTGATGTCTTTTTTGTTCTATGAAGTCCCTCCTTCAAAAATACGTATCGAGTTCTGATTGTGTTGTTTGTTTAGTGTGGTATGATTCAATAGCAGCTTATCTTCCCGTTAGCTTAGCTGGCGACTGACATATTCCTGTGGGCGGAGTTTAGTCAAAAAACTGTTCTACTGATGTCAATAAAGCAGAAAGTAGAGGGCTGTAGTCCAAACCGGCCGTTCGCTGTGCAAACCAGCACCAAAACCAGCATATGCTGGTCTTGCTGGTATGCTGTTTTTTCAGCAGGGAATATATCGCCTGGCAGTGAACTTCGAGCTTTATCATTTTACAGGTATTATTTATACTATTATAGCAACATGACACACTAACTAGGGTTTACAAAATGGGATCAGAAAGAACGTGACCTTTAAATACAGTCAATAACCAGGGCAGATTACATCCTGGCAATCAAAACGCATTAGATCTCATAATGTGTGATTATATCGAAATTTCAAACATAAGTAGTAAAATGCAAAACTATCGCAATTTATTGTATCGGTAGATGTCATTCCAAGTAATTGATTATTGTTCTGGCAAAGGAATATTGTGTTGGTGCACCCCTATCCCTTTAGTTTGTTTTTGAACACTCAGACAATCCGTTTAGATCATACAAAATAACCCAAACCTCGCTTTTCCGTAAATAACCTCAATCTGTGTTATGCCTTTACACAACAGCTTCACCTATCTGAGGAGTTTTATCACGGGCCGATATGAATTCTGTCAAAATGGCCTGCGGCAGTCTCATGTGTTTTATGATCCAGTGTTAACACTCCATTCTGAATATCTCTCTGGAGACCTAAAAGAAATGACACCAGGCTACATTGACTGAACGCGGTGCCACAGGTCAGCTACTGCCGCCGTGTCTAATGGATTCTCATGAGTCGCCGTGACATTCACATTGACAGGTGATATTGACAAAGAGGCAGTTCAGCGATACATTTTATACGTGAAACACTTATGAGTGCTGTTTCTGAGTTCCCTCTGCCGCCTATGGGCTGTGATACTGCAGAACATCCATTAATAAGGGTCAGCAGACAGCTTTATCATGCTCTCTGCTGTGAAGTTAAACCAAAAAAATGACTAACACTAAGAAAATGATATTTAGGTACTTTGTAGAAATGAATCATTTGGTGTCTTTAAGTATGTGTTAAATAGTTTATATCTGGAAGATGAAGGTTATTTCTTAAATGTCAAGTATATTACCTGTAGCTTATTGGTTTATAGAATGGAACACAAAGGACATTTGTGACCCTTTCTGTAAACTCTAATTGTAAGATCAGGAGTTTTGAGAGTGGCGGCTCGTGACTGCTCATCCGAGGGGAGCAAATTCAAAATATGTGTTGGGAGTGTCATGTGAACCATGTGCATCACGTGTTTTTTGTGTCCAAAAACTGTTTATGATTAAAGAGACGCTCACATTCACAAAATACACGAAAGACACTCCCTTAACAGTAAACTCTGATTACGCATGAGATTATGCGAGTATCTGGCAAACGCGAGCGTCTCTTTTATCATAAACCCTTATTTTGACAAGACACGTGATGCACATAGGATCACTCGACGCACAGAACGCATATTTTGAAATTACGAACCACACACATGACTGGCTACATACATGCTGTGACGAACTTCGCATCGAGCGCCCTCGATAAAAGAAGTCACCGGCCGCCAGTTTTGACATGACAGTATACAGAAAACAGTATATAACAAAAACTGACTTTAAGCCGGGTTCTCATAGACTGACCACAGTGATTTATCAATAAAAAGCATCAACAACATATCCATAAAGAAAGGGTTCAAGTAAGCCCACATAAAAATGAACAGAGGTAGAGCTTTATCCATCCTCTATGGAAACTACCACCCTCCCAAAAAAAACCCAAAAGCTTCTGTTACCTTTTGAAAACATATGTCATAAGTTTAGCATCAAAAGGATGAACACGTCTGCCTATGGCCAACACACCATTGCAACCTGTCAGCATTTGTGTAAAGCATACCACACTGAAGCTCATCTCTCAAAAGCACAGGCCAGGGACAATGTCCCTGAGACAGACCGTCTGCCCATAACTTTGCCCTCATCGGACAGGCCGTTCTCTGTATGTGATTGATAATGCCTGTCCGGCACGAGGTGAAACATACAATGGAGTTTGGCAGTCACCTGATTCGAAAGGATTGCAGAAAATGAAATCGATGCGGCTCTGTGGAGACGCGTCGCTTGATCGACCTCTATCGGACCGTCATCAATACAATTATTGATCCCAAGGGGAAAATGTCGGCCCGTGCGCACCGTCAGACAAACTGATTTAAATTACCGTTGAGAACAAATGCAAGATTTGATCGGAGGAGAAAACGCAGCAATCCGTCATCAAGATAAAAGGTTTCTCATTCATGCATCATGAGTCAGACTGCTGCAGAAAAATGTTTATGATGCACTTTTACAATCCTTGCTCTCATGATATTTCTGAAAGACTGGCTTTGGTTTTAAATCAGCCCACCAGAGGCCTAGCCAAAGGTTCAAGCAGTCCAACTTTGGGATAACAGTGGTTTACAAGTGATACTGTACAATCTCAGTAGGCGAGATGCGACATCGTCTGCTATGAATCTGAAACACCATCGCAGTTATGCTGCAGTTTCGCTTATGCTCTGCTTACATTGTTTGTGCATGCTGTGCAGTTTTGCTTACGCATCGCTCGTGCATACGTGCGAACCAGGGCATGTGTTGAAAGTGTGTGTGTCATAGCAGACTTCCTTACCCTTGGGGACCCAGTATTTTAAATAGTGTAGCAAGTCGCAGACTTAATTTCCCATGCACAATTACACTTT
Source organism: Paramisgurnus dabryanus (assembly GCF_030506205.2). Classification (NCBI taxonomy): domain Eukaryota; kingdom Metazoa; phylum Chordata; class Actinopteri; order Cypriniformes; family Cobitidae; genus Paramisgurnus; species Paramisgurnus dabryanus. The sequence goes on along the minus strand of NC_133350.1, from coordinate 8,621,970 downwards.
CTCTCCAGAGTCTTCAGCCGGGGGCAGAGGAGCCGGAGAAAGCTTTTAATGGAAGAGAGAAGGGAGTAATGAAGAGACGGGAGTTATCTCCTCCCAACACTCCTTTTTTCTTCACTGCCACTTGCTTTTATCTCGCTCTCTCATTATTGGCCGTCTTCTGTGTTTACGTCTTATAATGGTTTACTAATATTTGGAGGGTTAGCTGCCCTCTAGAAAGTGCTTTGCTGTTAAGGCAGACTGCTCTTTATGTTTTGTGCCGTTTAATAGAGTACATATAATTCAGGTCGATGGTTAATGGTGAAATTTGCTATTTTTTTCACAATACTTTCTGTTATCCCAGCTGTATGCAGAAACAACTATTTGTAAGCCAATTGTAAATTGATCCTCCTGAAAAGTGTAAACACCATGGCCCTGTGATGCTACCAAAACACTGCTGTTTGAGTAATCTGACAAACCTAACAACAATGTCAGGTGTTTGAGGTCAGACGATTTGTTTGAATACCAGAAAATCGAGGATAGTTGGAAACCTATCTGAAAAAAGTCTCCAAAACATACAACTACACACTGCAAAAAATGACTTTCTTACTTAGTATTTTTTGTCTTGATAGAAATATCTAAAAATTCTTAATGTACTTTCTTGATGGGCAAATGACCTAAGAAAATAAGTCAAGTTTTTAAACAAAACAAATAAAATGTAAGCAAATTTGTGCATAAAACAAGCAAAAAAAATCTGCCAATGGGGTAAGCAAAAAATCTTGAACATTTTTCTTAAACACTAAATTCAAGAAAACTTCAAGAAAAATTAGCTTACCCCATTGGCAGATTTTTTTTCTTGTTTTATGCACAAAATCCCTTAAATTTGATATTTTTGGTCTAAAAACTAGACTTATTTTCTTGGGTCGTTTTGCTCATCAAGAAAAAGCATCTTAATTTAAGAATTTTTAGATATTTTTACTGAAAACAAGACAAAAACACTAAGATTTTTTTTCTTGAAAATACTTTTTTGCAGTGCAGATATAACATATCTGTGCCGATACCGATATTCGATTTTTGTCTTGTTTTCAGTAAAAAAAAATCTAAAAATTCTTAAATTAAGATGCTTTTTGCCCTAAGAAAATACAATATAAAATTTAAGCAAATTTGTGCTTAAAACAGGCCAAAAATCAGCCAGTGGAATAAGAAAAATTGAAAAAGTAAACTTATTTCAAGAATTATTTTTCTTATTCCATTGGCAGATTTGTTTGCTTGTTTTAAGCACTAATTTACTTAAACTTTATATTTTTTTTCCAAAAACTAGACTTATTTTCTTTGCTCATCCAGAAAATAAATCATAATTTAAGAATTTTTAGATTTTTTATTTTACTGAAAACAAGACAAAAATACTAAGTAAGAAAGTCATTTTTTGCAGGGTAGAACAGTGGTTCTCAAACTTTTTGCAAACGAATTTGAATTTAACAAAACATATTAAATGATATGTATTGCTGTTAGTTAGAAACATAATTTTTTTGAGGTTTAATTACACAAAATTTATGATAATTATTGTATTTTTATAAAATGTCATAAAAATTGGCCCCCCTGGCACCATCACATGTCTCCCAAGGGAGACCCCCCCAATTATAGGTAGAATCACATCTACCTATAGTTTTGCTTTTCACTTTTTTTGTCGAAGTATTATGTCATAAAATTCTAGAAGTAAAGAGTGTACAAACTTTTGTCACAAATTTCAAAATTATCACATGCGTTTTTAGCACACCTTTTGATTGCCAGGATATAATCTACCCTGATCATCAGGTTTTTATAAAAATTTGGCCGATGTCCGATAGTGGGAAAAGCAGCTTTTATCTGCCCATACTGATTATAGGACGATATATCTGTGCATCACTACCAGTGGCAGCCAGTGACTTCTTTTTTCGAGGGCGCTGGATATTAAGTTCGTCACAACATGTGTGTAGCCCGTCATGTGTGTGGTTCGTAATTTCAAAATATGTGTTCTGTGCATCGAGTGATCCGTTGTGCATCACATGTCTTGTCAAAATAAGGGCCTGCTGCAGACACGTCTAAAGGGTTTATGATAAAAAAAGATGCTCGCTTTGCCAGAGTTTACTGTTAAGGGTCAGATCAATACCAAATACAGCATACAAGAGTACCAATCGTATACTTTAAACACTTTTTGGTGGAAGCACTATTAAAGAAAAGAATATGTAAATATATAAGTTTTGTGTTCCACAGAAGAAAAAAGTAATATAGTTTTGAAACAACATGAGAATGAGTAAATGAAGGTTCAGTTTAGAATTTGTAGGTGAAGTGCATCTTTAAATGTGGACATGTTGTTTTCAATAAACCTGGATCTCGATTATAAGAGTGTGCTGGTGTTGTTGTGGTGCGGAGCTGATCTGCCGGCACAGTGATGTATGTGTTTGTTGTTTAAAGTGCACGTGAGAAGAATCCCGCTGGGCTGGAACCCTATTAGAACTTCAGCACTCATTCTTATCTCATCTGATAAAGCGCACAGAGACACGAGCGAGAACGAGAGTTCTCTAATGCACTTCTCTACTGATAGTGAAGAGAGGAGGGGGAAGATACGAGAGAGGAGGAGAATGAAAAGAGTTTGTTTAAAAGCTATTATAATAGTACATTTTCTTACGAACACAACATTCAAAACAATCACATACTTAGTGAAAAGTCTATGGAGGTTCTGATGCTGTATGGACATGTAAAATTAATGTCGTCCTTCAGCAGTAACCAAATTGTAAGAGACAAAATACATTTTGATGCATAAATACTGCGGTGGGCCACCCATTTGCCTATAATGGGTAATCTGATGATCTCTGGCTGAATAGCTAGCACGAAAATATTCAAGGTCCAAATAACCTACAATATTTCCCTTTGAGAGTAGTAAAATGTTGTTTAGCTCTTCTCATAAATCAATGAATCCAATTTCGTAATCTGGGCTGTTGGAAAGTCTTATCAGTGACCTGACTCAAAGAACGCTGTGAAGAAAACTCGCTTAAACATCTGATTCGATCCACAACTTTTTAAATCAATCACATTTGCTGATTTCATTTATCGTACTGTAATCCATTTATCATTTACGGATTTAACAGCATGCAAAATTTTTATTTGGCTTTACAGGATCACACTGTTCTAGCCGGCCAAACTAGACCAAAGTGTTATTCTAGATGTAGGTAAGCTCCTGTTAAAAGAAAAGATATCTTAAAGAATGTAATTTTTACCAAACTCTATCAGACTTATAACAAAATATATATATTTTTTAAAGTACATTATAAGATATCATTAGTGGCTCGTGACTGCTCATCCATGGGGCGCAAATTCAAAATATGTGTTCGAAGTGTCATGTGTGTTGCTTGTGTTTTCAAAATATGTGTTTGTTGCATCATGTGAACCATGTGTTTTGTCAAAATAAGTGCCTGCTGCACACGCGTCAGAACCGTTTATGATAAAAGGGACACTCACGTTCACAAAATACACGCAAGACTTAACAGTACACTCAGATTACGCATGAGATTATGCAAGTATCTGGCAGCGGGCACTTAGTTTGACAAGACACATGATGCACATAGGATCACTCGACGCGCAGAACACATATTTTGAAATGACGAACCACACATGATGGGCTACAAGCATGTTGTGATAAACTTCGAATTGTGCGCCCTTGAAAAAAAGAAGTCAAGATATGCATTTTTTAATCATTATGTGTGTTCCCTGGGATCAAACCCACAACCTTTTGCACTGCTAATGCTGTATGACTGAGCTACAGGAACACTCAATATGAAGTTTAAATGTGAAATTTGAAAACTAGATTTAACCTAAGAAAACGGAAAACCCTCTAAATGCCATCTTTGTCAAAAAAGGATTATGACATTAACCGAATTCAGCACAAATTATACAATCATCAAATACCTTCGCTTTGAATCCACTTAATCTAATCAGAAATATCACTTTGTTTGCAAAATTTGTTAAAAGTGATTTTTCAGCAAAATCCTCTAAGTGCACAGTGCACAACTGTGGATCACATACAAACTTGTGCCCCTTGTGAGTAGTTGGACCTGAATGCATCACATTGCCCTCTTATGTATGGTTCGGTTGTATTTTTATATTGACTTTCACCATTTGCAATGTTTATATTTCATTTTGCAACTTTGTCTTGTCCAAAGAAGTAGATTTTTGCCAAAAAAGCTTACATGCACTTAAGAGGGTTTTGCAGGGAATCACGTTTAAAATAAGGTATTTCACTTACTGACTAAAAACCTTTTCATTGCCATTAATGTGAAATTACTGAACCTAAACATAAGAGACAGATAACAAAAAATATAAATTTACAAAAAACACACTTAGAGGATTTTGCATCCGAACTCCTTAAATAATAACTTTAGGTTAATTCTGTTCTTTATACAAAGTTATCACATGGCTTCAGAATGCTTGAATATGGATACAATTTTTTCCTACTTTGATGAGAACTGTACAAAGACAAAATCTCTAACTTTCGGTTTGTGCAGATATATTTTGACACAAGATTTAAGTTTTTCCTTGATCTTCTTTTATATGTTGCTATCAGCATATAACAAAGGCAGTGGTTCTCTTTTTCAGCCTACAGCCCCCTTGTGTACGTTCCTTCACTTCGTGGCCCCCCAATAAAAATGTATGACATAAAACATTATAAAACTTAAAATTTGAATTAAACAAAATATATTAAATTAAGTAGCCTTACATTGGTTAGTAGCCTTATTATTATTTTATTTTTTTTAGGTTTAATTACACATAATTTTATGATAAATTAACCTCCTAAGACCTGGCGTGTACACATATGTGGACATGAATTTTTTTGTTGTTGTTTGCACCATAATACTTAATTCTGTGTAACTGGAACCTGTTGTACACAAACATGGACAATTACACTGCTTCATGTTCAAATAAATATTTGGTTATTATATTTATTGGTTCTTCCTAACCCGAAATAGCTGGAAGAAATCTGGAAAAAAGAAGACAAACAAAAGCTCGGGTCTTAGGAGGTTAATGCATTTTATAAAATGTCATAAAACTAGGCCCCCCTAGCACAATCCTGCCACGGTCCCCAGTTTGAGAACCACTGCTCTAAGTTAGTGCTGATTTGTTCACAAACTTCAGTCAATCGCCTTTACTGTGTCATACTGCCACCTACTGGCTGATGAGTTTTCATGCAGTTATATCACACCTGTGTTTCCCTCATTTGATCTCATCTGCTGCTGCTAATGTGCATACTAATAACAATTCATGAGGGGAATATGACAGTCTGGGCTTGGCCCATCAAAGTTGGCCCAGTGTTTTGACACTGATAAGAAATGACAGCAGCACTGTTCCAGAACTGGCAAAGTTAAAGAGTGAAACCAGACAGTGAAACAGCAAAAACTTCTCACACGTTTAACCCAATATAAGATTATTAAAACACATCTATGGATCCTCATCTAACAATGCATTTATCTTCATCAAAGACTGCGAGATTGAGATTTATTTATAAACCACTCAAAGACACAGATAGAAAATATGTACAGCATACACATTACAAAAGAGCACGTCAACAGAATTCTTTCAGCTCCTTATTAGAGGTATAAAAGTACACAAAGTTATTGACACTTTAGGACTATGGTGAAATAAAAAGGATACAAACAATAAAGATATTTCTCAAATAAATAAATAAATAAATAATATGGCACTAATAATAATGGCACTAATGTAGTGCATAACTAAAACCCAGCTTTAAAGGGATAGTTCACCCAAAAATAAAAATAATGTCATTAATGATTCACCTTCATGTCGTTCCAAACTTGTAAGACCTCCGTTAATCTTCGGAGCACAGTTTAAGATGTTTTAGATTAAGTCTGAGAGCTTGTTGACCCTTCAATAAAAATCTATGTACGGTATACTGTCCATGTCCAGAAAGGTAATAAAAACATCATCAAAGTAGTCCATGTGACATCAGTGCGTCAGTTAGACCAAAATACATTTTGGCCCCGAAAAGAACAAAAATTATGACTTAATTCAGCATTGTCTACTCTTCTGCTTCTGTTGTGAAGCGCTTAGCAAGACTAAAGTCACGTGACTGCAGTGACATGGCTGACGTGTTATCCTCAGACATGTTTGCAAAGTTTCTTTCCAAACTTACATCGTGCGTCTCCCTCAGACTGTAAACGAAGCCCGGCCACAAAAAAAAAACAGCTGGGGCGCACCAGATAACACGTCAGCCGCGTCACTGCAGTCACGTGACTTTAGTCTAGTGCATGCGCTTCACAACAGACGCAGAAGAGAAGACAATGCTGAATAAAGTAGAATTTTTGTTATTTTTGGACCAAAATGTATTTTCGATGCTTCAACACATTTTAACTGACCCACTGATGTCACATGGACTACTTTGATGTTTTTATTACCTTTCTGGACATGGACAGTATACCGTACATAGATTTTCAATAAAGGGTCAATAAGCTCTCGGACTTAATATAAAACATCTTAAACTGTGTTCTGAAGTTGAACGGATGTCTTACGAGTTTGGAACGACATGAGGGTGAGTCATTAATGACATTATTTTCATTTTTTGATGAACTATCCCTTTAAAGGTTCAAAGGACAATTTCTCACTAAGTTGGTCCAGACAAAATGTGTGAGTTTCTTTTGCCTATTCTGCACAGACTCTGTGATTATAAAATGATTTTAAACATGTTAGAACTGTGACAAAACGAGAGTACTTACAGATATATACAATTTGACCAAAAAATGTCAAAAGCTACCCCATACAGGCCCGATTTCTGTAAATCTGCATGCTCAGGTTTTTGCAAGGTTCTATGAAACCACGTTGATCCATACCGGTAATAAGAGCATTACACAAACTTTATGATTGACGTACACACATAAACATACATACACAGGATACAAACACACACACACACGCACAGAATCTCACCATGGTATGCATGATAACAAACCATTTCCAGGGTATAACATTCACCACGTTCCTTTCGCTGTGTTTAATTCTCCTGTCAGCAATTTCTGTCATCTGGCTCTATTTGTGTGCTGTAAACATCCGTGTTGTGGTCTGACTTGAGATTGCTTTAGTATTGCATACACACTGTGTTAATGAGAGTTCACATGTCCACATCATCGTAAGTCATTGTCTTCTGTGGAGTGCTGCTGGGACTTTCCTCAGGGTTTTTACTGAAACACAAACAAGAATTTATCATTAACACACAACCGGAGAAACAATGTACAGTGTCCACCACTAGAGGGCAGAATTTAGCTATTAAATCAAAAATTTAGCTCTCAACCTAGTAGGTTTCTACATAAAATCATCCTAAATAATATAAAGAACATTCTGTAAAAATATAACCTTGATATCTTTATATTGACTGAAAATGGATATTAAAAATCAATGTGAAATCAAACGTTGATGCACTAAATCTCAAATAATTAGAAGATGAGACTTTAACCTGGATTTCACAGACAAGGTCACATTTACTTAAACTATAAACTGCATACCAATTGGCCAACAATATCCAAACAATATCGATAACAACAGGCTTACCACAAGATGAAGGACATAACAATGAGAAGCAGAATCAAGATGAACCCTGCAGCCATCAGTCCATAAACCCAGAGCTTTACACGGCCGTCTATCAATCAAAACAGAGACATCACATGAAGGTGTTATTCTGACTCGGATTTCAACCACTGTGTCATAATATAACACTATTATAATTTAGCTTGTAGTGGTAGCTGTCAATCAAATAACCTATCCAATAGGAATGAACAGGGAATCTGTAATACCTGGTCCAAGTGGCTGTAGCGCCCAATCATTAATCTGGTTCTTGTTTCGAGCGTGTTCTGGTCTGACATGTCCTGCGCTGGTCTTCACATCTGCTTTCTTATAATCCAATCCTGGAGTTCTGGTGCAATAGTCCAGAAAACCATGAGAGGACATGACCTCTGTGAAGCCCTTCTCACAACCACAAACTCCACTCTGACAGACGGAAAGATAGTGTATATGAATTCAGCAAAAGTTTATTTCTTTACTCAGTGATGAATTCAATGATACATGTATCCATATGACAGCTATTATTACCTGTGTACAAAAAGAAAAGGGTTTGGTACATGGAGGGTGACACTGTTTCACTGCAGAGGGCCGGTTTTGGGCGATGCAACCTCCTAATGGAAAGAAAGAAAATAGGTGAATAATCTTTGGGAAAATCTTAATCTATGCTTTGTAATTTTTCACAATGAACAACCTGAACACTGCAAAAAATTACTTTCTTACTTAGTATTTTTGTCTTGTTTTAAGTACAAATATAAAAAAATAGATAAAATATATAAAAAATATATTTTTCTTAAACAATTAATTCAAGAAAAATTCCAAAAATATTTTGTCTAAAATCTAGACTTATTTTCTTAGGTCATTTTGCTCATCAAGAAAATGCATCCTGATTAAAGAATTTTTCGATATTTGTACCAAAAACAAGAAGACAATACTAAGTCATTTTAGAAGCAGTCACAAATTAGTTAAAAAATAATGCATTCACTGCAAAAAATTACTTAGTATTTTTGTCTTGTTTTCAGTAAAAATATCTACAAATTCTTAAATCAAGATGTATTTTCTTGATGAGAAAAATGACCTAAGAAAATAAGTCTAGATTTTAGACAAAAACTATACAATTTAAGTGAATTTGTGCTTAAAACAAGCTAAATTATCTATCAATGGGGTGAGAAAATTTTGCTTAAATTAAGTGTTTAAGAAAAAAGAAAACTTATTTTTTGTTTTTTTTTCTCACCCCATTGGCAGAAATGTTTGCTTGTTTTAAGCTTAAATCTACTTATATTGTATATTTTTTTGTCTATAAACTAAACTTATTTTCTTAGGTAATTTTGCTCATCAAGAAAAAGAATCCTAATTTAAGAATTTTTTGATATTTCTACTGAAAACAAGACAAAATACTATGTAAGAAAGTCATTTTTTTTGCAGCGTTTAGACAGGTGCTTGTTTGTTAATGGATTAAGAATTATGTAAATCACCCGTGACGTTGACTCCATCAGAGCGCTGACACCACACCAGTCTGCGGTTATGCCTCCATTCACCAGTCATCCATTCATAACTGAGACAGGTCCCACCTGTAAACAGACACAAATACATGAGTGTACATTTACTGTTTAGTGTATAAACAACAGTTTTCAGTCTTGCAGAAGGTTGACAGTCTGCTAAACAACAGATTGTTGAAGAGAGACAGGTGTTCATTTGTCCAAATCTACAGGACGCCAAGTATTCTGCTCTCCACTAACAGATGTGGATAATTGGTGATTTACCATTACCTGTCCATCAACACATCTATTTCTAAGCACGTATTGCAAATGCACGTCCATGACAGAAAGAAGCCTTCAGCAAACGCCGAAATCTCGCAAGATGTTTGGTTTAGGATTCTGGCTAGATGGGATACTGCTAGGGCTAAATCCTGAGAGATGTTGGGTTTAGGGTTAGGTTAGGATAAAAACAGAACTCGGCACTCGACAAGACTTCACGAGATTTCTGCGTTTACTGTATTCCTTCTAGACACACCCGTTTTTATGAAATGTCTATCTGGCAATGCTTTTGTAAACATGTGCTGGGTTCTTAAACAATAGCGGGGTTTCCATCCAAACGTGAGTGAATTTTTTCAAAATTCCCCCCCCCAAAAAACAAACAATGCGAATTAGGTGCGTTTCCATCAAGTTGTTTGAGCGAACAATGGTGGTATTGGTAAGCTATTAACCAACAGTAAATAAAACAGCCCCATATTTGATAAAGACAATGACAGTGGAAACAGCTAAACGGTCAATCTCGTGGGTTTAATGGGTCTCATTCATTAAGCAAGCATACGCACAAATTTTCACAAACAAATCGTGATTCAACAAAAACTTTCATATCACAATTTCTTCTAAATGTACGCAATAATTACGTACACTATAATCAAAAACTAGGCTATAATTATAATGTTTATAACAATGTTGATATATAAAATTTACATGATTATATTTTATTTCATAATATTTTTTGTATTATATATTATTATACATGATCTATATTATTATTATATACATTATAATATACATTATTATAGACGGTTTCAGCATTAACAACATAAACAAGCGGCTTTCGTGGTCAACACGTAACTTTCGGTAACTTTATTTTTTTGATAGACCCTGATTCCTCTCAAATTATATCTATACTTTGGATGCTTTCACAACATAATTCCTAGAGTTAAATTTGTGTTTGATGAGTTTGCTATGATTATAAAATGTGGAGAACAGAATGAGTAAGTGTTTATAAACTTCTTAACATTCACTATAGAAATCTAACATTTCCATTGCCTTTAAAAGGCTTTCCTAGGTTTGAAAACCACAAATTTTAAATTCCAGGTTTTCCACGTCTATGAGAGATCCCCGTATGTTATTTCTTTACATACCTTGGCATGGCTGTGTTTCATAGACCTGGCTTGGACAGCTGTCCTGGTTCTCCGCCACCTGTGTGACTACGGCTCTAGAACGAGCCTGTCGACCCCACGTCTCAAAACTACGCCCATCCAAACACAGCAGCTGACATGAACTCCATGGGGACCACTTGGCCAGGTGACATTCGCCTGATGTACAAGATGAAATCGCAGACAATGAGTAATCGCAAAGACTGATGTCTAACCAAATTGTGTGCAGCAAATGCAAACCTGGGCAAGGGATCGCGCAGGGCTGCTGTAACTCAATCTCACTCCCTTTACTCTGGGAATTTACCACACACCAATGGTCATCTACAGGGACCGGCTGAGGAGGACCTGAAAGAGAACCCCAGTGCACAACACAGGACATTTCCCTCCGACTTACACCCTCACCACAGTCAGCACCCTGTGATGAAAGTCATACAAAGACAATTTGAGCTACACGTCTGTCTCTGGAGATAAAAAGCACAGCTATGCCTATCCATCAGCTAGACTAGCACCAAACCAGCATGGAAATTAGTTCAGGTCTAAGCTTGTCGTTTCAGCTGAGTTGGTTTTACAAAATCAATACCTCGACCCTGCATGGACTCCAGTTCCCCAGCCTCCAGCTGTAGCAGGGTTTGATGGGACACGAGCGAGTCTGTGAGAGCTGAGACGGACACGGACGACCTCCCTCTCCAGCAGACTGTAAAACCACCCTGGAGCGCGTCATCTGACCTGAAAATTTTACAGACGTACCTAAACGTTGGCATATGGAGATGCGAAAGTTTTCCCAGATTCACAGGTAGTGCATTTCACATTAAAGTGCAAGCGCCGTTCGCATGCTTAAATTTAATAAGAGCTCAGGGAACAGTTTACTCATGGGCCTGACGGAGCCTTGAATTGAGATAAATGAGACTGATTAAAGCTTTTAATTAAACTCCTAACAATAGACAGAAGGAGGGGTTGAGCTCCAAGGAGCATGAAGGAACTCACAAATGTTTAATCACAAAGGTGTGTGCGTGTGCGTTATCTTTTCAAAGACACCACATTCATTTTTCGTATTATTAGTTATGCTTGTCTGCTATTATTGTTCATATGTAGGGTTGGGGATTTGTTCAAAACCCCTAATCCGAAATATTAAACTTAACCTGACATGCACTGTTTGTGCCATCTCAAATTACCCAGGTAATGATAGCTGCCATTGCACCGTCTAGGTTGCCAAATATGTAGGCAATGAGTAATGAGTAACCCACTTCTAGCCAAAATAAACTTGAATTTGGTAATTTTTGCCAAAATAACTTGCAAAATGTATGATATTCCATCATGTAAGCATTATTTATGGGCTATTGTTAGACGCCTATTACATTTTCACAGACAGCCCATATTTTAGCCTAGACGTCTGGGAAGTTAACATTGACTTATGTGTGAAAATCCATGTGTTTAACTAACTAAATTTGTGTAATGTCTTGTTTCTAAACTTGCATATTTATTTATTTTTTCTCAAGTCTGCAAAACCTGTAAAAGTTTTTCAGTTTCTCTGTCAAATGCACGAGTCGAGGACAGACTTTTATGCATTGCTTTAAACTCATTTCCATTTGAGACGTTTATCTTTCAGACGCTGATACAAGTGCACATAAACAACACTGCAAGAGAGGTGTTTGTGTTGCAATATCGGGATAATGGGACATGTGCCAGTCGGATTTTGCTTTAGCCGTTTATGACTTTTCCAGGATAAAAGAAAAAAAATGTATGTTATTTTTTGGGCCAGTTTTGCATTTATTTGTAAGACAGTACGTCAGGAAAAACGTGAAAGCATAGGGTGGAGAGATGGGTACAGGATTGGCAAAGGACCTTGTGCAGGGATACGACCTCGGGTCGTCGAAAGTGCGTTTGCACCATATGTCAGAACACTGTCCACTACACAATCGACTCCGACAAAACAAAAAAGTTTTCCACGTTTACATGACCTTAAACATTATCAGTCGGGGGAAACGGAAAGAGCCTCTTCACAAGAATTTAATAATAATAATAATAATTAGTTATATAGAGATTGTACTTTGGTTTCCACAGGTGTGTGAACATTCTGACCAGTTGGACCACTCTGTAAGCAGGCAGTTTACAGGACAGCCCACCTCACAGGGGGCAGACAGCTTTCCTCGTGATGGACCCAACTAAAAAAGAGAAGAAATAGTAAAGTAAGTAAAGTAAGTGAAGTTTTATAATCTCAGTATATTAATAAAAAATATTGAGCACCTCTTTGCACATGCTCAGTTCCACCAGCTTTCCGTCACTGCGGACACAGTTCAGGAGTCGTGTCTTAATCCCCCTGCCGCATACTGCATTTTCACCTATCTGACAGCTACTCCAGTCTTTAAAACACACACACACTTATTTTCTAGGTTAATGTAACCCAGAGTTTGTCCAAATTTAACCAAACCTTGGGATGAAACAACAGAGCACTTTTTAGAATGTAGTAGAGATTTGCCATGGACTTGTTATTACTTGATATGTCACAACTAGCAGTTTTATACTAAAGTAATGATATTTTCTGTCCCTAAGTTTACCCTTACATAACATTTCTTGCATTTTCAGATATTATTTTAAACATTATTTACAGTGGCGGCCGGTGACTTCTTTTTTCGAGGGCGCACGATGCGAAGTTCGTCACAACATGTATGTAGCCCATCATGTGTGTGGTTCGTAATTTCAAAATATGTGTTTGCCGCGTCGAGTGATCCTATGTGCATCACGTGTTTTGTCAAAATAAGTGCCTGCTGCAGACGCATCTAAAGGGTTTGTGATAAAAAAGACGCTCGCGTTTGCCAGATACTCGCATAATCTCATGCGTAATCAGAGTTTACTGTTAAGGGAGTGTCTTGCGTGTATTTTGTGAACTTGAGCGTCTCTTTTATCATAAACGGTTTTCACACGTGTGCAGCAGGCACTTATTTTGACAAAACACGTGATGCACATGGTTCACATGATGCAACAAACACATATTTTGAAAACACAAGCAACACACATGAAACTCGGAACACATATTTAGAATTTGCGCCCCTCGGATGAGCAGTCACGAGCCGCCACTGGTTATTTACTGTTTTCCTTGTGCGATCCACACATTGCAACTTATTTACTGTAACACTAGAAAAGGATTTACTTTAATTCTGGGGACATTTGTGACCCTGGACCACAAAACCATCATCAGTCGCACGGGTACAGTATACTTGTAGCAATAGCCAACAATACATTGTATGGGTCAAAATTATAATTTTTTTATGCCAAAAATAATTAGGATGTTAAGTAAAGATCAAGTTCCATATAAATTTCCATATAAAAATGTATTTATCATTAGTAATATGTGTTACTAAGAACTTCATTTGGACAACTTTAAAGGTGATTTTCTCTTTTTTTGCACCTTCAGATTCCAGATCTTGAAATAGTTGTATCTTGTCCAAATATTGTCCTATCACAAAACAAACCATAAATCAATGGAAAGCTTATTTATTTTTTAAAAATTCCAATTACAAAAATAGTTTCATAGTGTATGATGAAATCTGACCCACACAATATGCTATATTGTGGCTAGGATGCATTTTGAATCAGGATGTGTTAATCTTGTGAATGCAGTACCTGAATATACGTATGAGTATTTAAGACAGGTGACATTGTTACAGGCTTGAGTTTGGTTTAGATCAGGGCAGATGTGATCTCCTTCTGGCCATCTCAACACACTTCGACTCCTCCACCTCAAATCACCATCGTTACAATCCTACAGGAACATAACTAGTTAAAATCATTCGATCACGACAGGTCATTTCTCCATTATCTGTCTATACATCAGTTGAACTCACCACAGAACATTTGGTCCATTGGCTCCATTCTGAGGTCACACAGTGGGTGGGGCAAGGCAGTAAACAGGTCTCAGCTGTGATTGGCTGCTCCTCTTGGTCACACAGCGAGTCGTCCACACTCTCATTCTGGTTCTGTCCTCCCATTTTCACACAGCTGTCAGTCAGAGAAAAAAGCTTTTTTTTTAACTATTCAATGAGAAAGAAACTATAAAAAAATATTCAATGCTCAGTTTTGACTACTTGTGCTATCCCATTATCCTCTCTGACTTCACTTCAGTCTGAAGGGCAGAGTTATGACCTCCCTTATCTTTTGAAGCAGAGTTATGACCCCATGAATCTATTTGGCGCTACTGTGACCTCTGCTCTGTTTTGAACGCTGACTTACAAGACAATTTTGCTGCGTGACGCACACAGGATCTGTTTTATCATCGAATAACAGTGGTAAAACACAATACAATATATCGAGCTGCTCTACCACAAAGGAGACATAATAAAAGTTTTTATTACTCACCGAAGAGACAACACTTCTCTTTAATGAAATAATGGATTATTAATAACTATTTTGATGACTTCAGTCTCACCGGATTTTGCGCGTCCGTAGTCCTTCTCCACACATAGGCCGGCCTGGTGTTGTGTTGGTTGATGCATTGTTAGTGTTTATGGGGTGGATGATGCACATGGACCAGGAGGTCACGTCCCATATATACTGACTGCACTGAGAGTAACAGTGCAGTACCTCAGACACCTGATAACAAACAATAAAACTGTCTTTAACTAAGCGTACAGGTATGTGTTTAGGCATATATGTGAGTTTGTGTGTATATGTGTGAATAAAGATAATATGGGACCCTGGACCACAAAACCACACAGTAAAAAATGACTTTCTTACTTAGTATTTTTGTCTTGTTTGCAGTACAAACATCTACAAATTCTTAAATTAAAATGTATTTTCTTGATGAGCAAAATGACTCAGGAAAATAAGTCTAGTTTTTAAACAAAAAAATATAAAATTTAAGCAAATTTGTGCTTAAAACAAGATTAAGCTTGATTAAGCTTTTATGAAAAAAGCTTGTTTTAAGCACTAACTTACTTAAAGTTTATATTTTTTGTCTAAAAACTAGACTTACTTTCCTAGGTCATTTTGCTCATTAAGAAAATGTATCTTAATTTAAGATTTATTTTTATATTTATTACTGAAAACAAGACAAAAATACTAAAAGTAAGAAAGTAATGTTTTGCAGTGCATATTTTTTCATATATATATATATATATATATATATATATATATATATATATATATATATATACATCATTTGAAAGCTGAATAAATAATTTCCATTGATATATGGTTAAGAATTTAACATATTTGTTAGAATATAAAAATATTTGGCTGAGATACAACTATTTGAAAAAATGCAATCTGAGGGTGAAAAAATCTAAATATTGAAAAAAAATTATCCAAATGAAGTCCTAAGCAACACATATTACTAATGATAAATATTTTTTTGGTATATTTATGGTATATATTAAAATATATATATTCATGGAACATGATCATTACTTAATATACTTAATGATTTTTTGCATAAAATATGATAATTTTGACCTGTACAATGTATTTTGGCCATTACTACAAATATACATGTGCTACACTGCAAAAAATTATTTTCAAGAAAAAAAAATCGTAGTATTTTTGTCTTGTTTTCAGTAAAAATATCTAAAAATTCTTAAATTAAGATCCTTTATCTTGATGAGCAAAACGACTCTAAACACTTAATTCAAGAAAAATTTGCTTACTTTTAAATTTTTTTAAAAATTTGATATTTTTGGTCTGAAAACTAGACTTATTTTCATCTTAATTTAAGAATATTTAGATATTATAACCAAAAACAAGAGAAAAATAAAAATATTTTTTTCTTGAAAATCATTTTTTACAGTGTGTAGCCTAATGTTATTAAAGTACACACAAACACTGCAGGAAGTATGGTGCGTGATCCCATTACCTTAATAATGCCTTGCTATTGCATGTTTTCTGTGATGAGAATATTGTGATACGTAAAAAAGAGGTTAATATAAGACGTGAACTTTAGCACAAATGTTCTGCGCAAGTGCACAAGGTATTTTTGCATCCGATTGATAAAATACTACGATTCATGCGTTTACATGCATACTTTTCACCTGATGATTGGATCACATATCGGACTACACCACCCCTTTCAATACGATCAAAACTTGCATCTGATTGACCTCAATCGTATTGATTAAGGTGTTAACATGAAGGCTTTACAATCCGATTAAAGGACAACACCACCGTTTTTCAAAATTTTATATGTTCTTACCCCAACTTAGACAAATTAATACATACCTCTCTTTTTTCAATGTGTGCACTTAATCTTTGTACAGCGCTTCGTGAATGTGTTAGCATTTAGCCTAGCACCATTCATTCCTTAGGATCCAAACAGGGATGAATTTAGAAGCCAAAAAACACTTCCATGTTTTCCCTATTTAAAGACTGTTACATGAGTAGTTACACGAGTAAGTATGGTGGCACAAAATAAAACGTGTTGATTTTTAAGCGGATAAAAAATGAGAACATATTGTATGGCAGAAGAGCACTTAGTTTGCAGCACTTCAGTTCTCAATACAGTTCTCAATTTTTATCCGTTTAAAAAAATCGCCCATGTTTTATTTTGTGCCACCATACTTACTCATGTAACTACTCATGTAACAGTCTTGCTAAAGTGTTTGGTGGCTTCTAAATTCATCCCTGTTTGGATCCTAAGGAATGAATGGGGCTAGGCTAAATGCTAACACATTCATGATGCACTGTATAAAGATTAGGTGTACGCATTGAAAAAAGATATATATGTATTAATTTGTTGAGGTAAGAACATAGTAAAATATTGAAAAACGGTGGTGTTTTCCTTTAAGCTATCAATACGATTACAAACAGATTATTTGGTTGCATGCAAACGTAGCTAATGTGTGCCTTCCCACTCACACACAAATACACAACGATACACTCACCTGAGCCTTTGTAGACATTCAAATCAGCGATGCATGACCAGCAGCCAAACCGCAATAAAGACAATGGTGGGAAAACAGGAAAGAGAAATAAAATAAAGGAAAGAAGTAAAAATAATAGATAAAGTTTTTTTTCATTAGTAACTAACTTTAAGGTCTGTACTTCAGCTAGGTTATACTGTCTTATTTCTATGAGTGAAAGTGAGCTTAAGGAAACGCTTGCGGACTTAATAAAACTTTCATTTTTACTCAACTTGCCCAGATGGAATATAAAATAAAGAAAGTGAAATACAGGAAAAAACAGCAAAATGCTGAGGGGGATAAGAGCTTCAATCCCTGTAGATCTCTGTCCTCTACAATCCTGACTTAGTGGAACAGAATGTGGTTGAGAAACATTGAGGATGGGCATGAAAGAGGGCAGACTAGGGAGCGACCAAAACCCAGGCCAAATGAATAATGAATCAGGTTTACACACGCTGCCACATCCTCCGTGACTCACATCCACAGTTCAAGATTTTTGAAAACAATACAGACATGAACACACATGTATTCATGTATCATTTCTTTACCCATGGCTGCTTTAAATGAATTGAGCAGCTGTATTAGCAAGCAAAAAGGTATTTAAGGTACATTGTTTGTATTTTTTATAATTTGCAAATTAAAAAATATCAATAAAGACAAATATCACACAGACACATGCACAAAAAAAGCCTCTCACCTGATTTTTGTTATTGAGTTGTGGGCAGGGTCGGCCTCCATTGAAAGGTTTTTCTCGTAGCCACTGAGAGCGAACTTTCACACCTCCACCACAAGAGGCGCTGCAGGTGGACCAGTTAGACCACTCACTCAACCTACAGTCTGTAGAACAAGGCACGTGACAGACTTCCTCTTCATAACCTGTAAAATCATATATGTCATTTTAAAATGTGCCTGAAATGCATTTGTGTCGCAAATTCATTTACAGTGGCTCTGCATGACAATATTTATAATATGTATTTTAATTACATTTAACTTTTATCCAAAGTGATTTGGACATTGCGTCATGGACATGCTATATACAAGCCTTCCTTAAAGGGATAGTTCACCCAAAAATGAAAATAATGTCATTAATGACAGCATTGTCTTCTCTTCTGCGTCTGTTGTGAAGTGCATGCGCATGACTAAAGTCACGTGATTGCAGTGACGTGGCTGACGTGTTATCTGGTGCGCCCCAGCTGTTTTTTTTTTGTGCACACGGGATTCATTTACAGTCAAAGAAGCATGCTGTAAGTTTAAAAAAAAAAACTTTGCAAACATGTCTGAGGCTAACACGTCATCCGCGTCACGTGACTTTAGTCTTGCGCATGCGCTTCACAACAGAGAAGACAATGCTGAATGAAGTCGTAGTTTTTGTTATTTTTGGACCAAAATGTATTTTCAATGCTTAAAAACATTCTAACTGACCCACTGATGTCACATTGACTACTTTGATGATGTTTTTATTACCTTTCTGGACATGGACAGTATACCGTACATAGATTTTCAATGAAGGGTCAGCAAGTTCTCAGACTAAATCTAAAACATCTTAAACTGTGTCCTGAAGATGAATGGAAGTCTTACGAGTTTGGAACAACATGAGGGTGAGTCATTAATGACATCATTTTCATTTTTGGATGAACTATCCCTTTAACACTAGACATCTGAAAATAAGTCATATGTATACATAATACCATATTTATACGATATAAAAACTCATAAATCACCAGAGCTGCTACAAAGCTGTGGTTCCACCAATCGTCCCTTGTGATCCAGACAGGCTAGGGCTCTGTAACGCTTGCCAGCTCCACACTCGCTGTTCCTTTTCTGAGTTTGCCAGTCCTGGACGGCCTTTTGGCCTTCCTGGTAAACTCCTTGGAGGAAAGGATGCCCAGCTTGATGTTTTATTGGATGGAGCAAACAGGGCGACCAGGGACCCTGAGGTTGGGTGTAAAACTCAGAACAGGGGCAGGCTTCTTTCTCCTGGAGAGGAAACAACTCTTGCTGTTGGCAACGCCAGCGCTTTTTACTGCGACCTGACAGTTTGTGTGGGGATGGGGAGAGATAAGAGGAAAAGTTAGATAAGTGATAAGGGCAGGATTAAAAACATTTTACAGGTCGTCCTTTTACTAGTGTCCAAAGTTAACCACTGCAAGTGCCAAATCTGAGAAAAACTGGCTTGTATCTTCATTTAAAGGGGACGTATCATTAAAAGCGGACTTTTTCTATGTTTAATAGACCCTTTTACTGTTTGTACACAATGATGACGTGGCAGCGTATGCGCGCGCATTTAGGCAACAGAAGTATCGTAAGAATCAACAGTGAAGCAACACAAACAGTAAGTTATTTTTAAAAAATTGACTTTATCAACATTTTCAACACAGCTACCAGATCCGTGTACTATAGTGGAGTGGATAAAAGACGTTAGCAGATGGCCAAATATAAAGTGGCCAGATACATATATACGTATATTAGTATATTATATTAGTGCAACCAAACGCAACAACGGGACATTTTGATGTTGAGAAACCGTTTTAATAAACTTTCTGAGTTGCTACCACGTTAGAACCAATGGGGAATAACACCACTTCTGTTGCCCAAATGCGCGCGCAGGCTATTTGATCACGTGAGCTGTAAAAGGGTCTATTGCTATAATTGGGTCCCCGGTGCTTCTATCGATCTAGAAAATGTATAAAAGATAAACCCAGTAACTTAGTTTTGGTTAACCATTCTCTGCAAGCATGTAAAAAAATAGGTCATTGAAATTTGGCTCCCCTTGTGATGTCAGAAGGGGATCATACTGCCTCTTAATCTGCACTATCCAACCACGGCACTGCCATTTAGAGCAGAGATCAGCTCATTTGCATTTAAAAGGACATAATATTAATATAATATAAAGGACAAAAAATATTTTAAGCAAAAACATCATATTCTTAACTTAAGTTAATACCTTTTGTCTAACAATTCAAAATACTTCATTGTAAAAATGTGGCTAAAATGAATTCTGGACCCTGAATGTACAAAAATGGTACCTATCAAGGATCGGTTTCGGGTACGCCAACTACCACAGCCTTGGCATTGGGTAAATCTGCTCCAGGAAGTGAAGGTGCATTCGTTTTTACATGCCACCCGGCACTCCCTCACCTGTACGGGCATCACACCTGCCCACCTCATACAGTCGGCAATATCTGCTGCAGCGTCATCCGCACCGACACAAGTAACGTCTTCAAATGGGAAGGTGATATGAAATAAACAGAGGGTGAGAGAGACAAAATTCATGAACGTAACCCAACATGCTCAAAGAACTAATACATTTTCTTGAAACTGACTTCATGCCCGTCTGTCCAGCTTTTCCAAAAAATTATACAGAATTTGGTCCCAAACACTGAGCCAACCTCTCAGATTTTAACATGCTGGTACCCAAATTTCAGTTGCCTGGGTTACTGTAGGTTTTCTGGATGCTGAAACTCACTTTGAAGGGATACCTGCTGTGCAGTAAGAGGCCTTTTAATTTACATGTCCCAGCAGGAGATTTAAAGTGGACTGAAATGTCCAAGCAGTGCTAAAAGATGCATTTTTACAACTGCCTATACACAGAAGGGAATTCCTTCAGGTAGTCAAATCTCACGTAGAAAACAATAAATCTGTTACCTACCTCTTAACTCTAAGCCAATCCCGCATGGCTCTGTGGGTCCGC
The DNA here is from genome assembly GCF_030506205.2 of Paramisgurnus dabryanus. Classification (NCBI taxonomy): domain Eukaryota; kingdom Metazoa; phylum Chordata; class Actinopteri; order Cypriniformes; family Cobitidae; genus Paramisgurnus; species Paramisgurnus dabryanus. Next base: position 8,600,903 of record NC_133350.1, on the reverse strand, counting down.
CCACAGCATGTCTCACCGAATCAGGTACCAGAATGCACTGATGCCAGCGGTGGGTCTGCCATCTGCCAGAAAACAACATGTGCTGGGGTTTGGCTTATGTCCAGTTATATCATAAAAAATTAGTAATAATTATAAATCTAGTGGTAGTTTATATCAGTATGATGTACTGCATGGACACAAGTGTTTATGTTTTCCCTGATCATGTTTGTATTGGACTGGAAAGAGTTTTTTTTACCTGTAAACAGGACACAGAGGAGGCGGCTCACATTCTCTCTCCTCATAAAGAGTGTCTGGACACTCCTGACCTCCATTAGCAGGTTTCTGGATAATGATCCTGTGACGAGACTGGGTTGAGACCGTTTCATTCACTAGATGAGGGAAGAAGATCAAACAGGCCTGACTATTCATTGAAACATTCTTTGAAAGTTTCTTGTAAATGTAAGATATTAAATAACAGGCATTCCTGTAATTATAAGGTTTGGCAATGTGTGTTGATAGCAGTCAGTGTGAATTTATATAAAATTATTTAGCATTTGTCTCACTCACCTAAAAAACTCTGTAAATGTTTCCCTAAGAAAATTAAGCATGTTTTTTGTTTTAACTGTTGTAAAACCATGTTTACCAAAAAAATTAATAGTTAAACCATGGTTACTGTAGTAAAACCATGGTTTTGCTATTAGCAGTTAATACACACACACAAAAAAAAAACATAATTACTACACTTGTACCATAAAAATAAAACATGGTTAATTTTCGTAAGGGCTGACTCAAAATGCAAAAACGTAATTGTTAAACAAACTTGAAGAGAAACTACCAAGTGTTTTGTTGTTTCTGTGGATCATTTGTGTTACTGCCCTTATGAAAATGAACCATGGTTTTTATTATAGTGTAGTAAAAATGTAGTAATCATGTTTTTTTGATGCATTGATTACCATTTGCAAAGTATGGTTAGTGCAGCATGTTTTGGGTTTAAATTTATGCATGTGTCAGATGGGGTGCGCGGGGCAAAAACTAACGCGGGGTTAATTGTAACACGGACTGTTTACATTGTTGTACAGGGTTGAGGGATTAGTTTTTCTCTTATTTTTTCACGCTGCCAAAAGAAGATTCATGAAAATGTATAATGTTTTACCAGACAGTTATTGATGAACGAGTGTTTTGGTGGCATGTAAGTAAATTTTTTCATCATATGATTTTTTTCGGTGTCTAAGCTGGGTGTGTAAGATACCAAATCCAATGCTATGTCATCTTAATCATTGTCTTGTTGACTAAAACATAGCATCGTTTTGAAATATGTCTGCAGCTCTTAGCAACTTTTTTGGTGGGCTTGAAAATATTTTGACCCAGCGGGGTTAATTGTAACGCTGTGTTACAACTAACCCCTCAGCACTTACAATATGAAAACCGCTTATGTTAGCGTAATTCTTGCCGTTGTTTTAAATAGGCTACACACGACTGATTGCTGGCTGCCAACAAAATAAATGTGCCTGTCTTTTTAAAAATTGTGAGTCAAAATTTATAAAATTTATTTTTGTTCATATCTTCAATATTGATTGAATGAGGTCACGTCAAAGATTAAAATCATAATGAAATTAATGACTAAAATCAGACTTTGATACTCATTATCTCAGAATTAGATTTTGAGACTTTAGTATGGTTTTTAAAGACTGGGTCACATATAAAAAAATTTTTTTTTGTCATAATTGTGCTGCCTTTTCTCATATATTTAAACATTTGTATCCATTAAAAATTGAACTACTGTTAGAAAAGGGCTGGATGAATGAATATATAAACAATATTCACTTTAAGTATATAGACAAAATAGTATTGAAATATTTGCCTGCAAACTTAATTTTTAGCAAGTGTTACAACTAAACCCCCTGCCTGTTACAATGAACCCCACCTATGGGGTAAGTTGTAACGTTTGCACTTCTGTCACGTTTGGTGTAATTGTCCAAGAATGGTAAGTAATAGAAACAAACTTTAAATGTTCATTTGTAGCAGAGATGTGTGGGTTGCTTGCGTAAAAATATAATAAATCATACTCAAATACTTTTGGAATGATTGAGCCAAAACCAAACAGCGTTAGGTTGTGCCCCGCTCTCCCATACTTTTTCATGCAATGCTCCACCACTGAGCTATATGTATTTCATGTATTTGTAATAAAACCATGGTTAATTTTTGTAATAGTCTCCTCTATTCAAAATAATGCTGCCACAGCCTACAGATGAATTTGAAATTGGAACTAAATATAGCAACATGCAATGATGTGATAATCTACCAGTAGTTATGACAGACATTGCTGCATCTCACGGTGATTGGCTGTCGCCAAGTGTTTTCATTTCACATTTGCATAAATTTGAGATTTCTGACACAAGCTTCACTCTAATGTCAATCCCACAATCCACTGCACAAACCTGCAGCTCAGCTCTAAAAGAGAATGAAGTGAAAACTACCGCTTGTCACCGTGCCAGTTAGGGTTTAAAGCATAAATGTGTACAGAAGAGATGACTGTATGTTTACCTGGTAAACATGATGTGGGACAGGGGCTCCATTCACTAAAAGGTGTGACGACACAGTCAATTTGGCAAGGTAGAGCACAAGAGCGGATCGATTCGGGGCGAGATGACTCAGGGCAGCTAAAGCAGAATCAGTACAGAAATACTCACAATTTAATACATTTCAATTCCATTCAATTCAGGTTATTAGAGAGCCCAGAGGATAGTCTTATTGCTTGTTAGTTGCTAAACAGACTTCAAGGGAAAAAGTAAAAGCTTTATCAAATGATCTATTTTCCTCAATTTGTTACGGTTATTGCAATACCCAGTAAGAATGTAGTGCAATAAAATAAATGTGGATAATAACTCAGATCATCTGCTCTTGACAGAATGTTTTTATACTAAAATCTCTGGCTATTGATCAAAGACTTTGTGAGACATAAAATGTCTTGTTCTTTGGAAAAACATCTGAGATAAATAAGAATTTTAAATTTAATCTCAGCGATGTCTATTAGATATAACTGAGACATTAAAGCGATATAACACATAATATGTGAACCTGTCCAGGCTAAAGTCTCATCATCTAATGATGAAATCAGGTTCGATCTCATTGACATGACCTTATTCAGTCAATATTAAAGGAAAACACCACCGTTTTTCAATATTTTACTATGTTCTTACCTCAACTTAGACGAGTTTATTCACGCCTCTCTTTTTTCAATGCGTGTAATTAATTTTTTCACAGCACGTCATGAATGTGTTAGCATTTAGCCTAGCCCCATTCATTCCTTAGGATCCAAACAGGGATAAATTTTGAAGCCACCAAACACATCCATGCATTCCCTATTTAAACACTGTTACATGAGTAGTTACATGAGTAAAGTATGGTGGCACAAAATAAAAGGTGGCGCTTTTTTAAGCAGATAAAAAATGAGAACTATATTGCATTGCGAAAGACGATCAGGTGCAGTAATATTGACGGAAGTTTGAGCGAGAGGGGGAGGAGTCAGGAGTAATGATGTTACTGCGCGCCGAGGTCAAAGTGCTGCAAACTAAGTGCTCTTTTGCCATACAATATAGTTCTCATTTTTTATCCGTTTAAAAAATCATGTTTTATTTTGTGCCACCACGCTTACTCGTGTAACTACTCATGTAACAGTCTTTAAATAGGGAAAACATGGAAGTGTTTGGTGGCTTCTAAATTCATCCCTGTTTGGATCCTAAGGAATGAATGGGGCTAGGCTAAATGCTAACACATTCATGAGGCGCTGTACAAACATTAAGTGCACACATTGAAAAAGATAGATATGTACAAATCTGTCTAAGTTAGGGTGAGAACATAGTAAAATATTGAAAAAACTGTGGTGTTTTCCTTTAATATTGACTGCATTAACGTTATGTCAAGTGAAATCAAACCTGATGATACTTTAGCCTGGACAGGTTCACATATTATTCTAAATCAGTTTACACAATAATACATTACAAACATACACAGTCCAAATAATAAATCTAGTGTAAAAGATATAAGTTGTTTCTTTACCGTTTTGGTAAAACATGTCCATTGCCAGCTTTTCTGCAGGTGACTTGGCGCATCTGCACTCCAGTGCCGCAGGCGTCTTCATTCTCCATCTGGCCTGTGCTGTTCCTCTCACTCCCATCTGTGATAGAGTCTGGCATACAAGGCTCCCAAGATGAAGTATCCCAGTAATAAACTGAGCAAGGGTTTGTACCACAGGGTCTCCACTTCTCCAACTCAGATCGTGAAGAACATGGCTTACCTTCTGCAACCGACGGTAAAGAAATATGTTGTTTAGTTCCTTTTATGTTTAATAACAGTTTAAAACAAAGCAAAGTAGGCTTCTACTACTGTATACTTATGTATAATTTTGACATTTTGAAATTTACTTCATGTTTAAAGACATTATAAGTAAACATTGATTTATTATAGAAGGGTCTCTCAAACTAGGGTTCACAAACCACCGCAGGGAGATTGTGAGTTGATGAAAAATAAATAAATTGCAATTAAATCATAAATAAGTAATCCAATAGTGGTAATAATAACAATGTAAAATACTACAGATAAAAACTTTTAAACAAACAAAAAATAAATGTTTTTAAACATGCAAATGTGCTATTAAATTATTGAAATATTTACTTATATTAACTCTTTCACTGCCTTGATGAGATATCTCGTAAATTAAGAGAAAACGCTTCCCAGCCAATGACGAGATTTTCCGTCTTTCCGCAACTTTTTAAACCCGGAAGTATTGCCCTATGGCAAGCGGCTGCATGTCCGTGTCTGTTTTAAAGATCACTCTGAATGGGATCTCTATGAAAAGTCCGTCACAAAAATGGAATTATCTCTGCTTTTTGCTCAAAATGTGGTGTTTTTGCAGAAACCTACCCTTATTCAAAAGCTGATTACAAAAGAACTACTGAAGGTAGGATGAAACGTTTTTTTTTTTTTTTTTTTTTTAAGCAGAGGGTCTGTTCTTTCATTTGGTATATTGTATGTTTATATATTTAAAGAAGAACATTTTCTGGAAGGCATTAAACTTTGGTGAAAATCATGAAAAACGCTGGCTGGCAACTTTTTTTTTAAAACGCTGGCGGTGAAAGAGTTAAAGGAATAGTTAACTTTAAAATGAAAATTCTGTCATTATTTACTCATCCTCATGTTGTTCTAAACCTGGATGAATTTCTTTTTTCTGATGAACACAAAAGAAGATATTTTGAGAAATGATGGTAAACACACAGCAGATAGTGACCATTAACTTCCATAGTAGGAAAAAATATATTTTGGAAGTATTGTGATAAATGATGAAGAAAATATTTTAATAAATGATGGTAAGCACACAGTTGACGGTACCCATTAAATTCCATCATATTTTTTTATTCCTACTATGGAAGTCAATGGACACTATATGCTGTGTGTTTACCATCATTTCTCAAAATATCTTCTTTTGTGTTCAACAGAAAAAAGAAATTCATACAGGTTTAGAACAACATGAGGATGAGTAAAAGAATACAAGATTTTCATTTTAAAGTGAACTATCGCTTTAATTAATTTAGGTCAAGTAGGCTGACAAAAAAAGTTAGAAAACCCCTGTATTAACCCCTAACCTACAGAATAACTTTTATTAACAAATACAGTATAGCATATAGAAAAAATGCATAGGAATATATTACACTGTTTAAAAATGATAATCCAAAACAGGATAAATTAACAAATTGTAGTTTAAATGCCCTGTAAGTAGTTTTGGATAAAACCATCTGCCAAATGCATAAATGTAAATAATAAACAGAGAATACGCTTAATAATAAGCTAAATCACATGCATTAAAATGTATATTGATGTCTGTGGTAAAAAGGCCATATGTTCATGGGGTCAACTAGAAGTCATATCCATTATGAGTAAGTCATAAATAAAGCATGAATAATTAAAAAGATAGAGCTGCTTAATGGACACCAGCATAAAAGAAACATGTGTAAATAGGACAGGACAAGGATTAATAAATGATCTACAATACACTTTAAAAAGCGTATTAGAGACTGAACTTTAATAAGGAACTGTGTAATTCAGTGTCTAAAAAGGCGCTAAGTAAAAAGGATATCTTTATATCATCTACTCTACTTTCACCCAGCTTTGGTTCAAAAAAGAGATGAACCCAACCCTGTAACCCACAGTTGGCTCCGTTTCTGGCTTAATTTAACTCAACAGCTGGGTTTTATAGTGAACAATATCTATAGATTTATAGATGGATAAAGCTTTCAGTTAATGCAGACTACCTAGTGAAAAACAGATTATGATGTTGTGATATGCTGCACACTTATTTTCAACCCAGTGTTAGGTCAAAAAGGGACAAGCTCAGCCGTTGGGTTAAATTAACCCAAATATTTATATTTGACCCAACAATCGATTAAAACAATCCAGCATTTTAAGTTGAAACAACCCAGCATAGGTTAAATTACAACCCAACGGACAGGGCTTTTACATTAAAAACATTTTTAGATTGTACATCTTTGCAGTCCAAACTTTTAACAAGTGTGAACCTACGCTCCCCAGGAAGAGCCAGGATAGTGCGAGAGCGAGTCTGCCTTCCCTCAAAATGTTTACTGGAACAAGATTGTGAACATGGAGACCAGGAACCCCAATCTCCCATCACACAGTCTTCTGGACAGGCCATCTCACAGGTCTGCTGGGCCGGAGTAAAATCACCTGGACATCGATCACTAGGGGCCGACTCACCTATTATACAAAAAATACATTTTGACTGAATGCATTAACTTCAAAAACACATACACACAAGCCTGTTCTTTCTTCTATTTCAGATTCCTGTTACAAGATGTTTTTCTTCTCCAGTAAATTAGTATTCATTTAACATCCTATTGTAATACGAGGGAATATTCAATTAAATACACCAGTACAAAATTATGAGGGCTTTTTAAATAACAGAAATATCTCAGACTTCTTTCATCTTCCAATAATTATACTGAAAATACTAAAAATGCCGTGAACAATCAGTTTTCTGTAATTAAAGTAGAAAATTATGCAAATAAGTTGTTTAGCAGGCATGGTGATTGCTCGGTTCTCTCCTCAGAGACTACGAATGAGCAATATTAAAGCAACTGTAATTGTAATTAACAGACAGCTTAAAAATAATCATCCTGTAATGAATTTAACAGTAAAATATCAGTGCTTACTAAACAACTCTTTGAAATGATTTATGACGATCGGTCGGTGGCATTAAGTGGTCAGATATTTTTGTATAATGACCTCTGACCTGTACATTGACGTCTTCCACACTGCTAGTTTCTTGTTTCTGTGGTCTCTTTATTTAAACTCACATACGTATCTCAAATCAATACTTTATGTGCATTTGTTTGTTAATCAATTTATACATTTTATCAGTACGTGTGAAATTGAACTAGACGCTGCTAATGCAATATAACACATGCTGTTTCTGCTCCTTCATATATCCAAAGAGTTTTCAGTTTGATCCAATTTATAAAAGAGAGATCAGCTCTACCGATTCTTTCCGAATAGGCTCGAGCTCCTGGAGGCTTACCGTGGGCGGAGGCATGAACAAGCACACACACAAAACATTATACCTAAATTGTCTGGATAACTTATGATTCACTAAATGTTTGTGTCGTTTACATTATATGCACTTACGTGTGATCGCCAACAAAACACAGACATTTGATAAAGTTTTACTTAAAGGAATAGTTCAGCCAAAAATTATATTAAACTCATGATTTACTCACCCCCAAGCTGTCCGAGTTGCATATGTCCATCGTTTTTCAGACAAACACATTTTCGGATATTTTAGAAAATGTTTTAGATCTTTCAGTTGATTAAATATAATGTTACGGGGTCCACGACCTTCAAGTCCAAAAAAAGTGCGTCCATCCTTCAAAAATTAAATCCAAACGGCTCCAGGATGATAAACAAAGGTCTTCTGAGGGTAATCCGCGCGGTGTTGTTGTAGAAATATCCATATTTAAAACTTTATTAACGAAAATAAATACCTTCCAGCAGCGCTGCCATCTTAGACTCCCACAGAGCAGCAGCAGAGTAGCCTCCGTAGGCTGCGTAAGCTCTCATTCTGAATGCGAACGCGACTAAGATGGCGGCGCTACCGGAAGGTATTTATTTTCGTTAATAAAGTTTTAAATATGGATATTTCTACAACAACACCGCGCGGATTACCCTCAGAAGACCTTTGTTTATCATCCTGGAGCCGTTTGGATTTAATTTGTGAAGAATGGATGCACTTTTTTTGGACTTGAAGGTCGTGGACGCCGTAACATTACATTTAATCAACTGAAAGATATAAAACATTTTCTAAAATATCCGAAAATGTGTTTGTCTGAAAAACGATGGACATATGCAACTCGGACAGCTTGGGGGTGAGTAAATCATGGGTTTAATATCATTTTTGGCCAAACTATCCCTTTAAAGCTGCTACCGTGAATAAACTAAATCCATTGTTTCTATAATACTGCGTTCATTGGGAAGCGGAACAAGCTTAAATTACCCCCCACAAACAACAACACTTCTGTGGTGATGTTGATTTTGTATCAGTTCTTCGTTGGTGTGTGCGATATTCCAGTTAAAGTGCCCATATAAGGACTTCCACTGTACTTCCTGCACTGAAATTACCCATAAAAGATATAAAGGTATAGGTATAAATCTTTCATGTTCGAAAAAACTTGTAGGAACCCTGTCGAAGTACATCTGGCACAGAAATACTCGTCACACGTCCTGCTTTTTGACACTTTGCCTACTTTTAAACAGAAAGCATGAAATTACTTTAATTAACCCCCCCCAACTTAATAGGGTTTATAAACAGTTTAATTGATTATAACAATGAAAACAATGATAATAACCCTGATAAGCAATGCGTCCATTAAGGGTATCACGATTTCGATTTTAAATCAAAATAGTTTGAAATTAAGTCACAACCTTGAACTTCAAATAAAAAAATGGAATCGTCAATGCTTCCACACCCCCATGTCACATCTGGTCGGCTTGCCAAGCGGAAAAAAAACACGTGTTGAGGGCTGCGAGTCAACCTCCTCTAACTTAGCTAGTTATAGCCAGTCAAAAGATAAAATGGCAGATGCAGAAGACACCACGCGAGCTGCTCTTTACAAGGAAAAACAAAAAAAAACAGCATGCGCCTCCCAGCTTCATCCCACCGGCATCTCCGGGTTCAAGATCAGATTTTATATTTCATAAAAGTCTAGTCTAAAAATGGTATAGCATAAAAAAAAATTTAAATCGAGAATCGAATATAATCATGACCTTAGAATTGAAAATGTAATCGAATTGAGGATTTGGAGAATTGTGACACCCCCAGTGTCCATTAAATAACACTTAATTTTGTTGTTTAAAAAAACACACTTAAAGCAACACCAAATAGTTTTTTTTACCTTAAAATAACGTTTCCAAAAAAGTTTCAGTGGTCATCCACTCAAAACAGGGTGAACGGCACTTTCACATTCGCTTTGCAGCCCTCTATCGGCCAAAACCGCACTAAAGAAGTTTCCAACCGTCGGGTAGTGGTCCTGTAGTTCGGGTGAAAACTACAAAAACTTGCTTTACGGCAGACCTACAATCCAATCAGAGCCAGCTATGCTGCAGTATTTACGACAGTTCTAATGAACAATTACGCGTCTAACCTGTAGGGGGAGCAAAGAGCAATAACTCTTTAGTGTTGCTTTAATAACTCGGTCATTAATAAAATGTACTCTCAGTGTGTTTCTAGTTATTTTACATCGGCTTTCAGTCAGAATTCAGAGTTAGATCTATTCATTTCATTACACAAAAACCCTCAAGAGTCCCTCACTTCTTTCTGATCACCATACTGGAAGCATACATTTGTGTTTATCCTCTAATCCTGTACGGTAAGATCTTCACACAAAAACAATGCGGTTTGGCACGTACAGAAAGACACAGAATCAACTGGTAGATGTTCTTCAGGTTGTTGTGCGATAAAAGATAAAAGTAAGGTAATAAAACAGATCCCCTCTGAGAATCAGATATCGAGCTGCTATAGTTCATTTCTTCATTACGTCTCAGATGCAGGAAGGGCAGCGTTTCTCCAATTGATGCTCAGCCCTCAAAATCAATCTTTTTGAATCAAATGTTTTGCCTTAGACGTAAATGCACAAATGGTGCAAAGCGACTGAGGGTGCTCTTAATATGTACTTTTATGAGCTTTGTAACCACCGTCCTTGCCTGTTGTTTTATAAAGGGTTATTTTCATTGTCTTTGTGCCGTGCCAGACGGGGAGTTTTCCACCTAACTGTTGCAGGAAACCATTTCCCAGAGTTATTATGTACCCAGTACATTAAAAAGCGCATCAGGGGTGCAGAACTGTTTATAGGGAGCAGTCAGAAATCAATAGCAGGAACTGCCTCGTAAACATGTATCAGACTTGCAGTCAGATCACAAAACCTGTATTGACAGCTATTAAACCATCAGACAGTTCTGTAAACTGTTAGACACAAAACACGCTTCAGTGATCCCATCATCATATTTAAAACACACAGACCCGCATTGAGTATTTTGCATATAAGGGGACAGCAGGGTTTGGGCTTAATCAATCAAAAAATCTTATTTTTACACAAGCAACACATATCTGCTTATAAGCAACACCTAACTCTTTCCCCGCCAGCATTTTTTTTAAGTTGCCAGCTAGCACCAGCATTTTTTAAGATTTTAAGTTAGTGTTTTATAATTTGGGTAAAGCACCACCTAATGGATACTATGGATTGCCCCAAAAAAGTTTCATTAGCAGGGAAGAGTTTTTTCTTAATTGATGAGATAACTCGTCAATGGTGGTGTAAGAGTTAATCGGGGTTAGAGCTATTTCATGCATTCTGACTTATTAACAGTGTTTAAGAGCTGGATTCATAGGCAAAGTGTCAATGTATGACAGAGTATTTTTGTGCGAATGCACTTCGCCAGGGTTCGAACAAGTTTCTAAAAGTTTTTTTGAGCATGAAAGATTTATACGTAGGAGGTAATACTACTCTATATGTACTCAAAAGATTAAAGGATTAGTAAATTCTCTTAAAAAAAAAATCCAGATAATTTACTCACCACCATGTCATCCAAAATGTTGATGTCTTTCTTTGTTCAGTCGAGAAGAAATTATATATTTTTTGAGGAAAACATTCCAGGATTTTTCTTATTTTAATGGACTTTAATGGACCCCAACACTTAACAGTTTTAATGCAGTTTAAAATGACTCTAAACGATTTCAAACGAGGCATAAGGGTCTTATCTAGCGAAACAATTGTCATTTTTGACAAGAAAAATAAAAAATATGCACTTTTAAACCACAACTTCTCGTCTTCCTCCGGACCTTTGACGCGCCTCACGTAATAGCTCACGTCAAGAGGTCACGGATGACGTATCGAAACTACGCCCCAGTGTTTACAAGTGTGGAGAAAGAGGACCGTTCCGACGTTGTTGTATGTGGAATGATAATAATTAATGTCTTTGTGACAGTTTATTGTGTTAAATGGTCCGCAAATGTGCGTTTCATATATGCAACATGTGACCTTTCGACGTCACTACCTACGCAATTACACGAGGTCGCGCTGGCGCATCACAGGACCGGAGGAAGACGAAGTTGTGGTTTAAAAGAGCATATTTTTTATTTTGCTTCCAAAAATGACAATCGTTTTGCTAGATAAGACACTTATGTCGTTTGGGATCGTTTAGAGTCCTTTGAAACTGCAATTTTAAACAGCATTAAAACTGTTAAGTATTGGGGTCCATTTAAGTCCATTAAAATTAGAAAAATCCTGGAATGTTTTCCTCAAAAAATATAATTTCTTCTCGACTGAACAAAGAAAGACTTCAACATTTTGGATGACATGTTAATCCTATAACATGAGATAAGCAGAAACAATATGTGTTATGGGAGCTTTAAGGGTTTGTCTCTTATACAATTACAGAGACGGATGTCTAAGTGTTACAGTTTACCCCATGTAAACCTTTAAAGAGCCCAGATGCAAAACGTCTAAGTGCGTCTGACATGTTTACTTGTAAATGAGCATTTTTTTCAGACTCTTAATGGATTCTGCCAACAAAGCAATGGCCTCTATAATACTAAGTAGTACATTTCTGGAACAGCAGGTTTCATAACAAGACCATATTTATGCAATGTTACTGCAGAGAATAACCTAATTACTGTACGGCAAGAATCTTATATAACTTCAAGTCAGCTGCATTTCACATTAATGGGTTTGGCATTTAAGGTTCACTTCTCATATATGCAACATCCCTAGTGCATGCTGGGCAGATGATGCTGTCAGGGTTAATGCATATGTGTCTGATGCAATATTCAACTCTGCCATGTCTAGTCATGCCTGATGAAAGCCTATCCGGGAAAGTACACATTTTAGGAGACATGTATGTTTCAATGTATTATTATATACAGCAATAAAAATGCATGTGAATATGCATCGGTGCAATCAGAATAAAAACATATTTAAAATCTAAATGTCAACATCTGTGGGTGGGTGCCAAATATATACTATAAAAATCTGTAGTTAAAATCTGAAACACACCGCAATACTAATACATATCGTCAGGGTTTATACTGTATATTGTTAGTGTCTGGACTGCAGTGGTAACACTCTATAAATCACTTATTCACTCATATCCTTTCTGATGGTGGACATCACAGACACTTGTCATAGATGAGTGACAATTGGACAATACTGTCACAATCCCCCGAAGGCCTCCTCAGGCTACATTTGTATATCAGAACTACAGTACAACACTGTGACATGCATCAGTCTGTCAAAGAAGATTCTGATCTTAAACCTGTCAGAAACAGCTTAGAGATACACCGTTTGCCCACTGGGAGCAGAGAAAATGAAAACCACTGATAAGCTGTTTAAACAAGTAAAACAACTGATCATTCAAGATCTGACAAAGGGAATAATAGAAGGCTGGACACAAAAAGAGTGAATAGAAATAGGTTGCTAAGATGTTTAAAGTGGTTTAAAGCCTGTTGCTATGAGTTGCTACAGTGTTCTTGGTGGTTGCTTAGGTGTTGTGAGTGGTTTAAAGACTGTTGCTATAAGTTACTACAGTGTTCTTGGTCGTTGCTAAGGTATTGTTAGGTGTTGTGAGTGGTTTAAAGCCTGTTTCTATGATTTGCTACAGTGTTCTTGGTGGTTGCTTAGGTGTTGGGAGTGGTTTAAAGCCTGTTGCTATGATTTGCTACAGTGTTCTTGGTGGTTGCTTAGGTGTTGTGAGTGGTTTAAAGCCTGTTGCTATGATTTGCTACGGTGTTCTTGGTGGTTGCTTAGGTGTTGTGAGTGGTTTAAAGCCTGTTGCTATAAGTTGCTACGGTGTTCTTGGTGGTTGCTTAGGTGTTGTGAGTGGTTTAAAGCCTGTTGCTATGATTTGCTACGGTGTTCTTGGTGGTTGCTTAGGTGTTGTGAGTGGTTTAAAGCCTGTTGCTATGAGTTGCTACGGTGTTCTTGGATGTTGCTTAGGTGTTGTGAGTGGTTTAAAGCCTGTTGCTATGAGTTGCTACAGTGTTCTTGGTGGTTGCAGAGGTGTTGTGAGTGGTTTAAAGCCTGTTTCTATGATTTGCTACAGTGTTCTTGGTGGTTGCTTAGGTGTTGGGAGTGGTTTAAAGCCTGTTGCTATGATTTGCTACAGTGTTCTTGGTGGTTGCTTAGGTGTTGTGAGTTGTGTAAAGCCTGTTTCTATGATTTGCTACGGTGTTCTTGGTGGTTGCTTAGGTGTTGTGAGTGGTTTAAAGCCTGTTGCTATAAGTTGCTACGGTGTTCTTGGTGGTTGCTTAGGTGTTGTGAGTGGTTTAAAGCCTGTTGCTATGATTTGCTACGGTGTTCTTGGTGGTTGCTTAGGTGTTGTGAGTGGTTTAAAGCCTGTTGCTATGAGTTGCTACGGTGTTCTTGGATGTTGCTTAGGTGTTGTGAGTGTTTTAAAGCCTGTTGCTATAAGTTGCTACGGTGTTCTTGGTGGTTGCTTAGGTGTTGTGAGTGGTTTAAAGCCTGTTGCTACGAGTTGCTACAGTGTTCTTGGTGGTTGCAGAGGTGTTGTGAGTGGTTTAAAGCCTGTTGCTATGAGTTGCTACAGTGTTCTTGGTGGTTGCTTAGGTGTTGTGAGTGGTTTAAAGCCTGTTGCTATGAGTTGCTACGGTGTTCTTGGATGTTGCTTAGGTGTTGTGAGTGGTTTAAAGCCTGTTGCTATGAGTTGCTACAGTGTTCTTGGTGGTTGCTTAGGTGTTGTGAGTGGTGTAAAGCCTGTTGCTATGATTTGCTACGGTGTTCTTGGTGGTTGCTTATGTGTTGTGAGTGGTTTAAAGCCTGTTGCTATAAGTTGCTACGGTGTTCTTGGTGGTTGCTTAGGTGTTGTGAGTGGTTTAAAGCCTGTTGCTATGATTTGCTACGGTGTTCTTGGTGGTTGCTTAGGTGTTGTGAGTGGTTTAAAGCCTGTTGCTATGAGTTGCTACGGTGTTCTTGGTTGTTGCTTAGGTGTTGTGAGTGGTTTAAAGCCTGTTGCTATGATTTGCTACGGTGTTCTTGGATGTTGCTTAGGTGTTGTGAGTGGTTTAAAGCCTGTTGCTATGAGTTGCTACAGTGTTCTTGGTGGTTGCTTAGGTGTTGTGAGTGGTTTAAAGCCTGTTGCTATGATTTGCTACAGTGTTCTTGGTGGTTGCTTAGGTGTTGTGAGTGGTTTAAAGCCTGTTGCTATGATTTGCTACAGTGTTCTTGGTGGTTGCTTAGGTGTTGTGAGTGGTTTAAAGCCTGTTGCTATGAGTTGTTACAGTGTTCCTGGTGGTTGCAGAGGTGTTTTGAGTGGTTTAGAGCCTGTTGTTATGAGTTTCTACAGTGTTCTTGGTGGTTGCTTAGGTGTTGTGAGTGGTTTAAAACCTGTTGCTATGAGTTGCTACAGTGTTTCCTGGTGGTTGATATGCTGTTGTGATGTTTTGTAGCCTGTTGCTATGGGTTCCTCAGGTGTTTCCTGGTGGTTGATATGCTGTTGTGAGTGGTTTAAAGCCTGTTGCTTAAGTTGCTACAGTGTTCTTGGTGGTTGCTAAGATGTTGTGAGTATTGTTAAGCCTGTTGCTATGAGTTGCTAAGGTGTTTATAGGCAGTTGATAAGTTGTTGTGAGTGGTCTATAGATTGTTGCTGTAGGTTTCTAAGGTGTTTCTATGTGGTTGATAAGTTGTTGTGAGGGTTTATAGCCTGTTGCTACGGGTTGCTAGTGTGTCTCTAAGTCGTAAATAAGCTGTTGTGAGTGTTTATAACCTGTTTCACCAGTATGGGTTGCTAGGTGGTTGCTCTGGTGTTGTGAGCGGTTTAAAGCATGTTGTTAAAAGTTGCTACATAGTTCTAGGTGGTTCCTAAGGTGTTATGAGTGGTTTATAGCCTGTTGCTACAGGTTGCTAGAGTATTCTAGGTGTGTAATAGGCTGTTGGAGGGCTTTATAGCCTGTTACTATGGGTTGCTAGGGCCTTTCTAGGAGCTCATTTACTGGCCCAAGTCTCTATGATACTCTGGTCATTGAATACGTTTCACCAATAGTTTGACCAAAGGTTATGTTTTAAAATACCAACAATGTAAAACTAAACCTTCTCACCAGTGACAGAGAAGCACCCAACAGTCTGTTCTTGGGTTCCTGAGCCACATGATCCATTGTGAGGAACACAGGGCCCCTGAGATGTCACTCGCCACAGGAAGCAGATGGGGTCATCACAGATCATTGCTTCGGTGATATGAGGGCAACTGTGTGACTCTACCCAAGACTCAGTAATTACAGAACGTTTCCTTACCCTGAAACCTGAAAAAAATCACAGTATGCACATACAATATAATACAAACTGTCAATAATCTAGATTTAATTATAGATTTCTTAAGACATGTTCACAATGCAAAGGCAGCACAGAAGCCAAATACTAAATTAGAGTCAAGGGTCAAGCTTGGTTAGCATGGACTCAAACTGTAAGATTCTGGGAGTCTCTACTAACAGCTTTTTAAAGGGAGCCGTGTATGTAGATAATACAATTTTTGGTAATCATATAAAATGAAACTCTGTGGCTAATCTGTATGAATTCGTACATCTCATTTGTTTTTGTTTTTGTCTGTCTTCTTTCACTCAGGGTCTAGTGGTGGGTCTTCATTATTGCTTTTTTAAATAATTACACATTTTGAACGATTCACATAATACAAATTAATCTGAATTAGTCACCACGTAAAATAATGTTCATATTATATTAAAACTAGACTGCCAGCTCCATTTGACCTCACATCCTACACAAATATCCAGTCAATGAGATGAATAGAAATCCACTCAGGCTTTCTCCATGTGTTACAAATCTACAAGACAATCACATTGATAAGGATTTACACTTCTTTGTGGTGAATCTGCAGAAAAGACGACTCGAACCAAAAACACTCACTGTTGCAGCAGATGCCATTCCCTAAGAGAGCTTTTACAGCAAGCATAAATAATAGATGAATACAACTGTCCCATCACTGTCAGCTTACTAAAAGGGGGCAGGACTACAGCTCAATTTTTTTGAAGCACGCCCCCTTTCAGAGTTGTCCCCTCGGACACAAACCATTTACAGTTCTGAGAAGGAAAACCAAGGTCAAGGATGCAAACACGAGTGTGTGCTTAGAGAGATTTAGAGGAAATGTGTGATACAGTTTTATGGGATGCTTTTTGTCTCTTACCTCTCCTCCCTTGAGGTTCTAAACAATTGTCATGGAGACAAGGTCCCCAAGGTGACCATAGTGTAAGGGGGCAATGTTTCTGACAGGGGATGGAGCAAGACTGAGCCAAGGGCGGTAAAGGTCCAGTGCACAAGTTCCTCCTAACAGGCCTGTTGACTATAATGAAAAACATTCAGGAATAGAAACAGAGAGAGACAAGACAGATTTACCATAACGCTTCTCCACAGGAGTTATTCTATTAAAATTGTTTTCAAAACTGTATGAAATGCATTTTTGGAAACCTAATATAAGTCTGCTCAAAAGTAAATGTAATTCAAATCCGCCCTTTCACTGTGTGGCCACAGATTACCATTTAAATCAAAAAACAGAAACGCAGAGAAAAATAAATCCCGCCGGTTAGCCCTCAGCATTAACGGCCCATAGAGGATTAAAGAAAATAAAAGCAATCGTTCCTGTCTAGGAAACTTGTCTTAATGGGTTTACTATTAATAATAAAATACTTTCATTTGAGTTGATCAGATTTGTTTATTTACTATACATTAGAGATAATAATTCACCCGAATCAGCTGTTAAAAATATATATTATACCCGCCACCTATGAACCTATATTACACTTTAGTATATCGCGTGGAATGGTGCGCTGTGATTGGTTAAGCGGATTTTTTTTCATTCTGCAGAGAAAGAGAACTGGGGTTTGGAAAAAAGGGGAAAAAAGAGGACAGAATAACACAGTGGATATTGAATTTTGCATAAAATTAAGAATTTTATTTAAAGCAAAAGTTAAACCCATGCATTGTTCGTGTGGATATAACTGCAATCTGCACATCACTATTGTATTTAAAAAAACCACATGGTAATACTACAGTACGCTTTTAATAAATAATAATATGCTGAATTTTAAATCAGTGGTCTTACTTTGGGATGGAGCTGTGTTGTTATGGATTTTGACACAATATGCCTCTCGGGTCTGGATCCCACCTCCACACAGGACACTACTGTTGCTATGGCGATGGTCCTGTTGACTCAAAAGGGGAGTAACCTGACATGGACTCCATTTGGTCACGCTCCATTCATACCTGGATTTCCAGTAAATTAAGATTAAGGGAATGCAGCTCAAATCACATCGATCTGTTTAGTCTTCCTAAGAAACAAATAGGTAACACTTTACTTGAAGGGGTGTTCATAAGACTGACATGACACCTTCATAACCATGACATGTTGGCCGTGAACATGAAGGAGATTTTATGCACGTTTATGACAACTGTCATTAAGTGTCATTCGTTTAACTATGTCATTTTTAATGCAAAGATGACAGTGTTTGAGATGTCTTTGTTATGACAACTTGACATTAACCAATACATCATAACTTGTCATGACAACTTGACAATACCAAAACAGCATAACTGACCACTTTTTACCAGTGATACAAACTGAATTTGTCATTAAAATGTCATTAAGTGTTAATACTTGGTCAAATAGTTTTATAACAGCGTCATAAATATTTTTCTTGACCTCAGCTACAGTGGTAACAATATAATTTGTCATTAAAATGTCATTAAGTGTTAATACTCTGTCATATAGTTTTATAACAACGTCATGAATATTCTTCAGTTCATAATGTTTTTTAAAGTTTCTGCCATGTGTTTAAGAAAAAGATTATTATCCAATAATAATAATAATAATAATAATAATAATTTATAAAATTTTACTTTATTGCATTTGGAGACCGATTCACCTAAAATTAAATGAAAACAGTACAATAATGAGTTAAGCCATACAGCGTTAATTAATTTAAATGTTTTTGTTAGTTTTTTCTTTTATGTCAGAAAATTTCAGAACCCTCTGTGTGAGGATGAACACGTTCTGTTAGTTGTCAGTTTATTGTGCACATACTTAAAGTTAAGTATAATCTTAAATAGTCTGTTGCATTTTGTTAAAGTATTGGAAAATATTTGTCATAGTATTAACACTTAATGATATTTAAATGATTGTTTAATGTAATGTTAACCCATGAAGCTAGATCGTTTCTTAAGTTTGATCATTATGCTATGTCATGTTTATAACAGATTCATGACAAGTTATGATGTATTGGTTTATGTCAAAATGTCATAACAATGACATTTCGAACAACGTCATCTTTGCATTATAAATGACATAATTGAACAAATCAAAGTTGACATAAATGTGCATAAAATCTCCTTCATGTTCATGACACGTGTCATGTCATGATTATGAATGTGTCATGTCAGTCTTATGAACACTCCTTCAAGTAAAGTAATATCAAAAATGTATTTAAAAATCATTACATCTGCATTTTTACCTTGCGCAAAATGCCAGTGTGTCTTCCAAAATATTACAGCGTTGTGTTTCCTCCAGTGCGGGGCATGACTCTCCACCAATAGCTGCTCTCATTAGGGTGCGGTATCTACTTCTGAAGCCAGGTGATTGGTCGGATGTTCGACAGGTCTTAGAACAAGGACTCCATGTTGACCAATCAGACACTTTGCAGTCTCTGGGCATCACGCAGGATCGAAAGTTCACCGGGTTGTTGTCATGGTCACAAAGGCTAGAGAAAAATGTATTGCATCATAACATTTACAACAAAAAATTTACGACACTGTAAAATGAAGAATTGTAGTGTTGTAAAAAGTTGACTGATATGTTGTGAGTGTCCTTTACACCTACTGGTTTTGTATGTTTTTCATTTTAGTTTTTCATCAAATTTTTTGTTAAAGATTACATTTACAAAAAAGTCACATTAATTTAAATGGTTATTAAAGGTTTTCTTCTATGACTGTTGCCTTTTTTATTTTATTTGATTCTTCTGAAGCTGTTGGCATGCATTTAGCCTCTGGCTCGCATGATAAAAAGGTAACAATATAAACAGAATATTTCTCAAGCTGTCTTTAAACTCTCCAAGGCTTTAACATTGCTGCTGATTCTTGTGAATATATTGGCATACAAAACACGACAAAGCAAACTATGAAATCCTGGGAGAGAGTTGGGGTGGTTTGTGGGTGTTTCAAAAGTTTTTTTCTGGCTTAGTATAAATGCGCAAAAGTTTGAAGACCACGAGGGAAATCTTGTTATCAGGAAACATGTGAAAATGATATTAATGTATTAGTCATTTTGTGTAAACGAAAGCCATTTTTGCTAAGTCCCTTTAGGAAAGTCACACCACTGGGCGGCAATGTTTGCAACGCCTCCGGGCAGTTATTTTTAGTTATGCAAGACTAAACTTCTATCTACTTGAATGGGGAAAGACGGATAAAATCACAATTAAACAACATGTTTGCAACACCTCTGGGCAGTTATTTCAGTCATGCAAGACTAAACTCCAATCTACTTGAATGGGGAAAGACAGATATCTTTAAAATCACATGCTAAAACCACAATTAAACAACATAATTCTGTCCAACAACACTGAAAAAAATGATTCATTGAATTTAATCAATTTTTTAAGGTAAGTGGTTGCAATCAATTTATTTTAGCTACATTTAAACAAAAAAGATTAGTAAAGTAAAATAAAATATAAAACTTTTGTTTAAATGTAGTTTAAATAAATTGATTGCAACCACTTCCCTTAAAAAAATGATTAAATTCAATGAATCATTTTTTTTCAGTGAATTAAACCTGACATCAACTGTACCATAACTTTTTTAATTAATTATGTATTAACCCTTCAGTAAATCATTAAGAAAATCTGTGATAATAGTAAGAATCTGACATGAAGACAGTGAGATTATGAGTTTTATGCACAAATGTGCAACACAAATTGGCAATGTGATGACAATTACAACCATAAGAATTACCATATTTAGATGTATGTACATATTTTAAAACTTTTATATGCTCATCTTAAGTATGTGTTAGAAGTGTCAAGTAAGATTTACTTAAAGTTGTTTACCAAAGTTGTTTACTCATTCACAAAAATGCATCACTAAATAAATAATATTTGGCAGAGGAACAACTTTTTGAAAAACTGGAATCTTCGGGTGCAAAAAAAGAGAAATATCAATAAATAAAGAATATAAAAACGTAAAAGTCACACATATTACTAATGATAAATATATTTTTATGTATTTACGAAAGGAAATTTACAAAATCTCTTCATGGAACATGCTCTTTACTTAATATTTGATCATTTTCACCTATACAATGTGTTGTTGGCTATTGCTACAAAGAGTTTGGTTCCAAAACATGATAAACGCCATTAAAGAATTTTTTTTACCACCAAAATCATTATTGTATCAGGTCAGTATTAAAAAATATTATCTTTTCTCCATTTTTTTCCAAACAGTGACAAACGCTAGTCCTCCTTCTCTGCAGAATGCAATAAATCTGCTTATTACACGGCTCTCTGGAATGCTTGATTCTGATTGGTCAGTTGAGACATTTGCAGGTTCGTTCTTTTCGAATAATAACCGCTCCAAAATAATAACGCATAGCCGGTACTACTTTTACGAGTTAGATCCCTCCGCGCCAATAAAGATTACTGTTTGTTTGGCGCCATCTTGTGACAAACACTGGACAACCACGACAAGACACAGAGAGCTTACTGAGACTGAACTTGACAAAATAGAGCATGACAGCTACGAAGCCAACACACAAAAAAATACAGAATGGGCATTAAAACTTTTCAAAGACTGGCTAAAAGAGAAAAAAATGGAGACAGACAAGTATGAAGCAGAGGATCTTAATAAGGTATTACGATCATTTTATGCATCTGTGCAAAGTTTCGCGGAAGGATAAAAAATGTTAATTTAAAACAAATATGCCAATAAAATGTTTCAAATTCATATTCATGTCCAGTTTTTTTTCTTATGTGACAAGTAGCCGTGTAATAAGCGGGATAATGTAGAGGCAGCCGGTAGTTATCGGGAAATAAGCCCCTTCAGTGTGATACAAGACCCTCCGCTTCGCGTCGGGTCCTGATCACACTGTCGGGGCTTATTTCCCGATAACTACCGGCTGCCTCTACATTATCCCTTACTTAACCAATCACAGCGCACCATTCCACCCATTGTAAAAATAAGGGCGGTGCTTTGAATAAACACAGCATCTACTCTGTACTTTGTGATGAACAAACAACAACAAAAAAGAATACTTTTGATGGCATTGATAAACCTGTGGTGGTTTTCTGTGGCGGGGAAGAAATATAAGCCATCAAAATCTAATAATTTATGTGAGGGGCACACGGGCGAAGGAAAAATGCCGGCTGTTGCTTGTTCTCAAACACAGCATCAAGCTTCTGTCATCCTAACACATTGACCGCAGGGGATTTTATGAAAAACTTTCCATTATTTTACTCTAAGTCAACGACTTTCCAAAAAAAAAAAAAAAAAATTCAGCGACGATGTTTATATCTGTGTATACCACTAGTCAACTAAATGAATATAACATTGCAAAGATGAATGCACATTTATATATTGATTCAATAGATTTATAGCATTTTGGAAAAAAATTGGCATGGATTTATTGCATTTTCGTAAAAAATAATCAGTTTAATTCAAATTATGGATTTTAATTTTTAATGTTATTATAACCGTAAGATGCTATGTGAAAGTTTGTAACAAAAAATTGTGTTTTTCATCTTGTCAATTTCTTGGTATAAAAACAAATTTTTACCCAAATTAGTCAAAATAGATTTATTGCGTTTTGGAACCAAACTCTCCATGTATACCCATGCGACTTATGACTGGTTTTTTTGTGGTCACAAATGAGTAAGCAAGGCCATAAATAGTACCGGGTTACAGAGTTAATTTGTATCTCAAGTCACTTTTCCAGGGTCATAAAATATTTGGTACGTTTTCAAAGTTGGTTCCATCAGAACTGTGTCCTGGAAATTGATTTCCATGAGCTACTGAGGAAAGTTTGTCTATGGACCTGAACTCAACAGATGATATCATTGATTTTTTTTTAATCAAATACAAACTTTTATAAACCAAACATAATGCAATGGGATTTTGTTTTTCAGTTTCTTTGTGAAATCTCTACTTTTAAGATAAAAGCTGTGGTTTACTTGTCTCACTGGAATTCCTCTGTTCTACAGTGTAGTGTTTCCTAACATGTGGGGATCTTCTGAATTGTGTCTTAAATTTTTATATTCACTGCAACACATTGCAGTCCAGCGCTCTCACTGGAGCTTATTACTGGGCTTCTCAAAAAGGCAACAAGTACTATTTCCATTAAAATCGAATTAAAAATGTATCAAGTATGGCAGGATTGGGATGTTTCCTGGCCAGAAAAAGGGCTTCTCTGGTTTCTTTATCATCCAGAGTAAAAAGTAACATTAAAACACTGTGTAATAAAAAAGTAAATCCAAGAATAAAGGGATGTTTTTTGTGTAAACACTATCAGATTTTGTAACAGCATTATTTAAAATGTAATAAAGTAAAAACTCTATGTGACATATTATAATAAAGGTGTACATTTTTAAGACAAAAAGTACACTGACTGTATCATTTCATCATGTCTCCCATTCTCAGTGTGAGTTGTGTGGGTCATAAAAATTATATATGTATGGATGTATAGATCATGTATTCATTTATTAAATAAAGACCCACCTAAGCATCGAATTCTTTCCATCACTCCTTGTACAACGAAGCTGTCTGGTCTGGTAGCCGATTGTGATTTCCCACAATGCTTTGTGGCCTCTTTTATCATCATTGTGATTTTGGCGATAAACATTTTCAGTTTGCCGCTTGACGAAGTACGAACCTTTGCCTGCTTGTGTCAAATCCAGCCCAAAACTAAAGTCCACTGTTGTTTTTCCAATGGGTGCCTTTCCTTTCACCCTGCAAGGGCTCCAGGGCCCTACCCATAAACTGTAACTGTACTCCTGTTGGTCAGATGGACATTGGGCTGGGTGAGTGTTGTCATAGTTACACGGGCGTGTCTGGGTAAGACTGGGACAGTCAGCTCCTCCGTAAAGGGGTGCGGCCAGAACGTGCCTGGTGCGTTGCTGGAGAGCCGACCCGCAGGTACGGCTGCAGGTGGACCAATGAGAGAAGGCGGAGACGACGCAGTCGATAGGGCAGGGCAACAAACACGCCTGCTCTCGCTCGGGTGCCGAAGAGAAAGCTTCACACATACGAGGGCTCACCGCGGTGCCGTTAGTACGCTTCACACACAGCACACCTCGGCTCTGTACTCCACGCTGGGCGGTCACACATCGATTGGCTGGGAGGAAAGGGGTCGGGGTGCAGGGACCCCAAGGAGACAAATGCCATTCGAACAGATCCTTCTGCCATTCGCACATCTGCACACACACTCGCTGGTGTGGTGGGCGTTCAGACGGAAAGCAGTTGGACTCATGTGTGCTCCAGCCTTCGGAATGGATACACGATACCGAGCGGTTCTGAAGCCCGACTGAACCGCAATCACTGGCTACGCATATACCCCATACACCTGCAGCAAAACAGACAAATTACATTTATTATTACAGGCACCATTGTGTAGCAAAGCAAAATAACAACAACTGGATTACAAAGCATTACATCATCCTCTGGGGATGTGAAAGGTCATCACAACAATGATAAGGTCACCAATGCAACCAAATGCCAACTAATGGAGGGACTGATGTCAGAAAATGAAACAAAGAAGCATATGGGATGACATCATCACAAACCAGTGAACGCTCTCATCCAATCAGAACAGAAGACACATCTCGTGTTGGTAATAAAAAAATCTTGTTTTTAATTAGAAAGCTGTCAATGAATTAAAGCTCAAACGTAGGATGCAAATGACTGTTCATGTGCACACTGCCCACACTAAGTTTATGCGATGCAGGGTTTCAAGTAAAACTTTAACTGCTGAGATCTGTCCCACTGAGATCTCCAGCTTAATCAGGATTCTGATGGTTGGCATACTGATTAAAGATGTGGGAATAATCACTTTGGACTGAAGAGATGTGAGGAAAAACCACCATGAAAAGCAATTTCTGTTTTCTTCCTGTTTTTTCTTGGCTTTAAGTTGATAAGGCAATTTGACATTTTGAGGGATAAAACAGGGAAAAGAAATAAAAAATGATAAGAAAGGTAGCTTTTATATCTTTGAAATCCTCTTTGCGTTGGCTCTCAAATCTCATCTGCACTTGTGCTCATTCGAATACGCCGTCTCAAGAGCTGTCTGTGAATTTCACGAAAAAATAAAACCATACAGGTTGGAATGACATGAGGTTGAGTATATAATAATAGAAATTTTATTGTCAAGAGAACTTTAACAAGCCAGAATACGTGATTCTCCTGTAGCACAACTGGTAGAGCTTTGTGTTAGCAGGTCATGGGTTCGATTCAAAGGGAATATACTGAAAAAGCGCATCTTAAAATGCGGTTAACACATTAAGTTTTCCCATTTCCACACAAACATTTTCTTAAAGGGGTCATAGCGTAAAAATCTGACTTTTTCCATGTTTAAGTGCTAAAATTGGGCCCCCGGTGCTTCTTTCAACATAGAAAATGTGAAAAAGATCAACCAAGTAACTTAGTTTTGGTAAACCATTCTCTGCAAGCATGTGAAAAAATAGGTCATTCAGATTTTGCCTGTTTTGTGAGATAGGAAAAAAGGCCCATTACAATAATACCGCCCCTTAATCTGCCCTATCCAACCACGTCACTGCCATTTAGTGCAGAGAGAAAGAGAAAAAATTATTGACAGCACAATTAAGTTTCAAACCACCAACATTGCGATCAGTGTTTGCATTTGCATTTTAAAGGACACACCCAAAAATGGCACACTTTTGCTCAGGCCTACAAAGTGGCAATTTTAACATGCTATAATAAATTATCTCTGGAGCTAAAACTTCACATACGCACTTTGGGGACCGCAAAGACTTATTTTACATCTTAAAAACATCTCATAATATGACCCCTTTAAAGAACTGTGTGTAAATTATAGTGGCATCTAGTGGTGAGATTGTGAATTGCAACCAACGGCTCAGTCCACAGCTCACCCCTCCCTTTCGAAACGCATAGAGAAGCTACGTTAGCCCCACAGGACAAACATGGCGTCACCTGTGACAACATGTGTTTCTCAATGTCAAGGAAGGATCCTTGGAAGCCAGAATTTTTAGGATGCTACGTCATAGACATCAGTCGAAGGACTGTTTCAATGTCGAGGATCTTCGGAATTTCAACCGTGCCGCAAGCAGACTTTTTCACTGATGTAATGACGCAATGAATTTCGTGGACTATATTAATATCAGTGAAAAAGTCTGCTTTCGGCACTGCGCACATAGGATTGTGGGTGATTTGAGAGCATGAAGGCTACAAATATAAATCCTTTCCTGTATATGGGATATTTTTCAAACGAAGGACTCAGTCTTTGGTTGAAATTCCGAGGATCCTCGACATTGGAACAGTCCTTCGACGGATGTCGATGACTTAGCATCCTCGAAATTCTGGACCAGTCTGGTCAAGGAAGTATCCTTGACATTGAGAAACACCTAATATAGTGACGTAACAAGCTCTGTACAGCAGTTTGGGCATTTAGGGCTTCTGTAGAAATATTGGGGTGCAAAATGGCAACTTCCATGTAAGGGACGTGCAGTGTATGTAGATAAAAACACCTCATTCTAAAGCAGGGGTCTCCAACCTTTTTGTGAGTAAGGACTACCACAATGGATAAACCAATCTGGAGGGCTACTTTTTTTATATAGTCCACTTTTTTTTCTTTTACTTGTTGATTTTATTATGTTTTATTATTATTATTTTAACATTGTTTAAAATTTTAACATCCATAATTGAAGCCAAGCTTATATAAAAATAGTAAATAAATAAATAATTAAATTGAAGCTAATAATAGAATGTGCTTTGGCGGGCAACTTCATTATGTATGGTCTTTATACACCACTAAAATACAGTTATGTATATTATATTGCATTTCTGTCAAGAGATCCTCCTAAAAGTTTAAGCTAAAATCGCACAGTGTTTATGAGGGTAATAATATTCTTTACAGTTAAGGTGCACACAATGACTTGCACTGCTGTGACATGCTCTTTCCAACTTGCAGTCTGACTTGTGCATCTCGTGGGAAGTCAATCTCCTCTCTGTTGATCTCCTTGCTGTCACTCATGAGGTTGTCATGGAAACACAGCAGGCAAAGAGATGCACAGAGACCTGAGATGTGAGCAGGACTCTGTCCCACAGTGTCATGCACTATAAAGCTATGGGACGAGATGAGGTCGTTTCGAGGGCACTGGAAGCAAAGAAACCAGCGGCAGGATCATGACTGGTTTTACTCTGGTTTTAACAAGCTTGACACCAAGAAGGCAGACGTACTCTTTGAACTGCTCTGGTGTAGGACGTTTTACCCAGTAGAAGTATCAATCCCAAAAGAGGAACAATCCCTAAGGAAACTTTTGCTTAAGTCTCACGTGAAAAATAAATAAATCTCACAAATGTCTCCTTTTGAGTTTCAGTAGAGATCTCAACACTGTCACAAACTGAGATTGGATTTGCTAAGTCTGCAATCAAATGATTTCAATATAAACTAGTAAACATTCCATTAGCAGCAATTTACATGAAAACACACAAACCTACAGGGGCGCTTCCATGTTGGGACTCCAGATCTCGAGGGGAGTGTGGGTGTGAAGATGAACATTAGCACTGCTTCTTACAGTATGCTTCTGTACCACATCACCTCAGAAAACAGATCTCATTCTGACACATGCTATTGGTTAAATGACCATAATAAGGATAAATACATGAACAGAAACATAAACTAAGTCACCTCCTATTAAGCTAAGCCAGACAGTAGTTAGTAAGCATAGTTGGCTACTGTTTTGCTAATGAGCAAGTGTATTGGTATATTATGCTACACAGCATGAGATGACAACGCAGTCTTTGTTTATACAGAAAATAAATTGAATTACACATTTATGATGTCTGAAAGCGCTAGGCCCATTAGTGTTGTTTATACGTTTTAAAAAACATTTTCTGACCCAGAGGTCTCCCGAGACAGGCCGTTTTCTTCCTCTTAAATGCGCGAGGAACGTTCTAGGCTGCACTCGTGCACTTTTCGGTTTCATCCTGGGTGCAACAATAGGGCACATGACAGATTAATTACTCGCTGATGGGCACAGACACAATTACAGTGCTTTTAGTCTATCAGACACTTGAGCAACAGAAATGGAGCTGTTTTTGTTCTGTCACGAGCCTGTGGGAGTTTGCGGATGGGATTGGTGGATTGTGTCATCTTGAATGCAAAAGCAGAGGAATGCTGGGATGGAAGGTGATGATATTACAGTGTGCGTAGCTTGTATACACTATGTTTGGGGATTTAAAATATACACACATCAGTGATGCGCGGGTTGATTCAAAATCAACCGAAACAGTTGGGAGTCATCCAAAAATATTTTTATTGATATTCGGGTCGCGGACGGTCGAGTCGTTTGAAATAAAGATGCCAATTAACTATTTTAAACAATTTCTACTTGTAAAAAATGCGGGCCAGGAAGCGGGTTAGGCAAAAATAAAATTGCGGTCCGAGCTGCGGGTGGGGGGGACCTTTTAGTTAAAAACGTTGGTCGGGTGTGGGTTGTTTATACATTGACCTGTGCATCACTGACACACATAGGTTCATTAACTATTTCCCCGCCATTTAAGAGTTTATTTTTAAGAGAAAACACTCCCGTGCCAATGACGAGTTTTTCCGTCAATCCGTATTTCCGCTATTATCCACCAGGTGGCACTTTTACCCAACTTATAAAACCTGGAAGTATTCTGCAAACAGTTCAAAATCTTTGATCTCTATCAAAAGTCCTTCACAAAAATTGAATTATCTCTGCTTTTTGCTAAAAATTTGGCATTTTTGACGAAACCTACCCATATTTGAGGGCTGATAAAAAGAGAACAAATGAAGGTAGGATTGTTTTGCTTGATAGCAGAGGGTCTGTTCTTTCATTTGATATATTGTATGTTTATATATTTAAAGAAGAACATGTTTCTGGAAGGCATTAAACTTTTATGAAAATCATAACAAATGCTGGTGCTGGCTGGCAACTTTTTTAAAAAGCGCTGGCTGTGAAAGAGTTAAAGACATAGCAACAAAGTGTAATTGGTCCAAAGTCTCGCTGCACAAAGTTCAAGGCGGAAAAACGCGCTCCGTTAACCAATCGGGAGCTTGCTCTAGTAGTGACGTGATTACAGGAAGCAAGCGGAGTCGCAGAAGCCCCTCCCATGACACTAATTTCCACGTGAATTTCTCGATGACTAGAATTTCACGCACGAATGAAGCGAGTACACTCAAAATGTTCAAGCGGCAATGTAGACGCAAATTTGACACCTCAGATGCGGCTGGTGTGAACCCACAGTAAGAGATAAGATGTAGAGGTCATACATATCCATGCCCATTCCAGCATCATAAGCTATTTCAAATCTGTTATAAATCTTGAGAAAATGTAAAAACAAAGAGAACGCTTGCTTCTCATGAACACCACCACCAACGACTTTGTAAATATTTTGTGTGTGTCTGGTGCTGATTTCCTCTTATTCCCTGCACTGTAATCCTTCAAACCAAACAAATGAAAGAAATTAACGCTAATTGAATGAATTGCACAATTTATAAAACAGGCAGATATTTGCAACCCAAGATTCTTAGCTTAAGATCTAGTTCAGAGACGCTGAGATTTTCCTTTTGAAACAAAGTAGAGAAAGAATAACAAGAAAAGATGAAACAGATTTTATTTCATACTAAATATACAAAATAATGCAACTTTTTGGCATGTGCCCCCCAACCCATGAAGCGGCCATCCCTTTATGCCCCCTCCCAAAAAATTCATGAAATAAAACTTAGAATTTGAATTAAACAAAATATTAAATATATATTTTAAGTATATATTAAATTATACAATATAGTGCTATTGGTTAAAGCTGAATTTTTCTGAGGTTTAATTACACCGAATTTATGATGAAGTGATGTGTTTTTTAAAATTTCATAAAACTGGAGCGCCCCCAACCCCAGTTTGAGAACCCCTAATATAATGCAATCACTAGGGATGCAGCGATACCGCTACTGGTATCGGGCTCGATACCACATTTTCTAAAGTACTCGTACTCGTTAAAAGTCCCCCGATACCTGGAATCGATACCACGGTCTGAGAAATGTCTATGTTTGAGCGGCGTGTAAGGGGTTAATGCCTCTTGTGTTGTCCAAAGAGGCAGAGTTTACAACAAACTGGAAAACTAGTCCTTTGTTTTTTTGTTAAATTATATGACTAAAGCTGTTACCTGTAAATTTAAATCATGTTTTTTTATTAAGTACTCGGTATCGGCAAGTACTGAAATGCAAGTACTCGTACTCGTACTCCAAAAAAGTGGTATCGGTGCATCCCTAGCAATCATGCTGTTTCATGATATAATTTAGTTTTGTTTAGTAATTATTTTTCAACATTTTCCAATTATCTCTTGTTTTTATCAAAGTTTTATTATCTGCCTGTTTTATTTATTGTTCAATTCAATCAATTTAGCTTTAATTTCTTTCATCTTTTGGTTTGACTGAAGGATAACAGTGCATGGAATGAGAGGAAATCAGCACCAGACACACAAAATATTTGAAAAACTTAATTTCATTCACTTGCTCACTGATTGTGGTTTTACCAAGCTGTGATGTAAATAAAAACATTTCTCCAACCTTCTGTTTTTACAGGAAATGCATCAACACAAGAAATAAATCTTTGCTCATCAAAACTTGCTCATTTGCAGAAATCCTGACAATGCATCAGATCTGCTTCATTTAGTTTTTTTTCTCCTTTTAATAAGGTTAATTTTCCTCTTTACTTGTGCGAGATGAAACAGACTTTTGCGTCTAGCTTATGACGCCAGATAGAAGTAGAACTCCATGGAGACGAGTTTAAAATTAGGTTTTCAAGCTGCCCGACTGCTTTTAAGATACAAACTCAGAGTTTCCTTTTCCTCCACACAGACTGCTTATTCTCAGAGCACGTCAATTGTATGATATGAAGCAACAGGAAGAGGAGAAATCCAGAGTTCACACAAAGATAGACACAAACATGAAAATAAACAACACAATGCCCCAAGAACCATTTAGTCAAAGGTTCTTAAAAGAAACTTCTTTCATACACGTTTAAAGTCTAAAGAACCATTCTCATCTACAAATAACCTAAAAACAGAAAGGATGTTCAGATGTTAAAGTTTCTTAAAGGAACCATACAGCCAAAATTATTCTTCTATGCAGTGTGGAATTCACAACTTAATATCGACAGGATTAACAAAAACACATACGTTTGCTCTGATGTAAGAGCATGCTAATGCTAGCTAACTCAGCACATCATTGCTTGCAAATAATGACGCCTCTTTGTTCATAATGCATATATTTAAACTTAAAATGAGACGATTAAAAAGGGGGTGGCAGTGGCTCAGTGGTTCATGTAGGTTGTCTACAAACCGGAAGGTTGGTGGTGATCCCCGGCTCCACTGGACCAAGTGTCGAGGTGTCCTTGAGCAAGGCACCTAACCCCAGCTGCTCCCGACGAGCTGGATGGCGCCTTGCATGGCTGACACCGCCGTCGGTGTATGAATGTGTGAGTGAATGGGTGAATGTGAGGCAACATGTACAGCGCTTTGGATGGCCATAGGTCTGTTAAAAAAGCGCTATATAAATGCAGTCCATTTACCATAAAAGGCAAGACGGATGCTGACTGACATACTTATATTACAATATTTTAGCATTTTGTTAATAGACTGCCTACCCCTGAGTACCCCAATCCGATTGCGGTTCTCCCGGGGGTTAGTTTTGTAAGCGGGAGAATGTTATTATAGCAAAGTGGTCAGGCTGATGTCTTGTGTTTATTCCACTGTTTGATTTGTAATTATTAGATTATTTTCACAAATTTCACTTACCCTGCTGTGCATGCCATGAACAAAGCTGTTCCTCAATTTGTGTGTTTTCCATTTGAATGGTCAGCGAATGAGACACCTGCTGCTTGCACTGAGACCTAACATTATAGGCTTTAGCTTCAATTTTGATTAAATTATTATCTAATCGGTTGCATATTATGTGGTGGATATATCCCTCGAATGCTTACTGCAGTCCCGTTTGTCTTGCTCTCTCAGATATTTCACCTGTTCACCAAAAATGACTAATTATCTCCTTGGGAATGTCTGACACCGGTGCATACATACTGTAATAGACCTGCCAAGCTCAAAAGCTTAACTCTTTCACCGCCAGCGTTTTTAAAAAAAGTTGCCAGCCAGCGCCAGCTTTTTTCATGATTTTCACCAAAGTTTAATGCCTTCCAGATAATGTTCTATTTTAAATATATAAACATACAATATACCAAATGAAAGAACAGACCCTCTGCTTTCAAACAAAAAAAAACGTTTCATCCTACCTTCAGTAGTTCTTTTGTAATCACTTTTTGAATATGGGTAGGTTTCTGCAAAAACACCACATTTTGAGCAAAAAGCAGAGATAATTCCATTTTTGTGACGGACTTTTCATAGAGATCCCATTCAGAGCGATCTTTAAAACAGACACGGACATGCAGCTGCTTGCCATAGGGCAATACTTCCGGGTTTAAAAAGTTGCGGAACCTGGTGGATAATAGCGGTATTGCGGAAAGACGGAAAATCTCGTCATTGGCGGGGAAGCGTTTTCTCTTAATTGACGAGATATTTCCTTGTGAAAGAGTTAACAGACGTAGCAACAGTAACTAAGGAGGTCGGGGCTTAGCAAAGGGTCAATTGCAAATGATTGCCAACAAAATACATACATTGGATGCAGTTTTATTTACAGCCTGCGAGTCATGACCCAGTTCGGAACGCCCGATTTTGACAAAATCAGTGTTAAGACACTAACTCCAGCTGCTCCCGACGAGTTGGATGGCGCCTTGCATGGCTGACACCGCCGACGGTGTATGAATGTGCGAGTGAATTGGTGAATGTGAGGCAAATTGTAAAGCGCTTTGAATGGCCATTGGTCTATGAAAGCGCTATATAAATGCAGTCCATAAACAAAGACACACACACACAACTTCGCTGCTACCCTGGTCAAACAAACAATATCCATTGTTTCCAAAAGGCTGGGTTCATTGGTAAGCTAAACAAGCTTAAATTTCACTCACATACAACAACACACTACTTCTGTGACGTTGATTTCATGTCAGCTCTTGGTTGTGTGCTATTTCGGTTTAAGTGCCCATATAAGGACTTCTACTGTACTGGGGGGCTCTGTTACGCAACGGATTCAATGGGTACCATGCAAATTGTGTGATAAGCACAAACTCTTTAGGCTTGCATGCGCCATTGCAAACTTTTCTTTGTGGAGAGTGAATGTTAGCACTTATGTTTGCCGATGTACAAATAAGCATTTCTACACAAACAAAGGACTGTTTCGATTTTCCATTCCGGGAATCATCGCCCCTGTGGGCCTGCCCTTTGATCCAAATACAGCACGTGAGGAGACACAGTCAGAGCCTCTATGGACTGACCGCCACTTTAAAAAAAGTCTCATATTATCTGTCCTTTTTTAAAAAAGCATTTAAAGCTTTGTTTAACAATACTAGATATCCATCCATCCTTTCATCAATCAAAATAAGAGGGTTTTATTTCCACGTTTTAAATCTCTGAAAATTGCAGTTGTCATCTGATATCCCTAATGCCTACGGGGATTCACATCAATATGTTGGATATTTTGTTAGTAATTCAAAAAAGGGTTGGTTATGGTTATGAATTATACGATTACAGAAGCTTGGCTGTACAGGACAACGTTAACGGGACGAGTGCTAATTTTCTGTCCATCTCCCGCTTAACAATTGTTGCCATGGCAACATGAAGAACACTCAGCGTAACTCCAGCTGGATATAAGATTGATCAGACTTCACGGATAACACAGGCAGATGGTCTCACACTTATCAGATTTGCCAAACATACATCCTTCCTGATGGCAGATATTATGTCACCACAAGGATCAATATCTGAACCAAGCAGATCAGTTTTTACATTCACTAGTTCTGTTCTCTTCTATCAAAAGCAGACTTAAAAAGACTATTACCTCCTGTTGACTGACTGTACCAGACACTGTCATTCACACATTTGATTATGTAATCCCCAAGATGTGACTTCTACAACTGGCTCGGACCGCAGAGAAACTAAGCATGAAATAATTGGTCAGACATCTCAGTCTGTGGATGCATTTTAGAAATATAAACTGTACGTTTTGCGCCTTGAAATTGTCTAGAATAACTGCTGTGTGTTCAAAATATCACAGTAACATTTAACCTGCGTACTGTATGAAAAAACATCATGTTCCAATTTCCCTTAATGAGTTTGATCCAAATTTCTCCTTCTGTAGGACATTTGAGATATCACGTCCAATTATATCTATTATATCTTCTATTTTGCACACAACGACCAGAACATATTTCAACCAGCCAGTTTTAATGTCGGCTTTGGTCTGTCCCCAACAAGCCTAGTCTTTGAATATAGTGCATAAAAACATATGGTATATTTTTATGGGTTCCTTTATCCATTTTGGAGTTTTATTGCCTCTATGTACTTTGTTGTATTCATAGGAGAGGCATCTTGTTCCACCAAAGAAGGAAAATGACATGAGGCGAGTAAATGATGAAAGACGTTTCGTTTTCTGTGAAATAATCCTCAAGTGTGGATCATACTGTAGCAGACAAATGCTGATAATCCAGCTAGAGACAGTGCTAAAAAATTCACTATTGGAGTCAATTCTGAAAAAGCTAAATCCAAAGAAATATTGGCATCCCACCTGCTTTCCAAACATACAGGCTTCTCTTTAGTCCATCTGCCTCCAGGGGAAGGGTCAATAGGGCTACACAGAGCAAGATCGCCCAGAGAGAGATGACAAAGGGAATATTATGTTTCAAATATGCCATTCTCCATCAATGTGTTGGTGTCCAACCTGTAACAGAAGAAACATGACTTGAGGTAATAAACATGAGGTTTTACAGCACATTAAACATCAGATCTGCAACAAGTACTGCAACAACAAGTCATTTATGCCCAAAGTGAAAACAGGTGACACTACACTGCAAAAAATGACTTTCTTACTTAGTATTTTGTCTTGTTTTCAGTAGAAATATCTAAAAATTCTTAAATTAAGATGCTTTTTCTTGATGAGCAAAATTACCTAAGAAAATAAGTCTAGTTTTAAGACAAATAATATACAATTTAAGTGAAATTGTGCTTAAAACAAGCAAAATTATCTGTCAATGGGGTGAGAAAAAAAATTGTAAAATAAGATTTCTTTTTTCTTTTTCTTAATTCAAGTAAAATTTTCTCACCCCATTGGCAGATTTTTTTTGTTTTAAGCACAAATTCACTTAATTTGTATATTTTTTGTCTAAAAACTAGTATTATTTTCTTAGGTCATTTTGCTCATCAAGAAAATACATCTTGATTTAAGAATTTTTAGATATTTCTACTGAAAAGTTAGAATGTCATTTTTTGATCAGAGTGTAAAAATCTTATCTTTTACTGTCTATGATTCTTACGGATACAGTAAAGGGCTACGAAAGACAACATGTCGCATCTCGACTGTCATGAAAATAAACGCTACTTTAAAAAAAATATATCTTGGTTAGGGTGTCATGCCTACTCAATCCCTGATGCATTCTTCCAGCCGCTGTCCGCTGCTACCGAACTAACACTATTTTTACAACATAAGAAGGCGTGACACAACATGAAACTTTGCTCGAAGTATCACCTGGATCTTTACACATGAAGTTTACTAAAAAGAAAGTTTTTGTACAACTGACTTTGGCTGTTATGGTGTCCGCTCGTCATCTCTGCCAGACGTAAATAATCGATTTCCGAATACGAATGAATTAATCTCATATGAGGCTCCTTTTTCAACTAGAAGGTCAATATTGTTTTTCACTTGCGACAAAACAACGAATTATCTGTGCATTTTTACGGAACTATGCTTTAGGAGATATCAATCTTTACTCTCCTCCCTCCTTACGTCGCAATTGGAGATCGATGCATCTTGACTGGGAAGAAGGCGGCGAGCGGACGCCAAATCATCTAAAGTCAGTTGTTCAAAACCTTCTTTTTAGTTAACTCTCTGTTCACAAACAATGTTCTCAATGCTCGAGTTCATGTGTAGAGACATAGGCGATACTTCGAGCAAAATATCATGTTGTGTTGAGCCTTCTTAGTGTTGTTAAATAGTGATTTTGATGCTCACAGCATATTGAAGGCACAGCTTCTAGTTCTTTTGCGACCACTTCAGGTCCTCAAAATGGCGGAAGACAATTGAGTGACGTCAGCTGATATTCATGTATAGACCAAAACACTTTTTGTACCAGGCTGTAAAAAGATTATTTTCTACTGTAAAGTTGGCCATTTTAACATGGTGATACATGGGAATTGACTGTAGCGGCCACTTGATGAATTTGCAATTAATTCACACCCCTATTGGCTTCATCAGAAAAATTGTATGGTTGCCCCCTGGTCAAAATTCCCATCTTTGCAAGTATCCTTATAAACACGAACATTAGGTCTTAAGAGAAAGCAAACAGCTAAAAGAGAAAACAAACGTTTAACAGTAAATTGGATTCAGACTTTGGTCTTAAAGGCGGGGTGCACGATTTTTGAACAAACCATTAAACAGAGACCGGAAGTTAAGTTCTGCTCAAACGTGTAATCCCGTCACCGCATGTGCGTCTAACGAAACCATCTATAGCATTAAAAAAAAATGTTTCTTAAGTGGCTCTGGTAATTTTTGACCAATTATCTGATGGGGTGGTCAAACACTACAAACTTTAATCCATTGACTTCCATTCATAAGTATGTGAATGCTTAAAACCATGAATACAAGTTTATGGGAAGTGGGTTCACTTTTTTCCAAAGTTTAAGTTTAGCAGACGTGTGAATCTGTATCATGTGAAGACGTGTGACCAATAGAAGATTGATTGAAGTCAGGCCGCGATCTTTTTCGAAGACCCAAGATGGAGGATAACGTTTCATGCAATCCCATTTTATACAATACAGCTTTAATATAACAAAACAACACCAGTGCAAGCATGTCAGACTCCCTGATGTTAATAAAAAACCCAAACACTTGGTGAATGGTATATCTGTAGCTGCTCATATGCACAGGTGTCTCCTTAGAAATGTTTCATGCTGAAAGTCTAGTGAAACCTTGGCTTAAAGGGATAGTTCACCCAAAAATAAAAATTCATCCAACATTTCCTCACCATAATGTTGTACAAAACCTGTATGAGTTTCTTTATTCTTTATGAGATTTTGATAAATGATGGTAACACACAGCTGACGGTACCCAATAGTAGGGAAAAACAAATACTATGGGTACCAATAACTGGGTGCTTACCATCTATGATTAATATAATAATGACAGAATTTTCATTTTGGGGAGTAAAAAACATTTATCTAACAAGTCTTTCTGTGAAGAACTTTTAGCACAATCAAGCAGTGCGTGTGTGTGTTGTGAAATATACTGTAGGATGTGTCAGAGGAGGAAATCTCTAGAGATACTGAACAAATTTAGACAAAAGCTAAACCTGTGAAATCCTTCATCTATATTTCTTTCTCTCTTTCCATCCCATTTTACTCTTTATTCCTGCTTCTAAGGCACAAATAAACGCCTTACCACAGGAAGAGGAATCCAGGTAGTGTTTTAAAGATAATTCATTGGCACTGGTTAGGGCTGCCCAGCTGATGCGTGTGCTCTGCTCGGGAAGAACGTTTAAGAGATGAACAGAACGCTCTGAGAGCTTTGTTACACAAGAGGCCTGCCTGATTCAACTCTGCTAAATTACATCTGCCACATTCCTACCATGTCAAATCTGTTACTTACAGTGGGGAGAAGAGGAGACAATGTTGAGAGAGAGACAGAGATAGAGAGACAGGAAGAAGACAAAATGTGGAAGATAATAACAAAATGTGCAAATGTGGAGTTACGGCGAGACGAAGGGTTGGGAAACCAATTGTACAGTCAGAGAAAAGCTAGTAATTCTTTTGACTGGACAAACACAAAGATCCACTTAATATGCAGATCTCCGCAGGAACATCCGATTCAGACAACAGTCAATCAACACTTCATGTGATGTCTATAAGATTTTGGGTCCTCAGTCATGCCACAAAGTGCTGTCTCCATCCGTGTCTCCACATGTTGGGCTGGATTCACAGAAAAGGCTTAGCTTAAGCCAGTATTATGCTGTAGTTAAATTAGGATATTTAAGTCACTTTTACAAAAAATGCCTTAGAAAAATGCAACCTATTCTCCAACCCATACGATTGCTTTGGTTGTTTGACCATTTCACCAAATACGAACAATAGGTGCATTTACTAAATTAGCGCCTCTACCGGCAGCAGGTAAAACTTAAAGGGATAAGTCGGCCAAAAATGATATTAAACCCATGATTTACTCATCCCCAAGCTGTCCGTGTTGCATATGTCCATCGTTTTTCAGACAAACACATTTTCGGATATTTTAGAAAATGTTTTAGATCTTTCAGTTGATTAAATGTAATGTTACGGGGTCCACAACCTTCAAGTCCAAAAAAAGTGCGTCCATCCTTCACAAATTAAATCCAAATGGCTCCAGGATGATAAACAAAGGTCTTCTGAAGGTAATCCGCGCGGTGTTGTTGTAGAAATATCCATATTTAAAACTTTATTAACGTAACTAAATACCTTCCGGTAGCGCCGCCATCTTTAAAAGTTGTGATTTTCTAGGCAGATATGGCTAGGAAATATACTCTTATTCTGGCGTAATAATCAAGGACTTTGCTGCCGTAACATGGCTGCAGGAGGCGCAAGATATTACGTAGTGCCTGAAAATAGTCCCCTTGGTAACTTTCAATAGCAGGGGACTATTTTCGTGTACTGCGTAATATCATTGAGCCTCCTGCAGCCAAGTTACGACACCAAAATACTTGATGATTACGCCAAGTTATGAGTCAAGTTTAAAATAGGAAAAATATGGAAACTCTTTGGTTATTTTTGAGCACGATGCTAATGGTCTAATCACATTCAATGGATTGTGCTAAGCTATGCTAAAAGTGGTACCGCCAGACCCAAAGATCGGCTGAATGGTTTCCAAAATGGTAAAAATCTAATGTTTAACTCTAGGGGAGTTTTAAATTCAGCATATTTTCAAAAAAAGTTGTGAAAAAAAAAAGTGGAGTGTCCCTTTAAGGTTAAGTAAAATATGGGCTAATGTTAATATGGGGTTAACTATTCAGAGGGGAAGGAACAAAATGTCATCAGTTTTTCACGCTCAGATAATGCTGAACTTTCTTATCTTCTGTCCCTGCTGTTTCTGAGATATTCCTTTTTGTTACCAGAATCCCCAGACCACTGAAAATATCCATATCCAATGTAAATCATCATCATGTTTCATTCAGCACTTGGCATTTTTACCATAAGACAAATCTTTGTGGATCTGCCATTAATGTTTGTTATATGTTGCATTTCACTTGTTATATTGTTTGAAAGGTTTGCCACAACTAAAGTGGGCATCGAGAGACCATCCTAACAGTTTTCCGTCTTGTTCTCTTTGTGCTGTTTTCTTTGCATTCCCGCTCTGCGTTTTATCATGAGATTTTAGATTGACGCATAGCATTATCTGTTAGCTCGGACCGGAGATTCCTAGCCAACGCTGAGTAATTACAAAGCTAATCATTGTCGACAGGGGCATTCACTCACTGGCACGCACGTACAGACTTCAATGGACACACACATAGGTTAGTTTTACTATATAACTACCTTTGTTTCATACCAGGTTGTTGATATTTTAAAAATCAATTACCTAAACCTTACCCCTTAAACATTAAAGCAGACCATCACTTGGCTCATTTATAAGCACTTTTTTAACATGTACTGTATGGAGCATCCAAAGATGGCCTTAACTATATTTGTGGGGACATACAATCTTAAAAATAAAGGCACCAAAAATGATCTTTGTCTGGCTATATTGAACCTTAAACATAAAAATCTTACTTGTGCAACAGGAAGAAATTGTTCTTTTAAAGACTTATGTGGCCTTTACCTGCTATCGGATAATCATAAGTATGATTTTCCTCCAACACCCTCTGATATCATGTTAACCTGTGGGAAGTTCGGAAATAATTTTGAT
The DNA here is from genome assembly GCF_030506205.2 of Paramisgurnus dabryanus. NCBI lineage: Eukaryota > Metazoa > Chordata > Actinopteri > Cypriniformes > Cobitidae > Paramisgurnus > Paramisgurnus dabryanus. The sequence goes on along the minus strand of NC_133350.1, from coordinate 8,561,066 downwards.
TCCTCAAATTCCCGAGACGGACAGGCCTCAAACTTTAAAAATGGTGTATGGGAGAAAGATTTCCACTGTGGCAGGTATGCTTTATCAATTTTTATCCGCAACAGCCTTATTGCCTTGTATTGTCGTTAAATTAATCATTTGAAGCATATTGTATGTAAGTATAAACCTGGCATCCTCGATTCTTTCCGACAACAAAGCACCTGAACAGAATAAACGTATAATCACAATTTTAGAAGTGTGAATTATCAAGTTTTCAATTGCACGTGAAGGCAGCGTAATGCTGCGGGCATACCATCGGGGACTTTGTTGCTGTGTGTTGTCTGTCTCTTTTAATAAGGTCGTTAGGAGGCGTTCCTAATTCTGGTTGTCCTAGTGACAGTTATTAACAAACGAGAAACCGCCTACCACCGTAAAGGGCGATCACACTACACTTTTCGTTCAATTGACTTCATGAAAAATGAAGTTGCATTTCGCTGTGTAAGTTCAGATCTGGTGAACTCTGACCTGCGAATTCGTATCACGTGGAGATATGTGACCAGTAGAAAACTGGTACGTCAAGGTGTGACCTTTCTCTTTACTGAAAAGCAAAAATGGACAAACACCTTATCTTGATCTTATATTGACAAACCGAAAAATATTTGCATGCTCAAAGTCTAGTGTAACCACCCCTTTAAGGTAAACAGCACCGTTTTTCTTACCACAACTTAGATTTATTAATATCTTTTTTCAATAAGTGCACTTTTAATCTTTGTACAGCGCTTCTTTAATGTGTTAGCATTTAGCCTAGCCCCATTCATTCCTATGGCTCCAAACTAAAGTTTTATTTTGTGCCACCATACTTACTCGTGTAACTACTCATGTAACAGTCTTTAAATATGGAAAACATGGAAGTGTTTGGTGGCTTCTAAATTCATCCCTGTTTGGAGCCATAGGAATGAAAGGGGATAGGCTAAATGCTAACACATTCACGAGGCACTGTTACAAATATTAAAAGTGCACGCACTGAAAAAAGAAAGGTATGTATTAATTCGTCTAAGTTGAGGTAAGAACATAGTAAAATATAAAAAAGGTGGTGTTTTCCTTTAACTAATGAGCGTTGGATAACATGAGCTCCACGGCTTTGGTAGTCAATCCCGAAAGTTGCTTATCATTTGCATAAAACTTTTCTTAACTTTGTCAAAATGTTGAACAAGCCCACTTTCTTTCGCCAACGGTCACGGTCTCATGTCGCCAGAAGTAACCAAGCTTCCATTAAAATGAATGAGATCACGTTACGCTGCAGTTGCTATTTGCTGAGATTCTTTGGAAAACCAAAAAGTTTTATTTTATGGTATTGCTGTGAAGAACCCTTTACTGTAAGCAAACACTTGCAGACACAAACAATCAGCCGCCTGATTAAAAAGAGGGTTCATTTGAGAAATTGCAAGACTTTAAACTTAGAAGTTTAACTGAATAGTTTTTTGTCTGATTGAATAAGTGCATCCTTTTCATTAAGCATCGAAATCTGCTCTGTTCGGGTGTTGAGAGGTAGTTAAAATAGAGTAATGAACAGATTTATCTTAATCTCCGGAATGCAGGCATCATTAAAACCGCAGGAAAAATAAGTACACACATTCCCATTCTCGTCTAAAAGATCTTTTCTAGGCAAGCAGTTTCAATATATGACTATGTTAAAGAGCTCTTACAGCTTAATCATAGCAATAACAAGCACATTAACGTTCACGGCAATTTTCACAGAACTTCTCACGCCTTGAAATTCGGTTCTCACCTACGAGAAACCAATGACATTTTCATAATGCCAGCCGTAGAGTGCCACCTCATTTAAAACATTAAACTTCAGCGTTAAAATTCAGCCTTCATTAAATCTCCTGCGCCTGAGTTTCAGTGTTTACTTAAACCTCAATTCAGGTGTGAGGCAAACGAGGATATCTAAAATAAATGTCAACTTGACTTGCCTTTGTTTAACCTTTACATCTCTGGTACTGTAGTAATTAACCTGGAGGACATCTGAATTAATCTTGAGTTACTGCGACGGCTGCGCTCGCTGATGTTGTCTCTTTATGAATCAGATCTTATTTTCTTTATCAGAATAATTAACTTTTCATTACATAGATGCTATTAAGGAGAGAAAGTGACCCGCGCTTTACAAATAGGGTGAGTTTCTGTATTGTTCCTTCGTCAAATTCTATCAAATTGCATTTAGATTTACGCATTTGGCAGATGCTTTAATCCAAAGCAATTTACAATGTATACATTTTATGTGTGTTCCCTGGGAATCAAACCCATGGCCCTTTTAGTATCCCTACCTTACCAATCTGTTACGTCCTGCTAAAACCGCGCTGGTAAAGTTGATCGATCAGCTTGGTCATCTGCATTTTCTGGATCAGATTTGGCTTGTATTGATAAGGTAGTAAAGACAATATTCACTCCATTGTATTGTGAACTAATCTTCCAAACATGGTAAGGAGCGTCACATTTCCGGTGGACAACAGAGATATTCAGGCCAATCACAATGTTCTGGTTAGCTGGCCAATGAAGGACACTGCGCTTTTCAGCAGGATGAGCTTTGGACAAAATCAATGTGTTTCAGGGAGGCAGGGCATAAAGGAGCAACAATAATGTACGGTATGTTGAAAATAAGGTGTTTTTTAAAACCATAAACCACGCGAACACATTGCATTACACCACTGGTAGATGTGTTGCTTCCAAGGCCAGCAAATGCCACAGGATGGTTTATTCTAAGATGCGATCTTAGATTGGTAGTATTTCCTCGCGAGACAATTTTCTGCTACAAATACGGCATATTGCCCCGTCCAAATTCACCGGCTGCCCCTTTTCATCTGTCTCAAAGCCAAAATGTGCCCAAATAGGTGAAACAATATTTGGTTTAGGCACAAGATTTGCAGCTATTTTTTAGGGATGCACCGATAGGATTTTTTGGGCCAATACCGATTTAAACAGACAACTTCTGGCCGATACCGATATAAAAGACTTGTATACAATACTACCTCCTCTTGATATTTCTGCAGAACACTCGTTGCAAATGCAAGATTTTGAAGAAAGCCCAGACCGCAGACATTTTTCCGAAATACTCTAGACCGCATGGATCACGTGAATGAGTAATCTCGTGTGATTTACTATTTGATTTATTATTTTTTCCCTCATCGCACGTCTGACAAACTATAATTTATACAACTTATTTTGTTTTGGGAAGTATTTAATTATTTAGATAATTATTGTAAAAAATGCTGGATTACGCAACAGACATGCAACTCATTGCCTTTATGCGGTTAATTAATAAACAATCGGTATCGGCATTTCTCGTGCTGTTGCCGATATGCCAATGGTTTCAAATTCAGCAAAAATCGGCCGATAAATATCGGCGGCCGATACATCGGTGCATTACTACTATTTTTTGAATATCAGGCTATTTCATCAGGCTAGCGCCAACTGTAAATAATAGCCTATACCACGTAAGAGAAGTAGTCTAAGCAATTAAAATTAAAAACTCTATTAACTCATAATTCTTTTGCCTGTTTGTGTGTATGTAAATGAATATTATCTGTAGATGTCACAAGTACTGAAATCTAGCTGTTACTTACCTACTTATTCATTTAGCTGACGCTTTTATACAAAGCGACTTACAATGGGCTTTATGCTCAGCTGCACTACTTCCTGAATTTCAGCCAGCTCCTTGTTTCCTGTCTGCCATTATTGGACAAACTGATTAATCCAGGTGTGCCTGACCTCAGTAGTCACAAACAAACTGATTAATCCAGGTGTGCCTGACCTCAGTAGTCACACCAACAATAATCAGACACACCTGGATTAATCAGTTTGTCCAATAATGGCAGACAGGAAACATGGAGCTGGCTGAAGTTCAGGAAGTAGTGCAACTGGGCATAAAGCCTATTGCTATATATGTCAGAGGTCACACGCCTCTGGAGCAACTAGGGGTTAAGTGTCTTTCTCAGGGACACAATGGTGTGTCACTCGAACCCGGGTCTGTCACACCAAAGGCGAGTGTCTTATCCAATGCGCTATCACCGCTGTTAATTAATAACAATAACAATCACACACACACACACACACACACACACACACACACACACACACACACACACACACACACACACACACACACACACACACACACACACACACACACAATAAACCCCCCATGTTTAATGGACTGTCCATTCCTTGCACAGGAAGCATTTGTTTTCTTCAGAACCCCTTGAACATTGAACAGAATACATTAAATTATGATAAACAATGATTATTATGTTGGCTTGACAAAGCCAACATACTGTTGTTGTATCTAAACTTATTATTATTATGTTGGCTTGACAAAGCCAACATACTGTTGTTGTATCTAAGCTTATTATTATTATTATTATTATTATTAGTGGTGCTTGCATTTATGCAAGGCATCACTATTATTATTGCTCATACTTATTAGTGGTGCTTGCATTTATGCAAGGCATCACTATTATTATTGCTCATACTTATTATTAGTGGTGCTTGCATTTATGCAAGGCATCACTATTATTATTGCTCATACTTATTAGTGGTGCTTGCATTTATGCAAGGCATCACTATTATTATTGCTCATACTTATTAGTGGTGCTTGCATTTATGCAAGGCATCACTATTATTATTGCTCATACTTATTAGTGGTGCTTGCATTTATGCAAGGCATCACTATTATTATTGCTCATACTTATTATTATTAGTGGTGCTTGCATTTATGCAAAGCATCACTATTACTATCTTGCATACTTATTATTATTATTATTCTTCTTTTTCTGGACACTTTTTTGGCGCGTAACTCGTCCCGCACGCTTTGTTGTAGACCCATAAATTAGGGCTCAAATCGACCGGCTTATTGAGGAGAAGACTGCTATGACTTTTATAAGCGATCGGGTGCAGGATTTCCGAAAGGGGGGCGAAAAACCACCCAAAAAATCCCATTGACTTAACATTGCGCCCAACTTTGACGAGTCATAGCTCCGCTCGAGGATTTTGTAGAAACATGTGGGTTATAACATTTGAAGAGGGTGGTAGGCTCTTTAAGAACATGGATCACAATGGGGTGTAAGTTGTACCCCTGGGGTGTAAGAGGTGCCCAAAAGTGCCCCAATGAAAAGTCAATGGGGCAAAATCCCATAGACTTACCATTGCAAAAATTTTGACGGGTCATAGGTCCGAGCCAGGATTTCATAGAAACATGTGGGTTACTACATTTGAAGAGGGTGCAAGACTCTGTCAGGACGTCCCCCACAATGGGGTGTAAGGTTACCATAGCAACCATTTTGGGCACCCTAGCAACCTATACCATAGACTGCCATTATAAAATGCCTGGATGGATATCTTTGCACCACAGTGTCATAGAGACATGGGGGTGGGCTCATTTTACTCAGGCATCCAATCAGTCTCTCAGGATCCTTACAGACTTACTAAGCCACGCCCCTAGCAACCACTTTTGAGCACCCTAGCAACATAAAATACAAACAGTTATATCTCGGCATCAGAACATCGTAGAGACACGGGGGTTGGACCGTTTTACTTGTGACTCGGAGTGTAATCACTGGGCACATCATTGGCCACTCCCAAGCCACGCCCCTAGCAACCAAATACAGTACCCTAGCAACAGAGTAAACAAAGCCTTATATCTCCGCATCAGAACATCGTAGAGACACGGGGGTTGGACCGTTTTACTTGTGACTCGGAGTGTAATCACTGGGCACATAATTGGCCACTCCCAAGCCACGCCCCTAGCAACCAAATACAGTACCCTAGCAACAGAGTAAACAAAGCCTTATATCTCCACATCAGAACATCGTAGAGACATGGGGGTTGGACCGTTTGACTCATGACTCGGAGGGTAATCACTGGTGGATGCCATTTTTTTCCCTAGCAACCAAATACAGTACCCTAGCAACAGAGTAAACAAAGCCTTATATCTCCGCATCAGAACATCGTAGAGACACGGGGGTTGGACCGTTTGACTCATGACTCGGAGGGTAATCACTAGTGGATGCAATTTTTTTCCCTAGCAACCAAATACAGTACCCTAGCAACAGAGTAAACAAAGCCTTATATCTCCGCATCAGAACATCGTAGAGACACGGGGGTTGGACCGTTTGACTCGTGACTCGGAGGGTAATCACTAGTGGATGCCATTTTTTTCCCTAGCAACCAAATACAGTACCCTAGCAACAGAGTACACAAAGCCTTATATCTCCGCATCAGAACATCGTAGAGACACGGGGTTTGGACCGTTTGACTCGTGACTCGGAGGGTAATCACTAGTGGATGCCATTTTTTTCCCTAGCAACCAAATACAGTACCCTAGCAACAGAGTAAACAAAGCCTTATATCTCCGCATCAGAACATCGTAGAGACACGGGGGTTGGACCGTTTGACTCATGACTGAGAGTGTAATCACTAGTGGATGCCATTTTTTTCCTTAGCAACCAAATACAGTACCCTAGCAACAGAGTAAACAAAGCCTTATATCTCTGCATCAGAACATCGTAGAAACACGGGGGTTGGACCGTTTGACTCATGACTCGGAGGGTAATCACTAGTGGATGCCATTTTTTCCCTAGCAACCAAATACAGTACCCTAGCAACAGATTAAACAAACCCTTATATCTCCGCATCAGAACATCGTAGAGACACGGGGTTTGGACCGTTTGACTCGTGACTCGGAGTGTAATCACTAGTGGATGCCAATTTTCTCCCTAGCAACCAAATACAGTACCCTAGCAACAGAGTAAACAAAGCCTTTTATCTCCACATCAGAACATCGCAGAGACACGGGGGTTGGACCGTTTGACTCGTATCTCGGAGTGTAATCACTAGTGGATGCCAATTTTTTCCCTAGCAACCAAATACAGTACCCTAGCAACAGAGTAAACAAAGCCTTATATCTCCGCATCAGAACATCGTAGAGACACGGGGGTTTGACCGTTTGACTCGTGACTCGGAGTGTAATCACTAGTGGATGCCAATTTTCTCCCTAGCAACCAAATACAGTACCCTAGCAACCGAATAAACAAAGCCTTATATCTTCGCATCAGAATATCGTAGAGACATGTGGGTTGAATTGTTTTACTTTTGGCTTGGAGTATAATCATATATTGTCCCCCGAAATTTGCCACGGCAAGCACCACTCACATTTTCTTCAGGAAATGTACCTATCTAGTTATTATTATTATATCTTATTATTCTTATGTCTGCACACTTTTTCGGCGCGTAACTCGTCCCACACGATTTGTCGTAGACACACGAAAGAGGGCTCAAATTGACCGGATTATTGAGGAGAGGTGTGCTATGACTTTTATAAGAGATCGGGTGCAGGATTTCCGAAAGGGGGGCGAAAAACCACCCGAAAAATCCCATTGACTTAACATTGGGCCGAACTTTGACGGGTCATAGCTCCGCTCGAGGATTTGGTAGAAACATGTGGGTTATAACATTTGAAGAGGGTGGTAGGCTCTGTAAGAACATACATCACATTGGGGTGTTAGTTGTACCCCTGGGGTGTAAGAGGCACCCGAAATTTCCCATTGACTTATAATGGGGCAGGAAACATGCCCATATAAGGGAATAAAAAAGTTCCAGATGGAATATCTTCGCTTTACAATGTCGTAGAGACATGGGGGTGGGCTCATTTTACTCAGACATCCAATCAATTTATCAGGATAGTCCCAGAGCTATTAAGCCACGCCCCTAGCAACCACTTTTAAGCAGCCTAGCAACATAAAATTCAAACAGTTTTATCTAGGCATCAGAACATCGTAGAATAAAGGGGGTTGGATCGTTTTACTCGTGACTCGGAGGGTAATCACTGGCCACATCATTGGCCACTCCCAAGCCACGCCCCTAGCAACCAAATGTGAGCACCCTAGCAACAGAGTAAACAAAGCCTTATATCTTCGCATCAGAACATCGTAGAAAAACGGGGGTTGGACCGTTTTACTTGTGACTCGGAGTGTAGCAACTGGTCACATCATTGGCCACTCCCAAGCCCCGCCCCTAGCAACCAAATACAGTACCCTAGCAACAGAGTAAACAAAGCCTTATATCTTCGCATCAGAACATCGTAGAAACACGGGGGTTGGACCGTTTTACTTGTGACTCGGAGTGTAGCAACTGGTCACATCATTGGCCACTCCCAAGCCCCGCCCCTAGCAACCAAATACAGTACCCTAGCAACAGAGTAAACAAAGCCTTATATCTCAGCATCAGAACATCGTAGAGACACGGGGGTTGGACCGTTTGACTCATGACTCAGAGTGTAATCACTATGGGATGCCAATTTTTTCCCTAGCAACCAAATACAGTACCCTAGCAACCAAATAAACAAAGCCTTATATCTCTGCATCAGAACATCGTAGAGACACGGGGGTTTGACCATTTTACTTTTGGCTTGGAGTATAATCATAAATTGTCCCCCGAAACTTGCCACGGCAAGCACCACTCACATTTTCTTCAGGAAATGTACCTATCTAGTTATTATTATTATATCTTATTATTCTTATGTCTGCACACTTTTTCGGCGCGTAACTCGTCCCACACGGTTGGTCGTAGACACACGAAAGAGGGCTCAAATTGACCGGATTATTGAGGAGAGGTGTGCTATGACTTTTATAAGAGATCGGGTGCAGGATTTCCGAAAGGGGGGCGAAAAACCACCCGAAAAATCCCATTGACTTAACATTGGGCCAAACTTTGACGGGTCATAGCTCCGCTCGAGGATTTGGTAGAAGCATGTGGGTTATAACATTTGAAGAGGGTGGTAGGCTCTGTAAGAGCATACATCACAATGGGGTGTAAGCTGTACCCCTGGGGTGTAAGAAGCACCCGAAATTTCCCATTGACTTATAATGGGGCAGGGAACACGCCCATATAAGGGAATAAAATCATTCCAAATGGGATATCTTTGCTTTACAGTGTCGTAGAGATAAGTGGGTGGGCTCATTTTACTCGGGCATCCAATCAGTCTCTCAGGATCATCTCAGAGCTATTAAGCCACGCCCCTAGCAACCACTTTTGAGCACCCTAGCAACCTATCCCATAGACTGCCATTATAAAATGCCCAGATGGATATCTTTGCACCACAGTGTCATAGAGACATGGGGGTTGGCTCATTTTACTCAGGCATCCAATCAGTCTCTCAGGATCCTTACAGAGTTACTAAGCCACGCCCCTAGCAACCACTTTTGAGCACCCTAGCAACATAAAATACAAACAGTTATATCTCGGCATCGGAACATCGTAGAGACACGGGGGTTGGACCGTTTTACTTGTGACTAGGGGTGTAACAATTGGGCACATCATTGGCCACTCCCAAGCCACGCCCCTAGCAACCAAATTTGAGCACCCTAGCAACCGAATAAACAAAGCCTTATATCTCCGCATCAGAACATCATAGAGACACGGGGTTTGGACCGTTTTACTTGTGACTCGGAGTGTAATCACTGGGCACATCATTGGCCACTCCCAAGCCACGCCCCTAGCAACCAAATACAGTACCCTAGCAACAGAGTAAACAAAGCCTTATATCTCCGCATCAGAACATCGTAAAGACACGGGGGTTGGACCGTTTTACTTGTGACTCGGAGTGTAATCACTGGGCTCATCATTGGCCACTCCCAAGCCACGCCCCTAGCAACCAAATACAGTACCCTAGCAACAGAGTAAACAAAGCCTTATATCTCCGCATCAGAACATCGTAGAGACATGGGGGTTGGACCGTTTGACTCATGACTCGGAGGGTAATCACTAGTGGATGCCATTTTTTCCCTAGCAACCAAATACAGTACCCTAGCAACAGAGTAAACAAAGCCTTATATCTCAGCATCAGAACATCGTAGAGACACGGGGGTTGGACCGTTTGACTCGTGACTCGGAGGGTAATCACTAGTGGATGCCATTTTTTCCCCTAGCAACCAAATACAGTACCCTAGCAACAGAGTAAACAAAGCCTTATATCTCAGCATCAGAACATCGTAGAGACACGGGGGTTGGATCGTTTGACTCGTGACTCGGAGGGTAATCACTAGTGGATGCCATTTTTTTCCTTAGCAACCAAATACAGTACCCTAGCAACAGAGTAAACAAAGCCTTATATCTCCGCATCAGAACATCGTAGAGACACGGGGGTTGGACCGTTTGACTCGTGACTCAGAGTGTAATCATTATGGGATGCCATTTTTTTCCCTAGCAACCAAATACAGTACCCTAGCAACAGAGTAAACAAAGCCTTATATCTCCGCATCAGAACATCGTAGAGACACGGGGGTTGGACCGTTTGACTCGTGACTCAGAGTGTAATCATTATGGGATGCCATTTTTTCCCCTAGCAACCAAATACAGTACCCTAGCAACAGAGTAAACAAAGCCTTATATCTCAGCATCAGAACATCATAGAGACACGGGGGTTGGACCGTTTGACTCGTGACTCAGAGTGTAATCACTATGGGATACCAATTTTTTCCATAGCAACCAAATACAGTACCCTAGCAACCGAATAAACAAAGCCTTTTATCTCTGCATCAGAACATCGTAGAGACACGGGGGTTGGACCGTTTGACTCGTGACTTGAAGTGTAATCAGCAGTGGATGCCAATTTTCTCCCTAGCAACCAAATACAGTACCCTAGCAACCGAATAAACAAACCCTTATATCTCTGCATCAGAACATCGTAGAGACACGGGGGCTGCACCGTTTGACTCGTGACTCGGAGTGTAATCACTACTGGATGCCAATTTTTTCCCTAGCAACCAAATCCAGTACCCTAGCAACCGTATAAACAAAGCCTTATATCTCAGAATCAGAACATCGTAGGGACACGGGGGTTGGACCGTTTGACTCGTGACTCAGAGTGTAATCATTATGGGATGCCAATTTTTTCCCTAGCAACCAAATACAGTACCCTAGCAACAGAGTAAACAAAGCCTTATATCTCCGCACCAGAACATCGTAGAGACACGGGGGTTGGACCGTTTGACTCGTGACTCAGAGTGTAATCATTATGGGATGCCAATTTTTTTCCCTAGCAACCAAATACAGTACCCTAGCAACAGACACAAAGCCTTATATCTCCGCATCAGAACATCGTAGAGACACGGGGGTTGGACCGTTTGACTTGTGACTCGGAGTGTAATCATTATGGGATGCCAATTTTTTTCCCTAGCAACCAAATACAGTACCCTAGCAACAGAGTAAACAAAGCCTTATATCTCCGCATCAGAACATCGTAGAGACACGGGGGTTGGACCGTTTGACTCGTGACTCGGAGTGTAATCATTATGGGATGCCAATTTTTTCCCTAGCAACCAAATACAGTACCCTAGCAACAGAGTAAACAAAGCCTTATATCTCCGCATCAGAACATCGTAGAGACACGGGGGTTGGACCGTTTTACCCGTGACTCGGCATGTAATCACTAGTGGATGCCAATTTTTTCCCTAGCAACCAAATACATTACCCTAGCAACAGAGTAAACAAAGCCTTTTATCTCCACATCAGAACATTGCAGAGACACGGGGGTTGGACCGTTTGACTCGTATCTCGGAGTGTAATCACTAGTGGATGCCAATTTTTTCCCTAGCAACCAAATACAGTACCCTAGCAACAGAGTAAACAAAGCCTTATATCTCCGCATCAGAACATCGTAGAGACACGGGGGTTTGACCGTTTGACTCGTGACTCGGAGTGTAATCACTAGTGGATGCCAATTTTCTCCCTAGCAACCAAATACAGTACCCTAGCAACCGAATAAACAAAGCCTTATATCTTCGCATCAGAATATCGTAGAGACATGTGGGTTGAATTGTTTTACTTTTGGCTTGGAGTATAATCATATATTGTCCCCCGAAATTTGCCACGGCAAGCACCACTTCACATTTTCTTCAGGAAATGTACCTATCTAGTTATTATTATTATTATTATATCTTATTATTCTTATGTCTGCACACTTTTTCGGCGCGTAACTCGTCCCACACGGTTGGTCGTAGACACACGAAAGAGGGCTCAAATTGACCGGATTATTGAGGAGAGGTGTGCTATGACTTTTATAAGAGATCGGGTGCAGGATTTCCGAAAGGGGGGCGAAAAACCACCCGAAAAATCCCATTGACTTAACATTGGGCCAAACTTTGACGGGTCATAGCTCCGCTCGAGGATTTGGTAGAAGCATGTGGGTTATAACATTTGAAGAGGGTGGTAGGCTCTGTAAGAGCATACATCACAATGGGGTGTAAGCTGTACCCCTGGGGTGTAAGAAGCACCCGAAATTTCCCATTGACTTATAATGGGGCAGGGAACACGCCCATATAAGGGAATAAAATCATTCCAAATGGGATATCTTTGCTTTACAGTGTCGTAGAGATAAGTGGGTGGGCTCATTTTACTCGGGCATCCAATCAGTCTCTCAGGATCATCTCAGAGCTATTAAGCCACGCCCCTAGCAACCACTTTTGAGCACCCTAGCAACCTATCCCATAGACTGCCATTATAAAATGCCCAGATGGATATCTTTGCACCACAGTGTCATAGAGACATGGGGGTTGGCTCATTTTACTCAGGCATCCAATCAGTCTCTCAGGATCCTTACAGAGTTACTAAGCCACGCCCCTAGCAACCACTTTTGAGCACCCTAGCAACATAAAATACAAACAGTTATATCTCGGCATCGGAACATCGTAGAGACACGGGGGTTGGACCGTTTTACTTGTGACTAGGGGTGTAACAATTGGGCACATCATTGGCCACTCCCAAGCCACGCCCCTAGCAACCAAATTTGAGCACCCTAGCAACCGAATAAACAAAGCCTTATATCTCCGCATCAGAACATCATAGAGACACGGGGTTTGGACCGTTTTACTTGTGACTCGGAGTGTAATCACTGGGCACATCATTGGCCACTCCCAAGCCACGCCCCTAGCAACCAAATACAGTACCCTAGCAACAGAGTAAACAAAGCCTTATATCTCCGCATCAGAACATCGTAAAGACACGGGGGTTGGACCGTTTTACTTGTGACTCGGAGTGTAATCACTGGGCTCATCATTGGCCACTCCCAAGCCACGCCCCTAGCAACCAAATACAGTACCCTAGCAACAGAGTAAACAAAGCCTTATATCTCCGCATCAGAACATCGTAGAGACATGGGGGTTGGACCGTTTGACTCATGACTCGGAGGGTAATCACTAGTGGATGCCATTTTTTCCCTAGCAACCAAATACAGTACCCTAGCAACAGAGTAAACAAAGCCTTATATCTCAGCATCAGAACATCGTAGAGACACGGGGGTTGGACCGTTTGACTCGTGACTCGGAGGGTAATCACTAGTGGATGCCATTTTTTCCCCTAGCAACCAAATACAGTACCCTAGCAACAGAGTAAACAAAGCCTTATATCTCAGCATCAGAACATCGTAGAGACACGGGGGTTGGATCGTTTGACTCGTGACTCGGAGGGTAATCACTAGTGGATGCCATTTTTTTCCTTAGCAACCAAATACAGTACCCTAGCAACAGAGTAAACAAAGCCTTATATCTCCGCATCAGAACATCGTAGAGACACGGGGGTTGGACCGTTTGACTCGTGACTCAGAGTGTAATCATTATGGGATGCCATTTTTTTCCCTAGCAACCAAATACAGTACCCTAGCAACAGAGTAAACAAAGCCTTATATCTCCGCATCAGAACATCGTAGAGACACGGGGGTTGGACCGTTTGACTCGTGACTCAGAGTGTAATCATTATGGGATGCCATTTTTTCCCCTAGCAACCAAATACAGTACCCTAGCAACAGAGTAAACAAAGCCTTATATCTCAGCATCAGAACATCATAGAGACACGGGGGTTGGACCGTTTGACTCGTGACTCAGAGTGTAATCACTATGGGATACCAATTTTTTCCATAGCAACCAAATACAGTACCCTAGCAACCGAATAAACAAAGCCTTTTATCTCTGCATCAGAACATCGTAGAGACACGGGGGTTGGACCGTTTGACTCGTGACTTGAAGTGTAATCAGCAGTGGATGCCAATTTTCTCCCTAGCAACCAAATACAGTACCCTAGCAACCGAATAAACAAACCCTTATATCTCTGCATCAGAACATCGTAGAGACACGGGGGCTGCACCGTTTGACTCGTGACTCGGAGTGTAATCACTACTGGATGCCAATTTTTTCCCTAGCAACCAAATCCAGTACCCTAGCAACCGTATAAACAAAGCCTTATATCTCAGAATCAGAACATCGTAGGGACACGGGGGTTGGACCGTTTGACTCGTGACTCAGAGTGTAATCATTATGGGATGCCAATTTTTTCCCTAGCAACCAAATACAGTACCCTAGCAACAGAGTAAACAAAGCCTTATATCTCCGCACCAGAACATCGTAGAGACACGGGGGTTGGACCGTTTGACTCGTGACTCAGAGTGTAATCATTATGGGATGCCAATTTTTTTCCCTAGCAACCAAATACAGTACCCTAGCAACAGACACAAAGCCTTATATCTCCGCATCAGAACATCGTAGAGACACGGGGGTTGGACCGTTTGACTTGTGACTCGGAGTGTAATCATTATGGGATGCCAATTTTTTTCCCTAGCAACCAAATACAGTACCCTAGCAACAGAGTAAACAAAGCCTTATATCTCCGCATCAGAACATCGTAGAGACACGGGGGTTGGACCGTTTGACTCGTGACTCGGAGTGTAATCATTATGGGATGCCAATTTTTTCCCTAGCAACCAAATACAGTACCCTAGCAACAGAGTAAACAAAGCCTTATATCTCCGCATCAGAACATCGTAGAGACACGGGGGTTGGACCGTTTTACCCGTGACTCGGCATGTAATCACTAGTGGATGCCAATTTTTTCCCTAGCAACCAAATACATTACCCTAGCAACAGAGTAAACAAAGCCTTTTATCTCCACATCAGAACATTGCAGAGACACGGGGGTTGGACCGTTTGACTCGTATCTCGGAGTGTAATCACTAGTGGATGCCAATTTTTTCCCTAGCAACCAAATACAGTACCCTAGCAACAGAGTAAACAAAGCCTTATATCTCCGCATCAGAACATCGTAGAGACACGGGGGTTTGACCGTTTGACTCGTGACTCGGAGTGTAATCACTAGTGGATGCCAATTTTCTCCCTAGCAACCAAATACAGTACCCTAGCAACCGAATAAACAAAGCCTTATATCTTCGCATCAGAATATCGTAGAGACATGTGGGTTGAATTGTTTTACTTTTGGCTTGGAGTATAATCATATATTGTCCCCCGAAATTTGCCACGGCAAGCACCACTTCACATTTTCTTCAGGAAATGTACCTATCTAGTTATTATTATTATTATTATATCTTATTATTCTTATGTCTGCACACTTTTTCGGCGCGTAACTCGTCCCACACGGTTTGTCGTAGACACACGAAAGAGGGCTCAAATTGACCGGATTATTGAGGAGAGGTGTGCTATGACTTTTATAAGAGATCGGGTGCAGGATTTCCGAAAGGGGGGCGAAAAACCACCCGAAAAATCCCATTGACTTAACATTGGGCCGAACTTTGACGGGTCATAGCTCCGCTCGAGGATTTGGTAGAAACATGTGGGTTATAACATTTGAAGAGGGTGGTAGGCTCTGTAAGAACATACATCACAATGGGGTGTAAGCTGTACCCCTGGGGTGTAAGAGGCACCCGAAATTTCCCATTGACTTATAATGGGGCAGGGAACACACCCTTATAAGGGAATAAAATCGTTCCAGATGGGATATCTTTGCTTTACAGTGTCGTAGAGATAAGTGGGTGGGCTCATTTTACTCGGGCATTAAATCAGTCTCTCAGGATCATCTCAGAGCTATTAAGCCACGCCCCTAGCAACCACTTTTGAGCACCCTAGCAACATCTCCCATAGACTGCCATTATAAAATGCCCAGATGGATATCTTTGCAGCACAGTGTCATAGAGACATGGGGGTGGGCTCATTTTACTCAGGCATCCAATCAGTCTCTCAGGATCCTTACAGACTTACTAAGCCACGCCCCTAGCAACCACTTTTGAGCACCCTAGCAACATAAAATACAAACAGTTATATCTCGGCATCAGAACATCGTAGAGACACGGGGGTTGGACCGTTTTACTTGTGACTAGGGGTGTAACAATTGGGCACATCATTGGCCACTCCCAAGCCACGCCCCTAGCAACCAAATTTGAGCACCCTAGCAACCGAATAAACAAAGCCTTATATCTCCGCATCAGAACATCGTAGAGACACAGGGTTTGGACCGTTTTACTTGTGACTCGGAGTGTAATCACTGGGCACATCATTGGAGACTCCCAAGCCACGCCCCTAGCAACCAAATACAGTACCCTAGCAACAGAGTAAACAAAGCCTTATATCTCCGCATCAGAACATCGTAGAGGCACGGGGGTTGGACCGTTTTACTTGTGACTCAGAGTGTAATCACTGGGCACATTATTGGCCACTCCCAAGCCACGCCCCTAGCAACCAAATACAGTACCCTAGCAACAGAGTAAACAAAGCCTTATATCTCCGCATCAGAACATCGTAGAGACACGGGGGTTGGACCGTTTTACTTGTGACTCGGAGTGTAATCACTGGGCTCATCATTGGCCACTCCCAAGCCACGCCCCTAGCAACCAAATACAATACCCTAGCAACAGAGTAAACAAAGCCTTATATCTCCGCATCAGAACATCGTAGAGACATGGGGGTTGGACCGTTTGACACATAACTCGGAGGGTAATCACTAGTGGATGCCATTTTTTTCCCTAGCAACCAAATACAGTACCCTAGCAACAGAGTAAACAAAGCCTTATATCTCCGCATCAGAACATCGTAGAGACATGGGGTTTGGACCGTTTGACTCGTGACTCGGAGGGTAATCACTAGTGGATGCCATTTTTTTCCCTAGCAACCAAATACAGTACCCTAGCAACAGAGTAAACAAACCCTTATATCTCCGCATCAGAACATCGTAGAGACACGGGGTTTAGACCGTTTGACTCGTGACTCGGAGTGTAATCACTAGTGGATGCCAATTTTCTCCCTAGCAACCAAATACATTACCCTAGCAACAGAGTAAACAAAGCCTTTTATCTCCACATCAGAACATCGCAGAGACACGGGGGTTGGACCGTTTGACTCGTGACTCGGAGTGTAATCACTAGTGGATGCCAATTTTCTCCCTAGCAACCAAATACAGTACCCTAGCAACCGAATAAACAAAGCCTTATATCTTCGCATCAGAATATCGTAGAGACATGTGGGTTGAATTGTTTTACTTTTGGCTTGGAGTATAATCATATATTGTCCCCCGAAATTTGCCACGGCAAGCACCACTTCACATTTTCTTCAGGAAATGTACCTATCTAGTTATTATTATTATTATATCTTATTATTCTTATGTCTGCACACTTTTTCGGCGCGTAACTCGTCCCACACGGTTTGTCGTAGACACACGAAAGAGGGCTCAAATTGACCGGATTATTGAGGAGAGGTGTGCTATGACTTTTATAAGAGATCGGGTGCAGGATTTCCGAAAGGGGGGCGAAAAACCACCCGAAAAATCCCATTGACTTAACATTGGGCCGAACTTTGACGGGTCATAGCTCCGCTCGAGGATTTGGTAGAAACATGTGGGTTATAACATTTGAAGAGGGTGGTAGGCTCTGTAAGAACATACATCACAATGGGGTGTAAGCTGTACCCCTGGGGTGTAAGAGGCACCCGAAATTTCCCATTGACTTATAATGGGGCAGGGAACACACCCATATAAGGGAATAAAATCGTTCCAGATGGGATATCTTTGCTTTACAGTGTCGTAGAGATAAGTGGGTGGGCTCATTTTACTCGGGCATTAAATCAGTCTCTCAGGATCATCTCAGAGCTATTAAGCCACGCCCCTAGCAACCACTTTTGAGCACCCTAGCAACATCTCCCATAGACTGCCATTATAAAATGCCCAGATGGATATCTTTGCAGCACAGTGTCATAGAGACATGGGGGTGGGCTCATTTTACTCAGGCATCCAATCAGTCTCTCAGGATCCTTACAGACTTACTAAGCCACGCCCCTAGCAACCACTTTTGAGCACCCTAGCAACATAAAATACAAACAGTTATATCTCGGCATCAGAACATCGTAGAGACACGGGGGTTGGACCGTTTTACTTGTGACTAGGGGTGTAACAATTGGGCACATCATTGGCCACTCCCAAGCCACGCCCCTAGCAACCAAATTTGAGCACCCTAGCAACCGAATAAACAAAGCCTTATATCTCCGCATCAGAACATCGTAGAGACACAGGGTTTGGACCGTTTTACTTGTGACTCGGAGTGTAATCACTGGGCACATCATTGGCCACTCCCAAGCCACGCCCCTAGCAACCAAATACAGTACCCTAGCAACAGAGTAAACAAAGCCTTATATCTCCGCATCAGAACATCGTAGAGACACGGGGGTTGGACCGTTTTACTTGTGACTCAGAGTGTAATCACTGGGCACATTATTGGCCACTCCCAAGCCACGCCCCTAGCAACCAAATACAGTACCCTAGCAACAGAGTAAACAAAGCCTTATATCTCCGCATCAGAACATCGTAGAGACACGGGGGTTGGACCGTTTTACTTGTGACTCGGAGTGTAATCACTGGGCTCATCATTGGCCACTCCCAAGCCACGCCCCTAGCAACCAAATACAATACCCTAGCAACAGAGTAAACAAAGCCTTATATCTCCGCATCAGAACATCGTAGAGACATGGGGGTTGGACCGTTTGACTCATAACTCGGAGGGTAATCACTAGTGGATGCCATTTTTTTCCCTAGCAACCAAATACAGTACCCTAGCAACAGAGTAAACAAAGCCTTATATCTCCGCATCAGAACATCGTAGAGACATGGGGTTTGGACCGTTTGACTCGTGACTCGGAGGGTAATCACTAGTGGATGCCATTTTTTTCCCTAGCAACCAAATACATTACCCTAGCAACAGAGTAAACAAAGCCTTTTATCTCCACATCAGAACATCGCAGAGACACGGGGGTTGGACCGTTTGACTCGTATCTCGGAGTGTAATCACTAGTGGATGCCAATTTTTTCCCTAGCAACCAAATACAGTACCCTAGCAACAGAGTAAACAAAGCCTTATATCTCCGCATCAGAACATCGTAGAGACACGGGGGTTTGACCGTTTGACTCGTGACTCGGAGTGTAATCACTAGTGGATGCCAATTTTCTCCCTAGCAACCAAATACAGTACCCTAGCAACCGAATAAACAAAGCCTTATATCTTCGCATCAGAATATCGTAGAGACATGTGGGTTGAATTGTTTTACTTTTGGCTTGGAGTATAATCATATATTGTCCCCCGAAATTTGCCACGGCAAGCACCACTTCACATTTTCTTCAGGAAATGTACCTATCTAGTTATTATTATTATTATTATATCTTATTATTCTTATGTCTGCACACTTTTTCGGCGCGTAACTCGTCCCACACGGTTTGTCGTAGACACACGAAAGAGGGCTCAAATTGACCGGATTATTGAGGAGAGGTGTGCTATGACTTTTATAAGAGATCGGGTGCAGGATTTCCGAAAGGGGGGCGAAAAACCACCCGAAAAATCCCATTGACTTAACATTGGGCCGAACTTTGACGGGTCATAGCTCCGCTCGAGGATTTGGTAGAAACATGTGGGTTATAACATTTGAAGAGGGTGGTAGGCTCTGTAAGAACATACATCACAATGGGGTGTAAGCTGTACCCCTGGGGTGTAAGAGGCACCCGAAATTTCCCATTGACTTATAATGGGGCAGGGAACACACCCATATAAGGGAATAAAATCGTTCCAGATGGGATATCTTTGCTTTACAGTGTCGTAGAGATAAGTGGGTGGGCTCATTTTACTCGGGCATTAAATCAGTCTCTCAGGATCATCTCAGAGCTATTAAGCCACGCCCCTAGCAACCACTTTTGAGCACCCTAGCAACATCTCCCATAGACTGCCATTATAAAATGCCCAGATGGATATCTTTGCAGCACAGTGTCATAGAGACATGGGGGTGGGCTCATTTTACTCAGGCATCCAATCAGTCTCTCAGGATCCTTACAGACTTACTAAGCCACGCCCCTAGCAACCACTTTTGAGCACCCTAGCAACATAAAATACAAACAGTTATATCTCGGCATCAGAACATCGTAGAGACACGGGGGTTGGACCGTTTTACTTGTGACTAGGGGTGTAACAATTGGGCACATCATTGGCCACTCCCAAGCCACGCCCCTAGCAACCAAATTTGAGCACCCTAGCAACCGAATAAACAAAGCCTTATATCTCCGCATCAGAACATCGTAGAGACACAGGGTTTGGACCGTTTTACTTGTGACTCGGAGTGTAATCACTGGGCACATCATTGGAGACTCCCAAGCCACGCCCCTAGCAACCAAATACAGTACCCTAGCAACAGAGTAAACAAAGCCTTATATCTCCGCATCAGAACATCGTAGAGGCACGGGGGTTGGACCGTTTTACTTGTGACTCAGAGTGTAATCACTGGGCACATTATTGGCCACTCCCAAGCCACGCCCCTAGCAACCAAATACAGTACCCTAGCAACAGAGTAAACAAAGCCTTATATCTCCGCATCAGAACATCGTAGAGACACGGGGGTTGGACCGTTTTACTTGTGACTCGGAGTGTAATCACTGGGCTCATCATTGGCCACTCCCAAGCCACGCCCCTAGCAACCAAATACAATACCCTAGCAACAGAGTAAACAAAGCCTTATATCTCCGCATCAGAACATCGTAGAGACATGGGGGTTGGACCGTTTGACACATAACTCGGAGGGTAATCACTAGTGGATGCCATTTTTTTCCCTAGCAACCAAATACAGTACCCTAGCAACAGAGTAAACAAAGCCTTATATCTCCGCATCAGAACATCGTAGAGACATGGGGTTTGGACCGTTTGACTCGTGACTCGGAGGGTAATCACTAGTGGATGCCATTTTTTTCCCTAGCAACCAAATACAGTACCCTAGCAACAGAGTAAACAAACCCTTATATCTCCGCATCAGAACATCGTAGAGACACGGGGTTTAGACCGTTTGACTCGTGACTCGGAGTGTAATCACTAGTGGATGCCAATTTTCTCCCTAGCAACCAAATACATTACCCTAGCAACAGAGTAAACAAAGCCTTTTATCTCCACATCAGAACATCGCAGAGACACGGGGGTTGGACCGTTTGACTCGTGACTCGGAGTGTAATCACTAGTGGATGCCAATTTTCTCCCTAGCAACCAAATACAGTACCCTAGCAACCGAATAAACAAAGCCTTATATCTTCGCATCAGAATATCGTAGAGACATGTGGGTTGAATTGTTTTACTTTTGGCTTGGAGTATAATCATATATTGTCCCCCGAAATTTGCCACGGCAAGCACCACTTCACATTTTCTTCAGGAAATGTACCTATCTAGTTATATCTTATTCTTATGTCTGCACACTTTTTCGGCGCGTAACTCGTCCCGCACGTTTTGTTGTAGATACACTAAAGAGGGCTCAAATTGACCGGTTTATTGAGGAGAGGTGTGCTATGACTTTTATAAGAGATCGGGTGCAGGATTTCCGAAAGGGGGGCGAAAAACCACCCGAAAAATCCCATTGACTTAACATTGGGCCGAACTTTGACGGGTCATAGCACCGCTCGAGGATTTTGTAGAAACATGTGGGTTATAACATTTGAAGAGGGTGGTAGGCTCTGTAAGAACATAGATTACATTGGGGTGTGAGTTGTACCTCTGGGGTGTAAGAGGCACCCGAAATTTCCCATTGACTTATAATGGGGCAGGAAACATGCCCATATAAGGGCATAAAATTGTTCCAGATGGGATATCTTTGCTTTACAGTGTCGTAGAGATAAGTGGGTGGGCTCATTTTACTCGGGCATCCAATCAGTCTCTCAGGACCATCTCAGAGTTATTAAGCCACGCCCCTAGCAACCACTTTTGAGCACCCTAGCAACATCTCCCATAGACTGCCATTATAAAATGCCCAGATGGATATCTTTGCAGCACAGTGTCATAGAGACATGGGGGTGGACTCATTTTACTCAGGCATCCAATCAGTCCCTCAGGATCCTTACATAGGTATTAAGCCACGCCCCTAGCAACCAATTTTGAGCACCCTAGCAACATAAAATTCAAACAGTTATATCTCCGCATCAGAACTTCGTAGAGAAACGGGGGTTGGACCGTTTTACTTGTGACTCGGAGTGTAATAACTAGCCACATCATTGGCCACTCCCAGGCCACGCCCCTAGCAACCAAATATGAACACCCTAGCAACAGAATAAACAAAACTTTATATCTCCGCATCAGAACATCGTAGAGACATGGGGGTTGGACCGTTTGACTTGTGACTCGAAGTGTAATCACTAGTGGATGCCAATTTTTTCCCTAGCAACCATATACAGTACCCTAGCAACAGAGTAAACAAAGCCTTATATCTCCGCATCAGAACATCGTAGAGACATGGGGGTTGGACCGTTTGACTCGTGACTCGGAGGGTAATCACTAGTGGATGCCAATTTTTTTCCCTAGCAACCAAATACAGTACCCTAGCAACCAAATAAACAAAGCCTTATATCTCTGCATCAGAACATCGTAGAGACAAGGGGGTTGGACCGTTTTACTTTTGGCTTGGAGTAAAATCATAAATTGTCCCTCGAAATTTGCCACGGCAAGCACCACTCACATTTTCTTCAGGAAATGTACCTATCTAGTTATTATTATTATTATTATTCTTCTGGTCCACACTTTTTCTAACTGTAACTCCTCCTAGAGCTTTCAAGCTACACCCACAAAACTTTACAAAACTTTTAAGACTGGTACGTAGATTTATGCTATATCTTTTCTAACTGATGGGACCTACCGAATTCCTAAACGGGGCGCTCAAACACCCCAAATTTTCCATTGACTTAACATTGCGGCAAACTTTGACGGGTCATAGCTGCAAGCGAGAAATTTGTAGAAACTTGTGGGTTACCACATTTGAAGAGGCTGACAGGCACTGTGAGAACATACCTCACATTGGGGTGTAAGTTTCACCCCTGGGGTGTAAGGGGCACCCAAATTTCCCCATTGACTTATAATGGGGCAAGGAACATGCCCATATAAGGGAATAAAAACGTCCCAGATGGAATATCTTCACTTTAGAGTGTCGTAGAGACATGGGGGTGGGCTCATTTTACTCAGGCATCCAATCAGTCTCTAGGGATCATCTCATAGCTATTAAGCCACGCCCCTAGCAACCATTTTTGGGCACCCTAGCAACATATCCCATAGACTGCCATTATAAAATGCCCAGAAGGATATCTTTGCAGCACAGTGTCACAGAGACATGGGGGTGGGCTCATTTTACTCAGGCATCCAATCAGTCTCTGAGGATTCTTATCAAGGTATTAAGCCACGCCCCTAGCAACCAAATATGAGCACCCTAGCAACATAATAAACAAAGCCTTATATCTCTGGATCCGAACATCATATAGACATGGGGGTTGGGTATTTTGGTCATGTTAGCCTTATGCTAGCTTCATGCTAAGTCATACTAGCTTCATGCTAGTTTCTTGCTAGCTTTATGCTAATTTCATAATAAATCTTGCTAACTTCATGCTAATTCATGTTAGCATCATGCTAGTTTCATGTTAATTCATGTTAGCATCGTTCTAGCTTCATGCTAATTCATATTAACATCGTGCTAACTTCATGCTAATTCATGTTAGCTTCATGCTAGCTTCATGCTAATTCATGTTAGCATCGTGCTAGCTTCATGTTAATTCATGTTAACATCGTGCTAGCTTCATGCTAATTCATGTTAGCATCGTGCTAGCTTCATGCTAATTCATGTTAGCATCGTGCTAGCTTCATGCTAATTCATGTTAGCTTCGTGCTAGCTTCATGCTAATTCATGTTAGCATCGTGCTAGCTTCATGCTAATTCATGTTAGCATCGTGCTAGCTTCATGCTAATTCATGTTAGCATCGTGCTAGCTTCATGCTAATTCATGTTAGCTTCGTGCTAGCTTCATGCTAATTCATGTTAGCATCGTGCTAGCTTCATGCTAATTCATGTTAGCATCGTGCTAGCTTCATGCTAATTCATGTTAGCATCGTGCTAGCTTCATGCTAATTCATGTTAGCATCGTGCTAGCTTCATGCTAATTCATGTTAGCATCGTGCTAGCTTCATGCTAATTCATGTTAGCATCGTGCTAGCTTCATGCTAATTCATGTTAGCATCGTGCTAGCTTCATGCTAATTCATGTTAGCATTGTGTTAGCTTCATGCTAATTCATGTTAGCATCATGTTAGCTTCATGCTAATTCATGTTAACATCATGCTAGCTTCATGCTAATTCATGTTATCATCATGCTAACTTCATGCTAATTCATGTTAGCATCATGCTAGCTTCATGCTAATTCATGTTAGCATCATGCTAGCTTCATGCTAATTCATGTTAACATCGTGCTAGCTTCATGCTAATTTATGTTAGCGTCGTGTTAGCTTCATGCTAATTCATGTTAGCATCATGCTAGCTTCATGCTAATTCATGTTAGCTTCATGCTAATTCATGTTAGCATCATGTTAGCTTCATGCTAATCATGCTAACATGATGTTAGCTTCCTGCTAATCATGCTAGCATCATGCTAGCTTCATGCTAATCATGCTAGCATCATGCTAGCTTCATGCTAATTCATGTTAGCATCATGCTTATTCATGTTAACATCATGCTAGCTTCATGTTAATTCATGTTAGCATCATGCTAGCTTCATACTAATTCATGTTAGCATCATGCTAGCTTCATGCTAATTCATGTTAGCATCATGCTAGCTTCATGCTAACTCATGTTAGCTTCATGCTAATTCATGTTAGCATCATGCTAGCTTCATGCTAAGTCATGCTAGCTTCATGCTAATTCATGTTAACATCATGCTAGCTTCATGCTAATTCATGTTAGCATCATGTTAGCTTCATGTTAATTCATGTTAGCATCATGCTAGCTTCATGCTAATTCATGTTAGCATCATGCTAGCTTCATGTTAATTCATGTTAGCATCATGTTAGCTTCATGTTAATTCATGTTAGCATCATGTTAGCTTCATGCTAATTCATGTTAGCTTCATGCTAATTCATGTTAGCATCATGTTAGCTTCATGCTAATTCATGTTATCATCATGCTAGCTTCATGCTAATTCATGTTAGCTTCATGCTAATTCATGTTAGCATCATGTTAGCTTCATGCTAATTCATGTTATCATCATGCTAGCTTCATGCTAATTCATGTTAGCATCATGCTAACTTAGTGCTAAACATGCTAACATGGTAACTTTTGGTATCATGTTTACGGAAAGTTATAATACTAAACTAAACTTGTTTTAAATTTCTCTCAATCTGTTTTAAACATTCAGGCTAGGCTTTGTCAAGCCAACATAAAGTTTGTCTTCAAACTTTTCTATCTAGTTAGTGGTGCTTGCATTTATGCAAGGCATCACTATTATTATTGCTCATACTTATTATTAGTGGTGCTTGCATTTATGCAAGGCATCACTATTATTATTGCTCATACTTATTATTAGTGGTGCTTGCATTTATGCAAAGCATCACTATTACTATCTTGCATACTTATTAGTGGTGCTTGCATTTATGCAAGGCATCACTATTATTATTGCTCATACTTATTATTATTATATCTTATTATTCTTATGTCTGCACACTTTTTCGGCGCGTAACTCGTCCCACACGGTTTGTCGTAGACACACGAAAGAGGGCTCAAATTGACCGGATTATTGAGGAGAGGTGTGCTATGACTTTTATAAGAGATCGGGTGCAGGATTTCCGAAAGGGGGGCGAAAAACCACCCGAAAAATCCCATTGACTTAACATCGGGCCGAACTTTGACGGGTCATAGCTCCGCTCGAGGATTTGGTAGAAACATGTGGGTTATAACATTTGAAGAGGGTGGTAGGCTCTGTAAGAACATACATCACATTGGGGTGTTAGTTGTACCCCTGGGGTGTAAGAGGCACCCGAAATTTCCCATTGACTTATAATGGGGCAGGAAACATGCCCATATAAGGGAATAAAAAAGTTCCAGATGGAATATCTTCGCTTTACAATGTCGTAGAGACATGGGGGTGGGCTCATTTTACTCAGACATCAAATCAATTTATCAGGATAGTCCCAGAGCTATTAAGCCACGCCCCTAGCAACCACTTTTAAGCACCCTAGCAACATAAAATTCAAACAGTTTTATCTAGGCATCAGAACATCGTAGAATAACGGGGGTTGGATCGTTTTACTCGTGACTCGGAGGGTAATCACTGGCCACATCATTGGCCACTCCCAAGCCACGCCCCTAGCAACCAAATGTGAGCACCCTAGCAACAGAGTAAACAAAGCCTTATATCTTCGCATCAGAACATCGTAGAAAAACGGGGGTTGGACCGTTTTACTTGTGACTCGGAGTGTAGCAACTGGTCACATCATTGGCCACTCCCAAGCCCCGCCCCTAGCAACCAAATACAGTACCCTAGCAACAGAGTAAACAAAGCCTTATATCTTCGCATCAGAACATCGTAGAAACACGGGGGTTGGACCGTTTTACTTGTGACTCGGAGTGTAGCAACTGGTCACATCATTGGCCACTCCCAAGCCCCGCCCCTAGCAACCAAATACAGTACCCTAGCAACAGAGTAAACAAAGCCTTATATCTCAGCATCAGAACATCGTAGAGACACGGGGGTTGGACCGTTTGACTCATGACTCAGAGTGTAATCACTATGGGATGCCAATTTTTTCCCTAGCAACCAAATACAGTACCCTAGCAACCAAATAAACAAAGCCTTATATCTCTGCATCAGAACATCGTAGAGACACGGGGGTTGGACCATTTTACTTTTGGCTTGGAGTATAATCATAAATTGTCCCCCGAAACTTGCCACGGCAAGCACCACTCACATTTTCTTCAGGAAATGTACCTATCTAGTTATTATTATTATTCTTCTTTTTCTGGACACTTTTTTGGCGCGTAACTCGTCCCGCACGCTTTGTCGTAGACCCATAAATTAGGGCTCAAATCGACCGGCTTATTGAGGAGAAGACTGCTATGACTTTTATAAGCGATCGGGTGCAGGATTTCCGAAAGGGGGGCGAAAAACCACCCAAAAAATCCCATTGACTTAACATTGCGCCCAACTTTGACGAGTCATAGCTCCGCTCGAGGATTTTGTAGAAACATGTGGGTTATAACATTTGAAGAGGGTGGTAGGCTCTTTAAGAACATGGATCACAATGGGGTGTAAGTTGTACCCCTGGGGTGTAAGAGGTGCCCAAAAGTGCCCCAATGAAAAGTCAATGGGGCAAAATCCCATAGACTTACCATTGCAAAAATTTTGACGGGTCATAGGTCCGAGCCAGGATTTCATAGAAACATGTGGGTTACTACATTTGAAGAGGGTGCAAGACTCTGTCAGGACGTCCCCCACAATGGGGTGTAAGGTTACCATAGCAACCATTTTGGGCACCCTAGCAACCTATACCATAGACTGCCATTATAAAATGCCTGGATGGATATCTTTGCACCACAGTGTCATAGAGACATGGGGGTGGGCTCATTTTACTCAGGCATCCAATCAGTCTCTCAGGATCCTTACAGACTTACTAAGCCACGCCCCTAGCAACCACTTTTGAGCACCCTAGCAACATAAAATACAAACAGTTATATCTCGGCATCAGAACATCGTAGAGACACGGGGGTTGGACCGTTTTACTTGTGACTCGGAGTGTAATCACTGGGCACATCATTGGCCACTCCCAAGCCACGCCCCTAGCAACCAAATACAGTACCCTAGCAACAGAGTAAACAAAGCCTTATATCTCCGCATCAGAACATCGTAGAGACACGGGGGTTGGACCGTTTTACTTGTGACTCGGAGTGTAATCACTGGGCACATAATTGGCCACTCCCAAGCCACGCCCCTAGCAACCAAATACAGTACCCTAGCAACAGAGTAAACAAAGCCTTATATCTCCACATCAGAACATCGTAGAGACATGGGGGTTGGACCGTTTGACTCATGACTCGGAGGGTAATCACTGGTGGATGCCATTTTTTTCCCTAGCAACCAAATACAGTACCCTAGCAACAGAGTAAACAAAGCCTTATATCTCCGCATCAGAACATCGTAGAGACACGGGGGTTGGACCGTTTGACTCATGACTCGGAGGGTAATCACTAGTGGATGCAATTTTTTTCCCTAGCAACCAAATACAGTACCCTAGCAACAGAGTAAACAAAGCCTTATATCTCCGCATCAGAACATCGTAGAGACACGGGGGTTGGACCGTTTGACTCGTGACTCGGAGGGTAATCACTAGTGGATGCCATTTTTTTCCCTAGCAACCAAATACAGTACCCTAGCAACAGAGTACACAAAGCCTTATATCTCCGCATCAGAACATCGTAGAGACACGGGGTTTGGACCGTTTGACTCGTGACTCGGAGGGTAATCACTAGTGGATGCCATTTTTTTCCCTAGCAACCAAATACAGTACCCTAGCAACAGAGTAAACAAAGCCTTATATCTCCGCATCAGAACATCGTAGAGACACGGGGGTTGGACCGTTTGACTCATGACTGAGAGTGTAATCACTAGTGGATGCCATTTTTTTCCTTAGCAACCAAATACAGTACCCTAGCAACAGAGTAAACAAAGCCTTATATCTCTGCATCAGAACATCGTAGAAACACGGGGGTTGGACCGTTTGACTCATGACTCGGAGGGTAATCACTAGTGGATGCCATTTTTTCCCTAGCAACCAAATACAGTACCCTAGCAACAGATTAAACAAACCCTTATATCTCCGCATCAGAACATCGTAGAGACACGGGGTTTGGACCGTTTGACTCGTGACTCGGAGTGTAATCACTAGTGGATGCCAATTTTCTCCCTAGCAACCAAATACAGTACCCTAGCAACAGAGTAAACAAAGCCTTTTATCTCCACATCAGAACATCGCAGAGACACGGGGGTTGGACCGTTTGACTCGTATCTCGGAGTGTAATCACTAGTGGATGCCAATTTTTTCCCTAGCAACCAAATACAGTACCCTAGCAACAGAGTAAACAAAGCCTTATATCTCCGCATCAGAACATCGTAGAGACACGGGGGTTTGACCGTTTGACTCGTGACTCGGAGTGTAATCACTAGTGGATGCCAATTTTCTCCCTAGCAACCAAATACAGTACCCTAGCAACCGAATAAACAAAGCCTTATATCTTCGCATCAGAATATCGTAGAGACATGTGGGTTGAATTGTTTTACTTTTGGCTTGGAGTATAATCATATATTGTCCCCCGAAATTTGCCACGGCAAGCACCACTCACATTTTCTTCAGGAAATGTACCTATCTAGTTATTATTATTATATCTTATTATTCTTATGTCTGCACACTTTTTCGGCGCGTAACTCGTCCCACACGATTTGTCGTAGACACACGAAAGAGGGCTCAAATTGACCGGATTATTGAGGAGAGGTGTGCTATGACTTTTATAAGAGATCGGGTGCAGGATTTCCGAAAGGGGGGCGAAAAACCACCCGAAAAATCCCATTGACTTAACATTGGGCCGAACTTTGACGGGTCATAGCTCCGCTCGAGGATTTGGTAGAAACATGTGGGTTATAACATTTGAAGAGGGTGGTAGGCTCTGTAAGAACATACATCACATTGGGGTGTTAGTTGTACCCCTGGGGTGTAAGAGGCACCCGAAATTTCCCATTGACTTATAATGGGGCAGGAAACATGCCCATATAAGGGAATAAAAAAGTTCCAGATGGAATATCTTCGCTTTACAATGTCGTAGAGACATGGGGGTGGGCTCATTTTACTCAGACATCCAATCAATTTATCAGGATAGTCCCAGAGCTATTAAGCCACGCCCCTAGCAACCACTTTTAAGCAGCCTAGCAACATAAAATTCAAACAGTTTTATCTAGGCATCAGAACATCGTAGAATAAAGGGGGTTGGATCGTTTTACTCGTGACTCGGAGGGTAATCACTGGCCACATCATTGGCCACTCCCAAGCCACGCCCCTAGCAACCAAATGTGAGCACCCTAGCAACAGAGTAAACAAAGCCTTATATCTTCGCATCAGAACATCGTAGAAAAACGGGGGTTGGACCGTTTTACTTGTGACTCGGAGTGTAGCAACTGGTCACATCATTGGCCACTCCCAAGCCCCGCCCCTAGCAACCAAATACAGTACCCTAGCAACAGAGTAAACAAAGCCTTATATCTTCGCATCAGAACATCGTAGAAACACGGGGGTTGGACCGTTTTACTTGTGACTCGGAGTGTAGCAACTGGTCACATCATTGGCCACTCCCAAGCCCCGCCCCTAGCAACCAAATACAGTACCCTAGCAACAGAGTAAACAAAGCCTTATATCTCAGCATCAGAACATCGTAGAGACACGGGGGTTGGACCGTTTGACTCATGACTCAGAGTGTAATCACTATGGGATGCCAATTTTTTCCCTAGCAACCAAATACAGTACCCTAGCAACCAAATAAACAAAGCCTTATATCTCTGCATCAGAACATCGTAGAGACACGGGGGTTTGACCATTTTACTTTTGGCTTGGAGTATAATCATAAATTGTCCCCCGAAACTTGCCACGGCAAGCACCACTCACATTTTCTTCAGGAAATGTACCTATCTAGTTATTATTATTATTATATCTTATTATTCTTATGTCTGCACACTTTTTCGGCGCGTAACTCGTCCCACACGGTTTGTCGTAGACACACGAAAGAGGGCTCAAATTGACCGGATTATTGAGGAGAGGTGTGCTATGACTTTTATAAGAGATCGGGTGCAGGATTTCCGAAAGGGGGGCGAAAAACCACCCGAAAAATCCCATTGACTTAACATTGGGCCGAACTTTGACGGGTCATAGCTCCGCTCGAGGATTTGGTAGAAACATGTGGGTTATAACATTTGAAGAGGGTGGTAGGCTCTGTAAGAACATACATCACAATGGGGTGTAAGCTGTACCCCTGGGGTGTAAGAGGCACCCGAAATTTCCCATTGACTTATAATGGGGCAGGGAACACACCCATATAAGGGAATAAAATCGTTCCAGATGGGATATCTTTGCTTTACAGTGTCGTAGAGATAAGTGGGTGGGCTCATTTTACTCGGGCATTAAATCAGTCTCTCAGGATCATCTCAGAGCTATTAAGCCACGCCCCTAGCAACCACTTTTGAGCACCCTAGCAACATCTCCCATAGACTGCCATTATAAAATGCCCAGATGGATATCTTTGCAGCACAGTGTCATAGAGACATGGGGGTGGGCTCATTTTACTCAGGCATCCAATCAGTCTCTCAGGATCCTTACAGACTTACTAAGCCACGCCCCTAGCAACCACTTTTGAGCACCCTAGCAACATAAAATACAAACAGTTATATCTCGGCATCAGAACATCGTAGAGACACGGGGGTTGGACCGTTTTACTTGTGACTAGGGGTGTAACAATTGGGCACATCATTGGCCACTCCCAAGCCACGCCCCTAGCAACCAAATTTGAGCACCCTAGCAACCGAATAAACAAAGCCTTATATCTCCGCATCAGAACATCGTAGAGACACAGGGTTTGGACCGTTTTACTTGTGACTCGGAGTGTAATCACTGGGCACATCATTGGAGACTCCCAAGCCACGCCCCTAGCAACCAAATACAGTACCCTAGCAACAGAGTAAACAAAGCCTTATATCTCCGCATCAGAACATCGTAGAGGCACGGGGGTTGGACCGTTTTACTTGTGACTCAGAGTGTAATCACTGGGCACATTATTGGCCACTCCCAAGCCACGCCCCTAGCAACCAAATACAGTACCCTAGCAACAGAGTAAACAAAGCCTTATATCTCCGCATCAGAACATCGTAGAGACACGGGGGTTGGACCGTTTTACTTGTGACTCGGAGTGTAATCACTGGGCTCATCATTGGCCACTCCCAAGCCACGCCCCTAGCAACCAAATACAATACCCTAGCAACAGAGTAAACAAAGCCTTATATCTCCGCATCAGAACATCGTAGAGACATGGGGGTTGGACCGTTTGACACATAACTCGGAGGGTAATCACTAGTGGATGCCATTTTTTTCCCTAGCAACCAAATACAGTACCCTAGCAACAGAGTAAACAAAGCCTTATATCTCCGCATCAGAACATCGTAGAGACATGGGGTTTGGACCGTTTGACTCGTGACTCGGAGGGTAATCACTAGTGGATGCCATTTTTTTCCCTAGCAACCAAATACAGTACCCTAGCAACAGAGTAAACAAACCCTTATATCTCCGCATCAGAACATCGTAGAGACACGGGGTTTAGACCGTTTGACTCGTGACTCGGAGTGTAATCACTAGTGGATGCCAATTTTCTCCCTAGCAACCAAATACATTACCCTAGCAACAGAGTAAACAAAGCCTTTTATCTCCACATCAGAACATCGCAGAGACACGGGGGTTGGACCGTTTGACTCGTGACTCGGAGTGTAATCACTAGTGGATGCCAATTTTCTCCCTAGCAACCAAATACAGTACCCTAGCAACCGAATAAACAAAGCCTTATATCTTCGCATCAGAATATCGTAGAGACATGTGGGTTGAATTGTTTTACTTTTGGCTTGGAGTATAATCATATATTGTCCCCCGAAATTTGCCACGGCAAGCACCACTTCACATTTTCTTCAGGAAATGTACCTATCTAGTTATTATTATTATTATATCTTATTATTCTTATGTCTGCACACTTTTTCGGCGCGTAACTCGTCCCACACGGTTTGTCGTAGACACACGAAAGAGGGCTCAAATTGACCGGATTATTGAGGAGAGGTGTGCTATGACTTTTATAAGAGATCGGGTGCAGGATTTCCGAAAGGGGGGCGAAAAAC
The DNA here is from genome assembly GCF_030506205.2 of Paramisgurnus dabryanus. Classification (NCBI taxonomy): domain Eukaryota; kingdom Metazoa; phylum Chordata; class Actinopteri; order Cypriniformes; family Cobitidae; genus Paramisgurnus; species Paramisgurnus dabryanus. Next base: position 8,527,984 of record NC_133350.1, on the reverse strand, counting down.
CACCCGAAAAATCCCATTGACTTAACATTGGGCCGAACTTTGACGGGTCATAGCTCCGCTCGAGGATTTGGTAGAAACATGTGGGTTATAACATTTGAAGAGGGTGGTAGGCTCTGTAAGAACATACATCACAATGGGGTGTAAGCTGTACCCCTGGGGTGTAAGAGGCACCCGAAATTTCCCATTGACTTATAATGGGGCAGGGAACACACCCATATAAGGGAATAAAATCGTTCCAGATGGGATATCTTTGCTTTACAGTGTCGTAGAGATAAGTGGGTGGGCTCATTTTACTCGGGCATTAAATCAGTCTCTCAGGATCATCTCAGAGCTATTAAGCCACGCCCCTAGCAACCACTTTTGAGCACCCTAGCAACATCTCCCATAGACTGCCATTATAAAATGCCCAGATGGATATCTTTGCAGCACAGTGTCATAGAGACATGGGGGTGGGCTCATTTTACTCAGGCATCCAATCAGTCTCTCAGGATCCTTACAGACTTACTAAGCCACGCCCCTAGCAACCACTTTTGAGCACCCTAGCAACATAAAATACAAACAGTTATATCTCGGCATCAGAACATCGTAGAGACACGGGGGTTGGACCGTTTTACTTGTGACTAGGGGTGTAACAATTGGGCACATCATTGGCCACTCCCAAGCCACGCCCCTAGCAACCAAATTTGAGCACCCTAGCAACCGAATAAACAAAGCCTTATATCTCCGCATCAGAACATCGTAGAGACACAGGGTTTGGACCGTTTTACTTGTGACTCGGAGTGTAATCACTGGGCACATCATTGGCCACTCCCAAGCCACGCCCCTAGCAACCAAATACAGTACCCTAGCAACAGAGTAAACAAAGCCTTATATCTCCGCATCAGAACATCGTAGAGACACGGGGGTTGGACCGTTTTACTTGTGACTCAGAGTGTAATCACTGGGCACATTATTGGCCACTCCCAAGCCACGCCCCTAGCAACCAAATACAGTACCCTAGCAACAGAGTAAACAAAGCCTTATATCTCCGCATCAGAACATCGTAGAGACACGGGGGTTGGACCGTTTTACTTGTGACTCGGAGTGTAATCACTGGGCTCATCATTGGCCACTCCCAAGCCACGCCCCTAGCAACCAAATACAATACCCTAGCAACAGAGTAAACAAAGCCTTATATCTCCGCATCAGAACATCGTAGAGACATGGGGGTTGGACCGTTTGACTCATAACTCGGAGGGTAATCACTAGTGGATGCCATTTTTTTCCCTAGCAACCAAATACAGTACCCTAGCAACAGAGTAAACAAAGCCTTATATCTCCGCATCAGAACATCGTAGAGACATGGGGTTTGGACCGTTTGACTCGTGACTCGGAGGGTAATCACTAGTGGATGCCATTTTTTTCCCTAGCAACCAAATACATTACCCTAGCAACAGAGTAAACAAAGCCTTTTATCTCCACATCAGAACATCGCAGAGACACGGGGGTTGGACCGTTTGACTCGTATCTCGGAGTGTAATCACTAGTGGATGCCAATTTTTTCCCTAGCAACCAAATACAGTACCCTAGCAACAGAGTAAACAAAGCCTTATATCTCCGCATCAGAACATCGTAGAGACACGGGGGTTTGACCGTTTGACTCGTGACTCGGAGTGTAATCACTAGTGGATGCCAATTTTCTCCCTAGCAACCAAATACAGTACCCTAGCAACCGAATAAACAAAGCCTTATATCTTCGCATCAGAATATCGTAGAGACATGTGGGTTGAATTGTTTTACTTTTGGCTTGGAGTATAATCATATATTGTCCCCCGAAATTTGCCACGGCAAGCACCACTTCACATTTTCTTCAGGAAATGTACCTATCTAGTTATTATTATTCTTCTTTTTCTGGACACTTTTTCGGCGCGTAACTCGTCTCGCACGGTTTGGCGTAGTGCCATGAAAGAGGGCTCAAATCGACCGGATTATTGAGGAGAGGTGTGCTATGACTTTTATAAGCGATCGGGTGCAGGATTTCCGAAAGGGGCGCGAAAAACCTCCCGAAAACGTCCCATTGACTTTACATTGCGTCGAACTTTGGCAGGTCATAGCTCCACTGTAGGATTTTGCAGAAACATGTGGGTTACAGCATTTGAAGAGGGTGGTAGGCTCTGTAAGAACATGGATCACATTGGGGTGTAAGTTGTACCCCTGGGGTGTAAGAGGTGCCCAAAAGTGCCCTAATGGAAAGTCAATGGGGCGAAAATCCCATAGACTAACATTGCCAAAAAAATTTGACAGGTCACAGGTCCAAGTGAGGATTTCATAGAAACATGTGGGTTACTAAAATTGAAGAGGGTGCTAGACTCTGTCAGGACGTCCCCCACAATGGGGTGTAAGGTTACCCTAGCAACCGTTTTGGGCACCCTAGCAACATCTCCCATAGACTGCCATTATAAAATGCCCAGGTGGATATCTTTGCAGCACAGTGTCATAGAGACATGGGGGTGGGCTCATTTTACTTAGGCATCCAATCAGTATCTTAGGATCCTTAAAGACTAACTAAGCCACGCCCCTAGCAACCACTTTTGAGCACCCTAGCAACATAAAATTCAAACAGTTATATCTCGGGATCAGAACATCGTAGAGACGCGGGGGTTGGACCGGTTTACTTGTGACTAGGGGTGTAACAATTGGGTACATCATTGGCCACTCCCAAGCCACGCCCCTAGCAACCAAATTTGAGCACCCTAGCAACGGAATAAACAAAGCCTTATATCTCTGCATCAGAACATCGTAGAGACAAGGGGGTTGGACCGTTTTTCTCGTGACTCGAAGGGTAATCACTAGTTAATGCCAAGAGGTGTTAAGCCACGCCCCTAGCAACCAAATATGAACACCCTAGCAACCGAATAAACAAAGCCTTATAACTTCGCATCAGAACATCGTAGAGACATGGGGGTTGGACCGTTTTACTTGTGACCTGAAGGGTAATCACTAGTGGAAGCCAAGAGGTGTTAAGCCACGCCCCTAGCAACCAAATATGAACACCTAGCAACGGAATAAACAAAGCCTTATATCTCCACATCAGAACATCGTAGAGACACGGGGGTTGGACCGTTTGACTCGTGACTCGAAGTGTAATCACTAGTGGATGCCAAGAGGTGTTAAGCCACGCCCCTAGCAACCAAATATGAACACCCTAGCAACGGAATAAACAAAGCCTTATATCTCTGCATCAGAACATCGTAGAGACACGGGGGTTGGACAGTTTGACTCGTGACTCGAAGTGTAATCACTAGTGGATGCCAGTTTTTTCCCTAGCAACCAAATACAGTACCCTAGCAACCAAATAAACAAAGCCTTATATCTCTGCATCAGAACATCGTAGAGACACAGGGGTTGGACCGTTTACTTTTGGCTTGGAGTATAATCATAAATTGTCCCCCAAAATTTGCCACGGCAAGCACCACTAACATTTTCTTCAGGAAATGTACCTATCTAGTTATTATTATTATTATTATTAGTGGTGCTTGCATTTATGCAAGGCATCACTATTATTATTGCTCATACTTATTAGTGGTGCTTGCATTTATGCAAAGCATCACTATTACTATTGCTCAGGGATATTATTATTATTATTATATTTTATTCTTACATCCGGACACTTTTTTCGGCGATTAACTCGTCCCGCACGCTTTGTTGTAGACCCATGAAAGAGGGCTCAAATCGACCGGATTATTGAGGAGAGGTGTGCTATGACTTTTATAAGGGATCGGGTGCAGGATTTCCGAAAGGGGGGCGTAAAACCACCCCAAAAATCCCATTGACTTAACATTGGGCCCAACTTTGATGGGTCATAGCTCCGCTCGTGGATTTTGTAGAAACATGTGGGTTACAACATTTGAAGAGGGTGGTAGGCTCTGTAAAAACATAGATCACAATGGGGTGTAAGTTGTACCCCTGGGGTGTAAGAGGTGCCCAAAAGTGCCCCAATGAAAAGTCAATGGGGCAAAATCCCATAGACTTACCATTGCAAAAATTTTGACGGGTCATAGGTCCGAGCCAGGATTTCATAGAAACATGTGGGTTACTAAATTTGAAAAGGGTGCTAGACTCTGTCAGGACGTACCCCACAATGGGGTGTAAGGTTACCATAGCAACCATTTTGGGCACCCTAGCAACCTATACCATTGACTGCCATTATAAAATGCCTAGATGGATATCTTCGCACCACAGTGTCATAGAGACATGGGGGTGGGCTCATTTTACTCAGGCATCCAATCAGTCTCTCAGGATCCTTACAGACTTACTAAGCCACGCCCCTAGCAACCACTTTTGAGCACCCTAGCAACATAAAATACAAACAGTTATATCTCGGCATCAGAACATCTTAGAGACACGGGGGTTGGACCGTTTTACTTGTGACTAGGGGTGTAACAATTGGGCACATCATTGGCCACTCCCAAGCCACGCCCCTAGCAACCAAATTTGAGCACCCTAGCAACCGAATAAACAAAGCCTTATATCTCCGCATCAGAACATCGTAGAGACACGGGGTTTGGACCGTTTTACTTGTGACTCGGAATGTAATCACTGGGCACATCATTGGCCACTCCCAAGCCACGCCCCTAGCAACCAAATACAGTACCCTAGCAACAGAGTAAACAAAGCCTTATATCTCCACATCAGAACATCGTAGAGACACGGGGGTTGGACCGTTTTACTTGTGACTCGGAGTGTAATCCCTGGGCACATCATTGGCCACTCCCAAGCCACGCCCCTAGCAACCAAATACAGTACCCTAGCAACAGAGTAAACAAAGCCTTATATCTCCGCATCAGAACATCGTAGAGGTGGGGTTTGGGGTTTGGACCGTTTGACTCGTGACTCGGAGGGTAATCACTAGTGGGTGCCAATTTTTTCCCTAGCAACCAAATACAGTACCCTAGCAACAGAGTAAACAAAGCCTTATATCTCCGCATCAGAACATCGTAGAGACACGGGGGTTGGACCGTTTGACTCATGACTCGGAGGGTAATCACTAGTGGATGCATTTTTTTCCCTAGCAACCAAATACAGTACCCTAGCAACAGAGTAAACAAAGCCTTATATCTCCGCATCAGAACATCGTAGAGACACGGGGGTTGGACCGTTTGACTCGTGACTCGGAGGGTAATCACTAGTGGATGCCATTTTTTCCCTAGCAACCAAATACAGTACCCTAGCAACAGAGTAAACAAAGCCTTATATCTCCGCATCAGAACATCGTAGAGACACGGGGGTTGGATCGTTTGACTTTTGGCTTGGAGTATAATCATAAATTGTCCCACGAAACTTGCCACGGCAAGCACCACTCACATTTTCTTCAGGAAATGTACCTATCTAGTTATTATTATTATTATTATATCTTATTATTCTTATGTCTGCACACTTTTTCGGCGCGTAACTCGTCCCACACGGTTTGTCGTAGACCCATAAATTAGGGCTCAAATCGACCGGCTTATTGAGGAGAGGTGTGCTATGACTTTTATAAGCGATCGGGTGCAGGATTTCCGAAAGGGGGGCGAAAAACCACCCAAAAAATCCCATTGACTTAACATTGCGCCCAACTTTGACGAGTCATAGCTCCGCTCGAGGATTTTGTAGAAACATGTGGGTTACAACATTTGAAGAGGGTGGTAGGCTCTGTAAGAACATGGATCACAATGGGGTGTAAGTTGTACCCCTGGGGTGTAAGAGGTGCCCAAAAGTGCCCCAATGAAAAGTCAATGGGGCAACATCCCATAGACTTACCATTGCAAAAATTTTGACGGGTCATAGGTCCGAGCCAGGATTTCATAGAAACATGTGGGTTACTAAATTTGAAGAGGGTGCTAGACTCTGTCAGGACGTCCCCCACAATGGGGTGTAAGGTTACCATAGCAACCATTTTGGGCACCCTAGCAACCTATACCATAGACTGCCATTATAAAATGCCCGGATGGATATCTTTGCACCACAGTGTCATAGAGACATGGGGGTGGGCTCATTTTACTCAGGCATCCAATCAGTCTCTCAGGATTCTTACAGACTTACTAAGCCACGCCCCTAGCAACCACTTTTGAGCACCCTAGCAACATAAAATACAAACAGTTATATCTCGGCATCAGAACATCGTAGAGACACGGGGGTTGGACCGTTTTACTTGTGACTAGGGGTGTAACAATTGGGCACATCATTGGCCACTCCCAAGCCACGCCCCTAGCAACCAAATTTGAGCACCCTAGCAACCGAATAAACAAAGCCTTATATCTCCGCATCAGAACATCGTAGAGACACGGGGTTTGGACCGTTTTACTTGTGACTCGGAGTGTAATCACTGGGCACATCATTGGCCACTCCCAAGCCACGCCCCTAGCAACCAAATACAGTACCCTAGCAACAGAGTAAACAAAGCCTTATATCTCCGCATCAGAACATCGTAGAGACACGGGGGTTGGACCGTTTTACTTGTGACTCGGAGTGTAATCACTGGGCACATAATTGGCCACTCCCAAGCCACGCCCCTAGCAACCAAATACAGTACCCTAGCAACAGAGTAAACAAAGCCTTATATCTCCGCATCAGAACATCGTAGAGACACGGGGGTTGGACCGTTTTACTTGTGACTCTGAGTGTAATCACTGGGCACATCATTGGCCACTCCCAAGCCACGCCCCTAGCAACCAAATACAGTACCCTAGCAACAGAGTAAACAAAGCCTTATATCTCCACATCAGAACATCGTAGAGACATGGGGGTTGGACCGTTTGACTCATGACTCGGAGGGTAATCACTAGTGGATGCCATTTTTTTCCCTAGCAACCAAATACAGTACCCTAGCAACAGAGTAAACAAAGCCTTATATCTCCGCATTAGAACATCGTAGAGACATGGGGTTTGGACCGTTTGACTCGTGACTCGGAGGGTAATCACTAGTGGATGCCATTTTTTTCCCTAGCAACCAAATACAGTACCCTAGCAACAGAGTAAACAAAGCCTTATATCTCCGCATTAGAACATCGTAGAGACATGGGGTTTGGACCGTTTGACTCGTGACTCGGAGGGTAATCACTAGTGGATGCCATTTTTTTCCCTAGCAACCAAATACAGTACCCTAGCAACAGAGTAAACAAAGCCTTATATCTCCGCATCAGAACATCGTAGAGACACGGGGGTTGGACCGTTTGACTCATGACTCGGAGGGTAATCACTAGTGGATGCCATTTTTTTCCTTAGCAACCAAATACAGTACCCTAGCAACAGAGTAAACAAAGCCTTATATCTCCGCATCAGAACATCGTAGAGACACGGGGGTTGGACCGTTTGACTCATGACTCAGAGGGTAATCACTAGTGGATGCCATTTTTTCCCTAGCAACCAAATACAGTACCCTAGCAACAGAGTAAACAAACCCTTATATCTCCGCATCAGAACATCGTAGAGACACGGGGTTTGGACCGTTTGACTCGTGACTCGGAGTGTAATCACTAGTGGATGCCAATTTTCTCCCTAGCAACCAAATACATTACCCTAGCAACAGAGTAAACAAAGCCTTTTATCTCCACATCAGAACATCGCAGAGACACGGGGGTTGGACCGTTTGACTCGTATCTCGGAGTGTAATCACTAGTGGATGCCAATTTTTTCCCTAGCAACCAAATACAGTACCCTAGCAACAGAGTAAACAAAGCCTTATATCTCCGCATCAGAACATCGTAGAGACACCTGGGTTTGACCGTTTGACTCGTGACTCGGAGTGTAATCACTAGTGGATGCCAATTTTCTCCCTAGCAACCAAATACAGTACCCTAGCAACCGAATAAACAAAGCCTTATATCTTCGCATCAGAATATCGTAGAGACATGTGGGTTGAATTGTTTTACTTTTGGCTTGGAGTATAATCATATATTGTCCCCCGAAATTTGCCACGGCAAGCACCACTTCACATTTTCTTCAGGAAATGTACCTATCTAGTATCTTATTATTCTTATGTCTGCACATTTTTTCGGCGCGTAACTCGTCCCACACGGTTTGTCGTAGACCCATAAATTAGGGCTCAAATCGACCGGCTTATTGTGGAGAGGTGTGCTATGACTTTTATAAGCGATCGGGTGCAGGATTTCCGAAAGGGGGGCGAAAAACCACCCAAAAAATCCCATTGACTTAACATTGTGCCCAACTTTGGCGAGTCATAGCTCCGCTCTAGGATTTTGTAGAAACATGTGGGTTACAACATTTGAAGAGGGTGGTAGGCTCTGTAAGAACATGGATCACATTGGGGTGTAAGTTGTACCCCTGGGGTGTAAGAGGTGCCCAAAAGTGCCCCAATGAAAAGTCAATGGGGCAAAATCCCATAGACTTAACATTGCAAAAACTTTGACGGGTCATAGGTACGAGCGAGGATTTCATAGAAACATGTTGGTTACTAAATTTGAAGAGGGTGCTAGACTCTGTCAGGACGTCCCCCACAATGGGGTGTAAGGTTACCATAGCAACCATTTTGGGCACCCTAGCAACCTATACCATAGACTGCCATTATAAAATGCCCGGATGGATATCTTTGCACCACAGTGTCATAGAGACATGGGGGTGGGCTCATTTTACTCAGGCATCCAATCAGTCTATCAGGATCCTTACAGACTTACTAAGCCACGCCCCTAGCAACCACTTTTGAGCACCCTAGCAACATAAAATACAAACAGTTATATCTCGGCATCAGAACATCGTAGAGACACGGGGGTTGGACCGTTTTACTTGTGACTAGGGGTGTAACAATTGGGCAAATCATTGGCCACTCCCAAGCCACGCCCCTAGCAACCAAATTTGAGCACCCTAGCAACCGAATAAACAAAGCCTTATATCTCCGCATCAGAACATCGTAGAGACACGGGGTTTGGACCGTTTTACTTGTGACTCGGAGTGTAATCACTGGGCACATCATTGGCCACTCCCAAGCCACGCCCCTAGCAACCAAATACAGTACCCTAGCAACAGAGCAAAAAAAACCTTATATCTCCGCATCAGAACATCGTAGAGACACGGGGGTTGGACCGTTTTACTTGTGACTCGGAGTGTAATCACTGGGCACATAATTGGCCACTCCCAAGCCACGCCCCTAGCAACCAAATACAGTACCCTAGCAACAGAGTAAACAAAGCCTTATATCTCCGCATCAGAACATCGTAGAGACACGGGGGTTGGACCGTTTTACTTGTGACTCGGAGTGTAATCACTGGGCACATCATTGGCCACTCCCAAGCCACGCCCCTAGCAACCAAATACACTACCCTAGCAACAGAGTAAACAAAGCCTTATATCTCCACATCAGAACATCGTAGAGACATGGGGTTGGACCGTTTGACTCATGACTCGGAGGGTAATCACTAGTGGATGCCATTTTTTTCCCTAGCAACCAAATACAGTACCCTAGCAACAGAGTAAACAAAGCCTTATATCTCCGCATCAGAACATCGTAGAGACACGGGGGTTGGACCGTTTGACTCATGACTCGGAGGGTAATCACTAGTGGATGCCATTTTTTCCCTAGCAACCAAATACAGTACCCTAGCAACAGAGTAAACAAAGCCTTATATCTCCGCATCAGAACATCGTAGAGACACGGGGGTTGGACCGTTTGACTCATGACTCGGAGGGTAATCACTAGTGGATGCCATTTTTTTTCCCTAGCAACCAAATACAGTACCCTAGCAACAGAGTAAACAAAGCCTTATATCTCCGCATCAGAACATCGTAGAGACACGGGGGTTGGACCGTTTGACTCGCGACTCAGAGTGTAATCATTATGGGATCCCAATTTTTTCCCTAGCAACCAAATACAGTACCCTAGCAACAGAGTAAACAAAGCCTTATATCTCCGCATCAGAACATCGTACAGACACGGGGGTTGGACCGTTTGACTCGTGACTCGGGGTGTAATCATTATGGGATGCCAATTTTTTCCCTAGCAACCAAATACAGTACCCTAGCAACAGAGTAAACAAAGCCTTATATCTCCGCATCAGAACATCGTAGAGACTCGGGCGTTGGACCGTTTTACTTTTGGGTTGGAGTATAATCATATATTGTCCCGAGAATTTTGCCACGGCAAGCACCACTCACATTTTCTTCAGGAAATGTACCTATCTAGTTATTATTATTCTTCTGGTACAAACTTTTTCTCACAGTAACTCCTCCTAGAGCTTTCAAGCTACACCCACAAAACTTTACAAAACTTTTAAGACTAGTACGTAGATTGTTGCTATGACTTTTCTAACTGATGGGACCTACCGAATTCCTAAACGGGGCGCTCAAACACCCCAAATTTTCCATTGACTTAACATTGCGACAAACTTTGACGGGTCATAGCTGCAAGCGAGAAATTTGTAGAAACTTGTGGGTTACCACATTTGAAGAGGCTGGCAGGCTCTGTAAGAACATACATCACAATGGGGTGTAAGCTGTACCCCTGGGGTGTAAGAGGCACCCAAATTTCCCCATTGACTTATAATGGGGCAGGAAACATGCCCATATAAGGGAATAAAAGTGTCCCAGATGGAATATCTTCACTTTAGAGTGTCATAGAGATATGGGGGTGGGCTCATTTTACTCAGGCATCCAATCAGTCTCTGAGGATTCTTATTGAGGTATTAAGCCACGCCCCTAGCAACCAAATATAAGCACCCTAGCAACATAATAAACAAAGCCTTATATCTCTGGATCCGAAAATCATAGAGACATGGGGGTTGGGTCTTTTGGTTGTGTTAGCTTCATGCTAGCTTCATGCTAAGTCATACTAGCTTCATGCTAGTTTCATGCTAGCTTTATGCTAATTTCATAATAAATCTGTCTAACTTCATGCTAAATCATGTTAGCATCATGCTAGCTTCACGTTAAATCATGTTAACATCATGCTATCTTCATGCTAATTCATGTTAGCATCATGCTAGCTTCAAGCTAATTCATGCTAGCTTTATGCTAATTCATGTTAGCATCATGCTAGCTTCATGCTAATTCATGTTAGCATCATGCTAGCTTCATGCTAATTCATGTTAGCATCATGCTAGCTTCATGCTAATTCATGTTAGCTTCATGCTAGCTTCATGCTAATTCATGTTAGCTTCATGTTAATTCATGTTAGCTTCATGCTAGCTTCATGCTAATTCATGTTAGCTTCATGCTAGCTTCATGCTAAGTCATACTAGCTTCATGCTAGTTTCATGCTAGCTTTATGCTAATTTCATAATAAATCTGTCTAACTTCATGCTAAATCATGTTAGCATCATGCTAGCTTCAAGTTAAATCATGTTAACATCATGCTAGCTTCATGCTAATTCATGTTAGCATCATTTTAGCTTCATGCTAATTCATGTTAGCATCATGCTAGCTTCATGCTAATTCATGTTAGCATCATGCTAGCTTCATGCTAATTCATGTTAGCATCATGCTAGCTTCATGCTAATTCATGTTAGCTTCATGCTAGCTTCATGCTAATTCATGTTAGCATCATGCTAGCTTCATGCTAATTCATGTCAGCATCATGCTAGCTTCATGCTAATTCATGTTAGCATCATGCTAGCTTCATGCTAATTCATGTTAGCATCATGCTAGCTTCATGCTAATTCATGTTAACATCATGCTAGCTTCATGCTAATTCATGTTAGCATCATGTTAGCTTCATGCTAATTCATGTTAGCATCATGCTAGCTTCATGCTAATTCATGTTAACATCATGCTAGCTTCATGCTAATTCATGTTAGCTTCATGCTAGCTTCATGTTAATTCATGTTAGCATCATGCTAGCTTCATGCTAATTCATGTTAGCATCATGCTAGCATCATGCTAATTCATGTTAGCATCATGCTAATTCATGTTAGCATCATGCTACCTTCATGCTAATTCATGTTAGCATCATGCTAACTTCATGCTAAATCATGTTAGCATCATGCTAATTCATGTTAGCATCATGCTAGCTTCATGCTAATTCATGTTAGCATCATGCTAGCTTCATGCTAATTCATGTTAGCATCATGCTAATCATGCTAACTTCGTGCTAACATCATGCTAATCATGCTAACATCATGCTAGCTCCATGCTAATCATGCTAGCTTCAGGCTAATCATGCTAACATCATGTTAAATCATGATGGTTTCATGTTAAATCATGTTAGCTTCATACTCAAACATACTAACAGCCAGATAGCCTACAAAACTAATCTTCTGTCAAACCGTTTTAAACGTTCAGTCTACGCTTTGTCAAGCCAACATAAAGTTTGTCCTCAAACTTTTATATCTAGTTAGTGGTGCTTGCATTTATGCAAGGCATCACTATTATTATTGCTCATACTTATTATTAGTGGTGCTTGCATTTATGCAAGGCATCACTATTATTATTGCTCATACTTATTATTATTATTATTATTAGTGGTGCTTGCATTTATGCAAGGCATCACTATTATTATTGCTCATACTTATTATTATTATTATTATTATATCTTATTATTCTTATGTCTGCACACTTTTTCGGCGCGTAACTCGTCCCACACGGTTGGTCGTAGACACACGAAAGAGGGCTCAAATTGACCGGATTATTGAGGAGAGGTGTGCTATGACTTTTATAAGAGATCGGGTGCAGGATTTCCGAAAGGGGGGCGAAAAACCACCCGAAAAATCCCATTGACTTAACATTGGGCCAAACTTTGACGGGTCATAGCTCCGCTCGAGGATTTGGTAGAAGCATGTGGGTTATAACATTTGAAGAGGGTGGTAGGCTCTGTAAGAGCATACATCACAATGGGGTGTAAGCTGTACCCCTGGGGTGTAAGAAGCACCCGAAATTTCCCATTGACTTATAATGGGGCAGGGAACACGCCCATATAAGGGAATAAAATCATTCCAAATGGGATATCTTTGCTTTACAGTGTCGTAGAGATAAGTGGGTGGGCTCATTTTACTCGGGCATCCAATCAGTCTCTCAGGATCATCTCAGAGCTATTAAGCCACGCCCCTAGCAACCACTTTTGAGCACCCTAGCAACCTATCCCATAGACTGCCATTATAAAATGCCCAGATGGATATCTTTGCACCACAGTGTCATAGAGACATGGGGGTTGGCTCATTTTACTCAGGCATCCAATCAGTCTCTCAGGATCCTTACAGAGTTACTAAGCCACGCCCCTAGCAACCACTTTTGAGCACCCTAGCAACATAAAATACAAACAGTTATATCTCGGCATCGGAACATCGTAGAGACACGGGGGTTGGACCGTTTTACTTGTGACTAGGGGTGTAACAATTGGGCACATCATTGGCCACTCCCAAGCCACGCCCCTAGCAACCAAATTTGAGCACCCTAGCAACCGAATAAACAAAGCCTTATATCTCCGCATCAGAACATCATAGAGACACGGGGTTTGGACCGTTTTACTTGTGACTCGGAGTGTAATCACTGGGCACATCATTGGCCACTCCCAAGCCACGCCCCTAGCAACCAAATACAGTACCCTAGCAACAGAGTAAACAAAGCCTTATATCTCCGCATCAGAACATCGTAAAGACACGGGGGTTGGACCGTTTTACTTGTGACTCGGAGTGTAATCACTGGGCTCATCATTGGCCACTCCCAAGCCACGCCCCTAGCAACCAAATACAGTACCCTAGCAACAGAGTAAACAAAGCCTTATATCTCCGCATCAGAACATCGTAGAGACATGGGGGTTGGACCGTTTGACTCATGACTCGGAGGGTAATCACTAGTGGATGCCATTTTTTCCCTAGCAACCAAATACAGTACCCTAGCAACAGAGTAAACAAAGCCTTATATCTCAGCATCAGAACATCGTAGAGACACGGGGGTTGGACCGTTTGACTCGTGACTCGGAGGGTAATCACTAGTGGATGCCATTTTTTCCCCTAGCAACCAAATACAGTACCCTAGCAACAGAGTAAACAAAGCCTTATATCTCAGCATCAGAACATCGTAGAGACACGGGGGTTGGATCGTTTGACTCGTGACTCGGAGGGTAATCACTAGTGGATGCCATTTTTTTCCTTAGCAACCAAATACAGTACCCTAGCAACAGAGTAAACAAAGCCTTATATCTCCGCATCAGAACATCGTAGAGACACGGGGGTTGGACCGTTTGACTCGTGACTCAGAGTGTAATCATTATGGGATGCCATTTTTTTCCCTAGCAACCAAATACAGTACCCTAGCAACAGAGTAAACAAAGCCTTATATCTCCGCATCAGAACATCGTAGAGACACGGGGGTTGGACCGTTTGACTCGTGACTCAGAGTGTAATCATTATGGGATGCCATTTTTTCCCCTAGCAACCAAATACAGTACCCTAGCAACAGAGTAAACAAAGCCTTATATCTCAGCATCAGAACATCATAGAGACACGGGGGTTGGACCGTTTGACTCGTGACTCAGAGTGTAATCACTATGGGATACCAATTTTTTCCATAGCAACCAAATACAGTACCCTAGCAACCGAATAAACAAAGCCTTTTATCTCTGCATCAGAACATCGTAGAGACACGGGGGTTGGACCGTTTGACTCGTGACTTGAAGTGTAATCAGCAGTGGATGCCAATTTTCTCCCTAGCAACCAAATACAGTACCCTAGCAACCGAATAAACAAACCCTTATATCTCTGCATCAGAACATCGTAGAGACACGGGGGCTGCACCGTTTGACTCGTGACTCGGAGTGTAATCACTACTGGATGCCAATTTTTTCCCTAGCAACCAAATCCAGTACCCTAGCAACCGTATAAACAAAGCCTTATATCTCAGAATCAGAACATCGTAGGGACACGGGGGTTGGACCGTTTGACTCGTGACTCAGAGTGTAATCATTATGGGATGCCAATTTTTTCCCTAGCAACCAAATACAGTACCCTAGCAACAGAGTAAACAAAGCCTTATATCTCCGCACCAGAACATCGTAGAGACACGGGGGTTGGACCGTTTGACTCGTGACTCAGAGTGTAATCATTATGGGATGCCAATTTTTTTCCCTAGCAACCAAATACAGTACCCTAGCAACAGACACAAAGCCTTATATCTCCGCATCAGAACATCGTAGAGACACGGGGGTTGGACCGTTTGACTTGTGACTCGGAGTGTAATCATTATGGGATGCCAATTTTTTTCCCTAGCAACCAAATACAGTACCCTAGCAACAGAGTAAACAAAGCCTTATATCTCCGCATCAGAACATCGTAGAGACACGGGGGTTGGACCGTTTGACTCGTGACTCGGAGTGTAATCATTATGGGATGCCAATTTTTTCCCTAGCAACCAAATACAGTACCCTAGCAACAGAGTAAACAAAGCCTTATATCTCCGCATCAGAACATCGTAGAGACACGGGGGTTGGACCGTTTTACCCGTGACTCGGCATGTAATCACTAGTGGATGCCAATTTTTTCCCTAGCAACCAAATACATTACCCTAGCAACAGAGTAAACAAAGCCTTTTATCTCCACATCAGAACATTGCAGAGACACGGGGGTTGGACCGTTTGACTCGTATCTCGGAGTGTAATCACTAGTGGATGCCAATTTTTTCCCTAGCAACCAAATACAGTACCCTAGCAACAGAGTAAACAAAGCCTTATATCTCCGCATCAGAACATCGTAGAGACACGGGGGTTTGACCGTTTGACTCGTGACTCGGAGTGTAATCACTAGTGGATGCCAATTTTCTCCCTAGCAACCAAATACAGTACCCTAGCAACCGAATAAACAAAGCCTTATATCTTCGCATCAGAATATCGTAGAGACATGTGGGTTGAATTGTTTTACTTTTGGCTTGGAGTATAATCATATATTGTCCCCCGAAATTTGCCACGGCAAGCACCACTTCACATTTTCTTCAGGAAATGTACCTATCTAGTTATATCTTATTATTCTTATGTCTGCACACTTTTTCGGCGCGTAACTCGTCCCACACGGTTGGTCGTAGACACACGAAAGAGGGCTCAAATTGACCGGATTATTGAGGAGAGGTGTGCTATGACTTTTATAAGAGATCGGGTGCAGGATTTCCGAAAGGGGGGCGAAAAACCACCCAAAAAATCCCATTGACTTAACATTGTGCCCAACTTTGGCGAGTCATAGCTCCGCTCTAGGATTTTGTAGAAACATGTGGGTTACAACATTTGAAGAGGGTGGTAGGCTCTGTAAGAACATGGATCACATTGGGGTGTAAGTTGTACCCCTGGGGTGTAAGAGGTGCCCAAAAGTGCCCCAATGAAAAGTCAATGGGGCAAAATCCCATAGACTTAACATTGCAAAAACTTTGACGGGTCATAGGTACGAGCGAGGATTTCATAGAAACATGTTGGTTACTAAATTTGAAGAGGGTGCTAGACTCTGTCAGGACGTCCCCCACAATGGGGTGTAAGGTTACCATAGCAACCATTTTGGGCACCCTAGCAACCTATACCATAGACTGCCATTATAAAATGCCCGGATGGATATCTTTGCACCACAGTGTCATAGAGACATGGGGGTGGGCTCATTTTACTCAGGCATCCAATCAGTCTATCAGGATCCTTACAGACTTACTAAGCCACGCCCCTAGCAACCACTTTTGAGCACCCTAGCAACATAAAATACAAACAGTTATATCTCGGCATCAGAACATCGTAGAGACACGGGGGTTGGACCGTTTTACTTGTGACTAGGGGTGTAACAATTGGGCAAATCATTGGCCACTCCCAAGCCACGCCCCTAGCAACCAAATTTGAGCACCCTAGCAACCGAATAAACAAAGCCTTATATCTCCGCATCAGAACATCGTAGAGACACGGGGTTTGGACCGTTTTACTTGTGACTCGGAGTGTAATCACTGGGCACATCATTGGCCACTCCCAAGCCACGCCCCTAGCAACCAAATACAGTACCCTAGCAACAGAGCAAAAAAAACCTTATATCTCCGCATCAGAACATCGTAGAGACACGGGGGTTGGACCGTTTTACTTGTGACTCGGAGTGTAATCACTGGGCACATAATTGGCCACTCCCAAGCCACGCCCCTAGCAACCAAATACAGTACCCTAGCAACAGAGTAAACAAAGCCTTATATCTCCGCATCAGAACATCGTAGAGACACGGGGGTTGGACCGTTTTACTTGTGACTCGGAGTGTAATCACTGGGCACATCATTGGCCACTCCCAAGCCACGCCCCTAGCAACCAAATACACTACCCTAGCAACAGAGTAAACAAAGCCTTATATCTCCACATCAGAACATCGTAGAGACATGGGGTTGGACCGTTTGACTCATGACTCGGAGGGTAATCACTAGTGGATGCCATTTTTTTCCCTAGCAACCAAATACAGTACCCTAGCAACAGAGTAAACAAAGCCTTATATCTCCGCATCAGAACATCGTAGAGACACGGGGGTTGGACCGTTTGACTCATGACTCGGAGGGTAATCACTAGTGGATGCCATTTTTTTTCCCTAGCAACCAAATACAGTACCCTAGCAACAGAGTAAACAAAGCCTTATATCTCCGCATCAGAACATCGTAGAGACACGGGGGTTGGACCGTTTGACTCGCGACTCAGAGTGTAATCATTATGGGATCCCAATTTTTTCCCTAGCAACCAAATACAGTACCCTAGCAACAGAGTAAACAAAGCCTTATATCTCCGCATCAGAACATCGTACAGACACGGGGGTTGGACCGTTTGACTCGTGACTCGGGGTGTAATCATTATGGGATGCCAATTTTTTCCCTAGCAACCAAATACAGTACCCTAGCAACAGAGTAAACAAAGCCTTATATCTCCGCATCAGAACATCGTAGAGACTCGGGCGTTGGACCGTTTTACTTTTGGGTTGGAGTATAATCATATATTGTCCCGAGAATTTTGCCACGGCAAGCACCACTCACATTTTCTTCAGGAAATGTACCTATCTAGTTATTATTATTCTTCTGGTACAAACTTTTTCTCACAGTAACTCCTCCTAGAGCTTTCAAGCTACACCCACAAAACTTTACAAAACTTTTAAGACTAGTACGTAGATTGTTGCTATGACTTTTCTAACTGATGGGACCTACCGAATTCCTAAACGGGGCGCTCAAACACCCCAAATTTTCCATTGACTTAACATTGCGACAAACTTTGACGGGTCATAGCTGCAAGCGAGAAATTTGTAGAAACTTGTGGGTTACCACATTTGAAGAGGCTGGCAGGCTCTGTAAGAACATACATCACAATGGGGTGTAAGCTGTACCCCTGGGGTGTAAGAGGCACCCAAATTTCCCCATTGACTTATAATGGGGCAGGAAACATGCCCATATAAGGGAATAAAAGTGTCCCAGATGGAATATCTTCACTTTAGAGTGTCATAGAGATATGGGGGTGGGCTCATTTTACTCAGGCATCCAATCAGTCTCTGAGGATTCTTATTGAGGTATTAAGCCACGCCCCTAGCAACCAAATATAAGCACCCTAGCAACATAATAAACAAAGCCTTATATCTCTGGATCCGAAAATCATAGAGACATGGGGGTTGGGTCTTTTGGTTGTGTTAGCTTCATGCTAGCTTCATGCTAAGTCATACTAGCTTCATGCTAGTTTCATGCTAGCTTTATGCTAATTTCATAATAAATCTGTCTAACTTCATGCTAAATCATGTTAGCATCATGCTAGCTTCACGTTAAATCATGTTAACATCATGCTATCTTCATGCTAATTCATGTTAGCATCATGCTAGCTTCAAGCTAATTCATGCTAGCTTTATGCTAATTCATGTTAGCATCATGCTAGCTTCATGCTAATTCATGTTAGCATCATGCTAGCTTCATGCTAATTCATGTTAGCATCATGCTAGCTTCATGCTAATTCATGTTAGCTTCATGCTAGCTTCATGCTAATTCATGTTAGCTTCATGTTAATTCATGTTAGCTTCATGCTAGCTTCATGCTAATTCATGTTAGCTTCATGCTAGCTTCATGCTAAGTCATACTAGCTTCATGCTAGTTTCATGCTAGCTTTATGCTAATTTCATAATAAATCTGTCTAACTTCATGCTAAATCATGTTAGCATCATGCTAGCTTCAAGTTAAATCATGTTAACATCATGCTAGCTTCATGCTAATTCATGTTAGCATCATTTTAGCTTCATGCTAATTCATGTTAGCATCATGCTAGCTTCATGCTAATTCATGTTAGCATCATGCTAGCTTCATGCTAATTCATGTTAGCATCATGCTAGCTTCATGCTAATTCATGTTAGCTTCATGCTAGCTTCATGCTAATTCATGTTAGCATCATGCTAGCTTCATGCTAATTCATGTCAGCATCATGCTAGCTTCATGCTAATTCATGTTAGCATCATGCTAGCTTCATGCTAATTCATGTTAGCATCATGCTAGCTTCATGCTAATTCATGTTAACATCATGCTAGCTTCATGCTAATTCATGTTAGCATCATGTTAGCTTCATGCTAATTCATGTTAGCATCATGCTAGCTTCATGCTAATTCATGTTAACATCATGCTAGCTTCATGCTAATTCATGTTAGCTTCATGCTAGCTTCATGTTAATTCATGTTAGCATCATGCTAGCTTCATGCTAATTCATGTTAGCATCATGCTAGCATCATGCTAATTCATGTTAGCATCATGCTAATTCATGTTAGCATCATGCTACCTTCATGCTAATTCATGTTAGCATCATGCTAACTTCATGCTAAATCATGTTAGCATCATGCTAATTCATGTTAGCATCATGCTAGCTTCATGCTAATTCATGTTAGCATCATGCTAGCTTCATGCTAATTCATGTTAGCATCATGCTAATCATGCTAACTTCGTGCTAACATCATGCTAATCATGCTAACATCATGCTAGCTCCATGCTAATCATGCTAGCTTCAGGCTAATCATGCTAACATCATGTTAAATCATGATGGTTTCATGTTAAATCATGTTAGCTTCATACTCAAACATACTAACAGCCAGATAGCCTACAAAACTAATCTTCTGTCAAACCGTTTTAAACGTTCAGTCTACGCTTTGTCAAGCCAACATAAAGTTTGTCCTCAAACTTTTATATCTAGTTAGTGGTGCTTGCATTTATGCAAGGCATCACTATTATTATTGCTCATACTTATTATTAGTGGTGCTTGCATTTATGCAAGGCATCACTATTATTATTGCTCATACTTATTATTATTATTATTATTAGTGGTGCTTGCATTTATGCAAGGCATCACTATTATTATTGCTCATACTTATTATTATTATTATTATTATATCTTATTATTCTTATGTCTGCACACTTTTTCGGCGCGTAACTCGTCCCACACGGTTGGTCGTAGACACACGAAAGAGGGCTCAAATTGACCGGATTATTGAGGAGAGGTGTGCTATGACTTTTATAAGAGATCGGGTGCAGGATTTCCGAAAGGGGGGCGAAAAACCACCCGAAAAATCCCATTGACTTAACATTGGGCCAAACTTTGACGGGTCATAGCTCCGCTCGAGGATTTGGTAGAAGCATGTGGGTTATAACATTTGAAGAGGGTGGTAGGCTCTGTAAGAGCATACATCACAATGGGGTGTAAGCTGTACCCCTGGGGTGTAAGAAGCACCCGAAATTTCCCATTGACTTATAATGGGGCAGGGAACACGCCCATATAAGGGAATAAAATCATTCCAAATGGGATATCTTTGCTTTACAGTGTCGTAGAGATAAGTGGGTGGGCTCATTTTACTCGGGCATCCAATCAGTCTCTCAGGATCATCTCAGAGCTATTAAGCCACGCCCCTAGCAACCACTTTTGAGCACCCTAGCAACCTATCCCATAGACTGCCATTATAAAATGCCCAGATGGATATCTTTGCACCACAGTGTCATAGAGACATGGGGGTTGGCTCATTTTACTCAGGCATCCAATCAGTCTCTCAGGATCCTTACAGAGTTACTAAGCCACGCCCCTAGCAACCACTTTTGAGCACCCTAGCAACATAAAATACAAACAGTTATATCTCGGCATCGGAACATCGTAGAGACACGGGGGTTGGACCGTTTTACTTGTGACTAGGGGTGTAACAATTGGGCACATCATTGGCCACTCCCAAGCCACGCCCCTAGCAACCAAATTTGAGCACCCTAGCAACCGAATAAACAAAGCCTTATATCTCCGCATCAGAACATCATAGAGACACGGGGTTTGGACCGTTTTACTTGTGACTCGGAGTGTAATCACTGGGCACATCATTGGCCACTCCCAAGCCACGCCCCTAGCAACCAAATACAGTACCCTAGCAACAGAGTAAACAAAGCCTTATATCTCCGCATCAGAACATCGTAAAGACACGGGGGTTGGACCGTTTTACTTGTGACTCGGAGTGTAATCACTGGGCTCATCATTGGCCACTCCCAAGCCACGCCCCTAGCAACCAAATACAGTACCCTAGCAACAGAGTAAACAAAGCCTTATATCTCCGCATCAGAACATCGTAGAGACATGGGGGTTGGACCGTTTGACTCATGACTCGGAGGGTAATCACTAGTGGATGCCATTTTTTCCCTAGCAACCAAATACAGTACCCTAGCAACAGAGTAAACAAAGCCTTATATCTCAGCATCAGAACATCGTAGAGACACGGGGGTTGGACCGTTTGACTCGTGACTCGGAGGGTAATCACTAGTGGATGCCATTTTTTCCCCTAGCAACCAAATACAGTACCCTAGCAACAGAGTAAACAAAGCCTTATATCTCAGCATCAGAACATCGTAGAGACACGGGGGTTGGATCGTTTGACTCGTGACTCGGAGGGTAATCACTAGTGGATGCCATTTTTTTCCTTAGCAACCAAATACAGTACCCTAGCAACAGAGTAAACAAAGCCTTATATCTCCGCATCAGAACATCGTAGAGACACGGGGGTTGGACCGTTTGACTCGTGACTCAGAGTGTAATCATTATGGGATGCCATTTTTTTCCCTAGCAACCAAATACAGTACCCTAGCAACAGAGTAAACAAAGCCTTATATCTCCGCATCAGAACATCGTAGAGACACGGGGGTTGGACCGTTTGACTCGTGACTCAGAGTGTAATCATTATGGGATGCCATTTTTTCCCCTAGCAACCAAATACAGTACCCTAGCAACAGAGTAAACAAAGCCTTATATCTCAGCATCAGAACATCATAGAGACACGGGGGTTGGACCGTTTGACTCGTGACTCAGAGTGTAATCACTATGGGATACCAATTTTTTCCATAGCAACCAAATACAGTACCCTAGCAACCGAATAAACAAAGCCTTTTATCTCTGCATCAGAACATCGTAGAGACACGGGGGTTGGACCGTTTGACTCGTGACTTGAAGTGTAATCAGCAGTGGATGCCAATTTTCTCCCTAGCAACCAAATACAGTACCCTAGCAACCGAATAAACAAACCCTTATATCTCTGCATCAGAACATCGTAGAGACACGGGGGCTGCACCGTTTGACTCGTGACTCGGAGTGTAATCACTACTGGATGCCAATTTTTTCCCTAGCAACCAAATCCAGTACCCTAGCAACCGTATAAACAAAGCCTTATATCTCAGAATCAGAACATCGTAGGGACACGGGGGTTGGACCGTTTGACTCGTGACTCAGAGTGTAATCATTATGGGATGCCAATTTTTTCCCTAGCAACCAAATACAGTACCCTAGCAACAGAGTAAACAAAGCCTTATATCTCCGCACCAGAACATCGTAGAGACACGGGGGTTGGACCGTTTGACTCGTGACTCAGAGTGTAATCATTATGGGATGCCAATTTTTTTCCCTAGCAACCAAATACAGTACCCTAGCAACAGACACAAAGCCTTATATCTCCGCATCAGAACATCGTAGAGACACGGGGGTTGGACCGTTTGACTTGTGACTCGGAGTGTAATCATTATGGGATGCCAATTTTTTTCCCTAGCAACCAAATACAGTACCCTAGCAACAGAGTAAACAAAGCCTTATATCTCCGCATCAGAACATCGTAGAGACACGGGGGTTGGACCGTTTGACTCGTGACTCGGAGTGTAATCATTATGGGATGCCAATTTTTTCCCTAGCAACCAAATACAGTACCCTAGCAACAGAGTAAACAAAGCCTTATATCTCCGCATCAGAACATCGTAGAGACACGGGGGTTGGACCGTTTTACCCGTGACTCGGCATGTAATCACTAGTGGATGCCAATTTTTTCCCTAGCAACCAAATACATTACCCTAGCAACAGAGTAAACAAAGCCTTTTATCTCCACATCAGAACATTGCAGAGACACGGGGGTTGGACCGTTTGACTCGTATCTCGGAGTGTAATCACTAGTGGATGCCAATTTTTTCCCTAGCAACCAAATACAGTACCCTAGCAACAGAGTAAACAAAGCCTTATATCTCCGCATCAGAACATCGTAGAGACACGGGGGTTTGACCGTTTGACTCGTGACTCGGAGTGTAATCACTAGTGGATGCCAATTTTCTCCCTAGCAACCAAATACAGTACCCTAGCAACCGAATAAACAAAGCCTTATATCTTCGCATCAGAATATCGTAGAGACATGTGGGTTGAATTGTTTTACTTTTGGCTTGGAGTATAATCATATATTGTCCCCCGAAATTTGCCACGGCAAGCACCACTTCACATTTTCTTCAGGAAATGTACCTATCTAGTTATATCTTATTATTCTTATGTCTGCACACTTTTTCGGCGCGTAACTCGTCCCACACGGTTGGTCGTAGACACACGAAAGAGGGCTCAAATTGACCGGATTATTGAGGAGAGGTGTGCTATGACTTTTATAAGAGATCGGGTGCAGGATTTCCGAAAGGGGGGCGAAAAACCACCCGAAAAATCCCATTGACTTAACATTGGGCCAAACTTTGACGGGTCATAGCTCCGCTCGAGGATTTGGTAGAAGCATGTGGGTTATAACATTTGAAGAGGGTGGTAGGCTCTGTAAGAGCATACATCACAATGGGGTGTAAGCTGTACCCCTGGGGTGTAAGAAGCACCCGAAATTTCCCATTGACTTATAATGGGGCAGGGAACACGCCCATATAAGGGAATAAAATCATTCCAAATGGGATATCTTTGCTTTACAGTGTCGTAGAGATAAGTGGGTGGGCTCATTTTACTCGGGCATCCAATCAGTCTCTCAGGATCATCTCAGAGCTATTAAGCCACGCCCCTAGCAACCACTTTTGAGCACCCTAGCAACCTATCCCATAGACTGCCATTATAAAATGCCCAGATGGATATCTTTGCACCACAGTGTCATAGAGACATGGGGGTTGGCTCATTTTACTCAGGCATCCAATCAGTCTCTCAGGATCCTTACAGAGTTACTAAGCCACGCCCCTAGCAACCACTTTTGAGCACCCTAGCAACATAAAATACAAACAGTTATATCTCGGCATCGGAACATCGTAGAGACACGGGGGTTGGACCGTTTTACTTGTGACTAGGGGTGTAACAATTGGGCACATCATTGGCCACTCCCAAGCCACGCCCCTAGCAACCAAATTTGAGCACCCTAGCAACCGAATAAACAAAGCCTTATATCTCCGCATCAGAACATCATAGAGACACGGGGTTTGGACCGTTTTACTTGTGACTCGGAGTGTAATCACTGGGCACATCATTGGCCACTCCCAAGCCACGCCCCTAGCAACCAAATACAGTACCCTAGCAACAGAGTAAACAAAGCCTTATATCTCCGCATCAGAACATCGTAAAGACACGGGGGTTGGACCGTTTTACTTGTGACTCGGAGTGTAATCACTGGGCTCATCATTGGCCACTCCCAAGCCACGCCCCTAGCAACCAAATACAGTACCCTAGCAACAGAGTAAACAAAGCCTTATATCTCCGCATCAGAACATCGTAGAGACATGGGGGTTGGACCGTTTGACTCATGACTCGGAGGGTAATCACTAGTGGATGCCATTTTTTCCCTAGCAACCAAATACAGTACCCTAGCAACAGAGTAAACAAAGCCTTATATCTCCGCATCAGAACATCGTAGAGACACGGGGGTTGGACCGTTTGACTCGTGACTCAGAGTGTAATCATTATGGGATGCCATTTTTTTCCCTAGCAACCAAATACAGTACCCTAGCAACAGAGTAAACAAAGCCTTATATCTCCGCATCAGAACATCGTAGAGACACGGGGGTTGGACCGTTTGACTCGTGACTCAGAGTGTAATCATTATGGGATGCCATTTTTTCCCCTAGCAACCAAATACAGTACCCTAGCAACAGAGTAAACAAAGCCTTATATCTCAGCATCAGAACATCATAGAGACACGGGGGTTGGACCGTTTGACTCGTGACTCAGAGTGTAATCACTATGGGATACCAATTTTTTCCATAGCAACCAAATACAGTACCCTAGCAACCGAATAAACAAAGCCTTTTATCTCTGCATCAGAACATCGTAGAGACACGGGGGTTGGACCGTTTGACTCGTGACTTGAAGTGTAATCAGCAGTGGATGCCAATTTTCTCCCTAGCAACCAAATACAGTACCCTAGCAACCGAATAAACAAACCCTTATATCTCTGCATCAGAACATCGTAGAGACACGGGGGCTGCACCGTTTGACTCGTGACTCGGAGTGTAATCACTACTGGATGCCAATTTTTTCCCTAGCAACCAAATCCAGTACCCTAGCAACCGTATAAACAAAGCCTTATATCTCAGAATCAGAACATCGTAGGGACACGGGGGTTGGACCGTTTGACTCGTGACTCAGAGTGTAATCATTATGGGATGCCAATTTTTTCCCTAGCAACCAAATACAGTACCCTAGCAACAGAGTAAACAAAGCCTTATATCTCCGCACCAGAACATCGTAGAGACACGGGGGTTGGACCGTTTGACTCGTGACTCAGAGTGTAATCATTATGGGATGCCAATTTTTTTCCCTAGCAACCAAATACAGTACCCTAGCAACAGACACAAAGCCTTATATCTCCGCATCAGAACATCGTAGAGACACGGGGGTTGGACCGTTTGACTTGTGACTCGGAGTGTAATCATTATGGGATGCCAATTTTTTTCCCTAGCAACCAAATACAGTACCCTAGCAACAGAGTAAACAAAGCCTTATATCTCCGCATCAGAACATCGTAGAGACACGGGGGTTGGACCGTTTGACTCGTGACTCGGAGTGTAATCATTATGGGATGCCAATTTTTTCCCTAGCAACCAAATACAGTACCCTAGCAACAGAGTAAACAAAGCCTTATATCTCCGCATCAGAACATCGTAGAGACACGGGGGTTGGACCGTTTTACCCGTGACTCGGCATGTAATCACTAGTGGATGCCAATTTTTTCCCTAGCAACCAAATACATTACCCTAGCAACAGAGTAAACAAAGCCTTTTATCTCCACATCAGAACATTGCAGAGACACGGGGGTTGGACCGTTTGACTCGTATCTCGGAGTGTAATCACTAGTGGATGCCAATTTTTTCCCTAGCAACCAAATACAGTACCCTAGCAACAGAGTAAACAAAGCCTTATATCTCCGCATCAGAACATCGTAGAGACACGGGGGTTTGACCGTTTGACTCGTGACTCGGAGTGTAATCACTAGTGGATGCCAATTTTCTCCCTAGCAACCAAATACAGTACCCTAGCAACCGAATAAACAAAGCCTTATATCTTCGCATCAGAATATCGTAGAGACATGTGGGTTGAATTGTTTTACTTTTGGCTTGGAGTATAATCATATATTGTCCCCCGAAATTTGCCACGGCAAGCACCACTTCACATTTTCTTCAGGAAATGTACCTATCTAGTTATTATTATTATTATATCTTATTATTCTTATGTCTGCACACTTTTTCGGCGCGTAACTCGTCCCACACGGTTTGTCGTAGACACACGAAAGAGGGCTCAAATTGACCGGATTATTGAGGAGAGGTGTGCTATGACTTTTATAAGAGATCGGGTGCAGGATTTCCGAAAGGGGGGCGAAAAACCACCCGAAAAATCCCATTGACTTAACATTGGGCCGAACTTTGACGGGTCATAGCTCCGCTCGAGGATTTGGTAGAAACATGTGGGTTATAACATTTGAAGAGGGTGGTAGGCTCTGTAAGAACATACATCACAATGGGGTGTAAGCTGTACCCCTGGGGTGTAAGAGGCACCCGAAATTTCCCATTGACTTATAATGGGGCAGGGAACACACCCATATAAGGGAATAAAATCGTTCCAGATGGGATATCTTTGCTTTACAGTGTCGTAGAGATAAGTGGGTGGGCTCATTTTACTCGGGCATTAAATCAGTCTCTCAGGATCATCTCAGAGCTATTAAGCCACGCCCCTAGCAACCACTTTTGAGCACCCTAGCAACATCTCCCATAGACTGCCATTATAAAATGCCCAGATGGATATCTTTGCAGCACAGTGTCATAGAGACATGGGGGTGGGCTCATTTTACTCAGGCATCCAATCAGTCTCTCAGGATCCTTACAGACTTACTAAGCCACGCCCCTAGCAACCACTTTTGAGCACCCTAGCAACATAAAATACAAACAGTTATATCTCGGCATCAGAACATCGTAGAGACACGGGGGTTGGACCGTTTTACTTGTGACTAGGGGTGTAACAATTGGGCACATCATTGGCCACTCCCAAGCCACGCCCCTAGCAACCAAATTTGAGCACCCTAGCAACCGAATAAACAAAGCCTTATATCTCCGCATCAGAACATCGTAGAGACACAGGGTTTGGACCGTTTTACTTGTGACTCGGAGTGTAATCACTGGGCACATCATTGGCCACTCCCAAGCCACGCCCCTAGCAACCAAATACAGTACCCTAGCAACAGAGTAAACAAAGCCTTATATCTCCGCATCAGAACATCGTAGAGACACGGGGGTTGGACCGTTTTACTTGTGACTCAGAGTGTAATCACTGGGCACATTATTGGCCACTCCCAAGCCACGCCCCTAGCAACCAAATACAGTACCCTAGCAACAGAGTAAACAAAGCCTTATATCTCCGCATCAGAACATCGTAGAGACACGGGGGTTGGACCGTTTTACTTGTGACTCGGAGTGTAATCACTGGGCTCATCATTGGCCACTCCCAAGCCACGCCCCTAGCAACCAAATACAATACCCTAGCAACAGAGTAAACAAAGCCTTATATCTCCGCATCAGAACATCGTAGAGACATGGGGGTTGGACCGTTTGACTCATAACTCGGAGGGTAATCACTAGTGGATGCCATTTTTTTCCCTAGCAACCAAATACAGTACCCTAGCAACAGAGTAAACAAAGCCTTATATCTCCGCATCAGAACATCGTAGAGACATGGGGTTTGGACCGTTTGACTCGTGACTCGGAGGGTAATCACTAGTGGATGCCATTTTTTTCCCTAGCAACCAAATACATTACCCTAGCAACAGAGTAAACAAAGCCTTTTATCTCCACATCAGAACATCGCAGAGACACGGGGGTTGGACCGTTTGACTCGTATCTCGGAGTGTAATCACTAGTGGATGCCAATTTTTTCCCTAGCAACCAAATACAGTACCCTAGCAACAGAGTAAACAAAGCCTTATATCTCCGCATCAGAACATCGTAGAGACACGGGGGTTTGACCGTTTGACTCGTGACTCGGAGTGTAATCACTAGTGGATGCCAATTTTCTCCCTAGCAACCAAATACAGTACCCTAGCAACCGAATAAACAAAGCCTTATATCTTCGCATCAGAATATCGTAGAGACATGTGGGTTGAATTGTTTTACTTTTGGCTTGGAGTATAATCATATATTGTCCCCCGAAATTTGCCACGGCAAGCACCACTTCACATTTTCTTCAGGAAATGTACCTATCTAGTTATTATTATTCTTATGCTCCCCCACTTTTTCTGACTGTAACTCCTCCTAGAGCTTTCAAGCTACACCCACAAAACTTTACAAAACTTTTAAGACTGGTCCGTAGATTTATGCTATGACTTTTCTAACTGATGGGACCTTCCGAATTCCTAAACGGGGGGCTCAAACACCCCAAAATTTCCATTGACTTAACATTGAGACAAACTTTGACGAGTCATAGCTGCGAGTGAGAAACTTGTAGAAACTTGTGGGTTACCACATTTAAGGAGGCTGACAGGCTCTGTAAGAACATACATCACAATGGGGTGTAAGCTGTACCCCTGGGGTGTAAGAGGCCCCCAAAATTTCCCATTGACTTATAATGGGGCAGGAAACATGCCCATATAAAGGAATAAAAGCGTCCCAGATGGAATATCTTCACTTAAGAGTGTCGTAGAGACATGGGGGTTGGACCGTTTTACTTGTGGCTTGAAGGTTGATCATTATGGGATGCCAATTTTCTCCCTAGCAACCAAACTTAGTACCCTAGCAACGGAATAAACAAAGCCTTATTTCTTCGCTTCAGAACATCTTAGAGACACGGGGGTTGGACCGTTTTACTTGTGGCTTGAAGGTTGATTATTATGGGATGCCAATTTCCTCCCTAGCAACCAAACTTAGTACCCTAGCAACGGAATAAACAAAGCCTTATTTCTTCGCTTCAGAACATCTTAGAGACACGGGGGTTGGACCGTTTTACTTGTGGCTTGAAGGTTGATTATTATGGGATGCCAATTTCCTCCCTAGCAACCAAACTTAGTACCCTAGCAACGGAATAAACAAAGCCTTATATCTCAGCATCAGAACATCTTAGAGACACGGGGGTTGGACCGTTTTACTTGTGGCTTGAAGGTTGATTATTATGGGATGCCAATTTCCTCCCTAGCAACCAAACTTAGTACCCTAGCAACGGAATAAACAAAGCCTTATTTCTCCGCTTCAGAACATCATAGAGACACGGGGGTTGGACCGTTTTACTTGTGGCTTGAAGGTTGATCATTATGGGATGCCAATTTTCTCCCTAGCAACCAAACTTAGTACCCTAGCAACGGAATAAACAAAGCCTTATTTCTTCGCTTCAGAACATCTTAGAGACACGGGGGTTGGACCGTTTTACTTGTGGCTTGAAGGTTGATTATTATGGGATGTCAATTTCCTCCCTAGCAACCAAACTTAGTACCCTAGCAACGGAATAAACAAAGCCTTATATCTCAGCATCAGAACATTGTAGAGACACAGGGGTTGGACCGTTTTACTTGTGGCTTTAAGTGTGATCATTATGGGATGCCATTTTTCTCCCTAGCAACCAAACTTAGTACCCTAGCAACGGAATAAACAAAGCCTTATATCTCCGCTTCAGAACATCATAGAGACACGGGGGTTGGACCGTTTTACTTGTGGCTTGAAGGTTGATCATTATGGGATGCCAATTTTCTCCCTAGCAACCAAACTTAGTACCCTAGCAACGGAATAAACAAAGCCTTATATCTCCGCTTCAGAACATCATAGAGACACGGGGGTTGGACTGTTTTACTTGTGGCATGAAGGTTGATCATTATGGGATGCCAATTTTCTCCCTAGCAACCAAACGTAGTACCCTAGCAACGGAATAAACAATGCCTTATATCTCCGCTTCAGAACATCATAGAGACACGGGGGTTGGACCGTTTTACTTGTGGCTTGAAGGTTGATCATTATGGGATGCCAATTTTCTCCCTAGCAACCAAACTTAGTACCCTAGCAACGGAATAAACAAAGCCTTATATCTCCGCTTCAGAACATCATAGAGACACGGGGGTTGGACCGTTTTACTTGTGGCTTGAAGGTTGATCATTATGGGATGCCAATTTTCTCCCTAGCAACCAAACTTAGTACCCTAGCAACGGAATAAACAAAGCCTTATTTCTTCGCTTCAGAACATCTTAGAGACACGGGGGTTGGACCGTTTTACTTGTGGCTTGAAGGTTGATTATTATGGGATGCCAATTTTCTCCCTAGCAACCAAACTTAGTACCCTAGCAACGGAATAAACAAAGCCTTATATCTCCGCTTCAGAACATCATAGAGACACGGGGGTTGGACTGTTTTACTTGTGGCATGAAGGTTGATCATTATGGGATGCCAATTTTCTCCCTAGCAACCAAACGTAGTACCCTAGCAACGGAATAAACAATGCCTTATATCTCCGCTTCAGAACATCATAGAGACACGGGGGTTGGACCGTTTTACTTGTGGCTTGAAGGTTGATCATTATGGGATGCCAATTTTCTCCCTAGCAACCAAACTTAGTACCCTAGCAACGGAATAAACAAAGCCTTATATCTCCGCTTCAGAACATCATAGAGACACGGGGGTTGGACCGTTTTACTTGTGGCTTGAAGGTTGATCATTATGGGATGCCAATTTTCTCCCTAGCAACCAAACTTAGTACCTTAGCAACGGAATAAACAAAGCCTTATTTCTTCGCTTCAGAACATCTTAGAGACACGGGGGTTGGACCGTTTTACTTGTGGCTTGAAGGTTGATTATTATGGGATGCCAATTTCCTCCCTAGCAACCAAACTTAGTACCCTAGCAACGGAATAAACAAAGCCTTATATCTCAGCATCAGAACATTGTAGAGACACAGGGGTTGGACCGTTTTACTTGTGGCTTTAAGTGTGATCATTATGGGATGCCATTTTTCTCCCTAGCAACCAAACTTAGTACCCTAGCAACGGAATAAACAAAGCCTTATATCTCCGCTTCAGAACATCATAGAGACACGGGGGTTGGACCGTTTTACTTGTGGCTTGAAGGTTGATCATTATGGGATGCCAATTTTCTCCCTAGCAACCAAACTTAGTACCCTAGCAACGGAATAAACAAAGCCTTATATCTCCGCTTCAGAACATCATAGAGACACGGGGGTTGGACCGTTTTACTTGTGGCTTGAAGGTTGATCATTATGGGATGCCATTTTTCTCCCTAGCAACCAAACTTAGTACCCTAGCAACGGAATAAACAATGCCTTATATCTCCGCTTCAGAACATCATAGAGACACGGGGGTTGGACCGTTTTACTTGTGGCTTGAAGGTTGATCATTATGGGATGCCAATTTTCTCCCTAGCAACCAAACTTAGTACCCTAGCAACGGAATAAACAAAGCCTTATATCTCAGCATCAGAACATCATAGAGACACGGGGGTTGGACCGTTTTACTTGTGGCTTTAAGTGTGATCATTATGGGATGCCATTTTTCTCCCTAGCAACCAAACTTAGTACCCTAGCAACGGAATAAACAAAGCCTTATATCTCCGCTTCAGAACATCATAGAGACACGGGGGTTGGACCGTTTTACTTGTGGCTTGAAGGTTGATCATTATGGGATGCCAATTTCCTCCCTAGCAACCAAACTTAGTACCCTAGCAACAGAATAAACAAAGCCTTATATCTCCGCTTCAGAACATCATAGAGACACGGGGGTTGGACCATTTTACTTGTGGCTTGAAGGTTGATTATTATGGGATGCCAATTTTCTCCCTAGCAACCAAACTTAGTACCCTAGCAACGGAATAAACAAAGCCTTATATCTCCGCTTCAGAACATCATAGAGACACGGGGGTTTGACCGTTTTACTTGTGGCTTGAAGGTTGATCATTATGGGATGCCAATTTTCTCCCTAGCAACCAAACTAAGTACCCTAGCAACGGAATAAACAAAGCCTTATATCTCCGCTTCAGAACATCATAGAGACACGGGGGTTGGACCGTTTTACTTGTGGCTTGAAGGTTGATCATTATGGGATGCCAATTTTCTCCCTAGCAACCAAACTTAGTACCCTAGCAACGGAATAAACAAAGCCTTATTTCTCCGCTTCAGAACATCTTAGAGACACGGGGGTTGGACCGTTTTACTTGTGGCTTGAAGGTTGATTATTATGGGATGCCAATTTCCTCCCTAGCAACCAAACTTAGTACCCTAGCAACGGAATAAACAAAGCCTTATATCTCAGCATCAGAACATTGTAGAGACACGGGGGTTGGACCGTTTAACTTGTGGCTTTAAGTGTGATCATTATGGGATGCCATTTTTCTCCCTAGCAACCAAACTTAGTACCCTAGCAACGGAATAAACAAAGCCTTATTTCTCCGCTTCAGAACATCTTAGAGACACGGGGGTTGGACCGTTTTACTTGTGGCTTGAAGGTTGATTATTATGGGATGCCAATTTTCTCCCTAGCAACCAAACTTAGTACCCTAGCAACGGAATAAACAAAGCCTTATTTCTTCGCTTCAGAACATCTTAGAGACACGGGGGTTGGACCGTTTTACTTGTGGCTTGAAGGTTGATTATTATGGGATGCCAATTTCCTCCCTAGCAACCAAACTTAGTACCCTAGCAACGGAATAAACAAAGCCTTATATCTCAGCATCAGAACATTGTAGAGACACGGGGGTTGGACCGTTTTACTTGTGGCTTTAAGTGTGATCATTATGGGATGCCATTTTTCTCCCTAGCAACCAAACTTAGTACCCTAGCAACGGAATAAACAAAGCCTTATATCTCCGCTTCAGAACATCATAGAGACACGGGGGTTGGACCGTTTTACTTGTGGCTTGAAGGTTGATCATTATGGGATGCCAATTTTCTCCCTAGCAACCAAACTTAGTACCCTAGCAACTGAATAAACAAAGCCTTATATCTCCGCTTCAGAACATCATAGAGACACGGGGGTTGGACCGTTTTACTTGTGGCTTGAAGGTTGATCATTATGGGATGCCAATTTTCTCCCTAGCAACCAAACTTAGTACCCTAGCAATGGAATAAATGTTAGCTTCATTCTAGCTTCATGCTAATCATGTTAGCTTCATGCTAGCTTCATGCTAATCATGCTAGCATCATGCTAGCTTCATGCTAATCATGTTAGCTTCATGTTAGCTTCATGCTAATCATGTTAGCTTCATGCTAGCTTCATACTTATTATGCTAACATCATGCTAGCTTCATGCTAATCATGCTAGCTTCATGCTAATCATGCTAACTTCATGCTAATCATGCTAACAGCCAGATAGCCTACTAAAATAAACTTCTGTCAAACCATTTTAAATGTTCAGGCTACGCTTTTTCAAGCCAACATAAAGTTTGTCCTCAAACTTTAATATCTAGTTGTGTTTATTGTTCATATCACACACCACTTACCCTCATGTAACCTTTACCAGCAAAAAAATGTAAATAGGCTACAAAAACGCGGTGATGCTGATGATGACCTGATCACTGCGGTCGGCATCACATTACTGCGGTGATGTGGTTATCGTCACAGCCCTAACCACATACACAACATAATGTTCAGTTAATGTATTTTCCCATTTAAGTAAATAGATCTTTTTTGCATAACCAAAATAACCATCAAGTGGTGCGACTTTCCTGAAGGGACTTTGATTGAAGTAAGGGATTTCAGGTCAGGTTTGGTTTCTAAAATTGAATAGGTCCTATCAGGTCACCTGGCTTACAGGTCAGATTCAGCCATCAACTTTTTTCTTATTTCTTGTCAGAGATCAGAAATGCTATATTTTTAAGTCTAAGCGTATTACGTCCATAGATAAGCAACATAAACTGGAGAGTCGAGTCTCTCGCATGGTAAGCTGTTCGAGGTGCCAAGAGCGCCTCATAAAATGCTGCATTAGAAGCAGCTGCTTATGTAGGCAGTCAGGCAACTCTCTAAATGTTGGAATAGAGTTCGAGTCCATGGTGTTTGAGGTTTAAATGCGTAGGAAAACCAGAACTGCCAATATTATGTGCAAAATGCTTGGTGCATAGAAATGAATGTCCCAAGCTTAGACAGTATACTGTATATGGTTTAAAAAATCAGAAAGAGCTTTATTGCCAAGTATGTTTCTGCATTGCACACACAATGAATTTGTCTTGGTGACCGAAGCATCCATTGCAGAAGACAAACATAGTGCAGACATAGATAGAAATTACACATTGAAATAAAATAACACTAATAATATGTGTCTGTGAAAACCCAGCTAAAGTTTTTTCAAGTAAGGTCATGTCAAATTGATTAAAATTCAAGCAGTGGGTTGGGTATGTGGGGTGCAAGGAGATTTTTTATCTAGAGTTATCTTTTCAGGCATGCTCACTGCCCATTGTAGTTTCCCGGTATCTGATTTTGAAGTTTAAATTGAAACATAAAAATCTCTGATGTCTCCAATGTATTCATATTATAAAACAGACATCAGAAACAATCAATGACACCACCTTACAGTACATTAGGCAATTACATTAGGGTCAATAGTAATCCACAGTTTGATCAGTGTGTGTGTGTGCGCGCTTTCTCCATTTCACTTGTTGTGATTTGCTGTACGTGAGAACACGGATACGTGCATCAATTTGAGTGTTTTATTGTATCTAAGTATCTTAGTATCTGTGGCATGAGTCATGAAGGATTGGATCAGGTAACAGGGTTGGCGGCATATTGTGTCAGCTACTCGGTGACAAACTGACCTTCCCTGCTGCTGAGTCAATTACAGTTCAATTAGGACACAGACCCTGCTGTGGCCCCAAGCACTTGCTGTAAGAAGCATATGGCAGCTATATATGGCCAAACTGGCCCCGGCTCTGCGGGAAACCGTCCCACATACACTTACGAACTGAAGTGGAAATGAATGAATCAATAAAAATGCAGTTTCTATGAGGTCCAAATGAAAGCTCTGCACAGTTACCGGTTTGAACATCTGTTCTTGTAATTTCCACGGAGGTTTGGGAAAGCTAAAGTATTCCGCATAAATAGGATAATGCATGTCGACCTTTAATTGGTAAAGTGTATGAGAAATGGACTGTGCATTACGGCCCTAAAAAAACAGAGCTTTTGCTTTAATAAAACCCAGTTGAAAGAAATATTTCAAATGTAAAGTGTCAATAGTTTTTTATGAGACAGCAATGAGAAATGAGACTTTTGCTTCCCATGCTAATCTTAGTTTCCTTGGAGAGGTCTTAGAAGCCATTTACACAACTCTGTTTTCAATTAAAAATTCAACACTTTTTATTCGTTTACACAACAACATGAAAAGTGCTTAAAGCATATGTTAATTTTTACACATTGTTTTGTGTTATACTATTTAACACATTGGGCTCTATCTTACACCCGGCGCAATGCAGCGTAATGCGCGACGCAAGTGTCTTTTGCTAGTTTCCACCCTGCGCAATTATAATTTTCACTTTTAGCGCCACGTTGTTTAAATAGCAAATGCCCTCCGCCCCCTTTTGTGCCCATGGGCGTTCTGGTCTGAAAACGAGGTGTGTTCAGGCGCATTGTTGGCGCATTGCTATTTTGAGGCAACTAAAATAGACTACTCCATTGACCAAATAAAACCTGCTCTAAAGTCTAAAGTCAATGGTGCAATATGTTTTTTGTTATTTAAAGAGCGCATTAGTAATATGCGCCTATAAATGGGACGACAATGCGGGTTTGCTTATCACATACATGAATGCGCAGCAGCACAAAAACGCATTTAAATATGAAAGATTAAAGGATTGAATGTAAAAGATTATTATTGAGTCTCTTGAACATAAAGGAGGACTAATTATGAGACGTTAGAAGGCGCAAAGAGCTGCTTCACCTGTAGCCTGGTAAAGTATAAATGCTTTACTTTAAACAAATGCATCTGTTTTTAAATGTTTTTTTTTTTTAAATGCTACCTCACGGATTTATTGTATATGATGACTCTGCACCTGTGGATATGGTGAGATGAGAAACATTTTTAAGTAATGTTTAAAAAAAACTAATGGTGCTGTCCAAGTGCTGAAACGTGAGGAGAGCCGTTTGTAAATTCTTTATCTCCTGTTTGTTACAAAAAAGTATTTTTAGTGTACAAACCTTTTCTTACATACTTGTAAATTATTTTTGATGATATTGGATAGCCATACATTTAAAGCAATTAAAAGCCTGCTTTTTTACTTCCATGACTAAAAGAAAACGGGTTTTAAAGGTTTAAAGTGAAAAACAACACAATTATTTATCATTAATATTAAACTGGGGGTCTTCATCCTCCGCTTAGTTTTTTAGTTTACAAAGTCCGTCATCTAAATAGGGATTAGACATAGCTCCAGCGCAACTGGTTTTAAAGGGGATGAGAGCTGAGACTCTCATTGGTGTATTGCACATTACGTCCAAAATACTCCCATTACTCATTAAAAAAATAGGACCAACTCTTTTCGCCCATTCGCTCGGCACACAAACCATTATTCCTGTCGTTAAATTAGCAAAAGTGGATTCAGACACGCCCATTTAGACGTTGCGCTGTGCACTTTAGACAATGCGCTTAGATCGTTAAAATAGGGCCCATTATGTGTTATTTTAACACATTATGTGTTGATTTTGTACACCTTTTAAATCGGGGTTTTAAAGTGCAAATGACAATATTTTTCAGTGTAAACTACGAAAACACAAACTTGTGAAAGCATTGACTTGCATATTTTGTACCGAGACATTGTGTGTGTGACATGCACAATTCTGCGTTTTTATAGACCTGTGCTAAAAGCACATATTCATTTTTTACACATTGTTTTGTGTTATACTATTTAACACATTATGTGTTCTTTTAAATAAAAGGGACAACATAATATTGTTGTGTTAAAACAACACAAAGTATGTTGTTCCAATAATAACAGACACACACATTATGGGCCAAATTTACTAAACTGGGCAAATAAGCGGGAGAGCGTAATTCCAAAAAAAAGCGCAGATGGGAGTGGTAATATCTCCGGGTTATTTACTAAAAAGCAGCAAATTAAAAAACACAGGCGCAACAGCTGATTTCCATAATGACCAACACAATCTACTAAGAACAGTGCAAATTAGTTCAGGGTTGTAAATAAGCAGAGCTGATCCTCAGGTGGATGATCTGCTAACGTCCAATGCGCTTGAGTTCAGCACCACGGACAGCTCAGCTGAAAATTCGGGGTTAGAAATCCCAGCTAACAAAGCCATAGTACACTGAAAAGAACCCTTACTTATAAAAAAACGGAATGTTCCCTTTATAAATCACAGATCACCTGCAAGTGTGCGTACATGAATCATCCTCAGATCCCACCCTCAAGCCTATTTTCCCATTAAGTTTGTTTTTTATAGATAACAACCTTTGCGTGAAAACTGGCGTAGGCACGTTTCCAGCCTCGTTTTGTGCGTATGCAGGCTTTATAAATAAGACCCCTGGTATTGTGTGACTTCTCCTCCTGTAACTAAAAAATATAGCATGGCTTGGAAAACAATATTTTTAAATAATATGTTCTTCTGGCATTACAAATAAACTACTGCTTCTGCCAAGCCTCTTATCAGCTACAAATGCAGCCAATTCAAGCACAAAATTATTTGAGGCATGCTTTTTTGACTTTAAATAATGGCACAAACACAATAATATCTCATGCGCAAACTTATGTAAATCTCCTCCCTTAAATTTTGCGTATAAAAGGGAAACTCCTCGAAATGTATATGCAATAAGGTCAGTCGTAAAAATAACTAGACCACTTCTTATCAGCGCTAATTATCCACTGCACTTCTTTAGTAAATCCCGACAGTCGCTATTAGTAAGCTTTTAGTAAATCCGGCCCCAAATGTGTTGTCCTTAACTCTTTCCCCACCATTGACGAGTTAACTCGTCACTTAAGAGAAAACACTTCCCTGCCAATTACGTTAACATGCAACCAAATAATCCGTTTGTAATCTTGTAATCTTATATAATCTTCAATCGTATTGAAAAGCCTTCATGTAAACACCTTAATCAATACGATTGAAGATGATGGATGCAAATTTGGATCGTGTTGACGGGGGTGGTGTACTCCGATCCGCAGGAGAAAAGTATGCATGTAATCGCGTGAATCAGTATTTTCTCAGTCGGATGCAAAAATACATTGTGCACATGCGCAGAACATTTGTGCTCAAGTTCACATCTTATATTAAACTCTTATGTCACATGATTCTTGTCACAGAAACACACAATAGCAAGGCAGTGGCATCACACATTATTAAGGTAAGGTTACTGGGGTCCCGCGATGTACCTTCTGACGCGTTTGTACTTACATTAGGCTACTTAAAGCAATAAAATAGCGTTGTGACTTTTGAAAAGTGTGTTTTCATCACCTATATCTGAAAACTTCTTAAGAATAAACTTTCTCCAACTCCGCTTTGACTTTAATCCAGAGATAAAGCCTGAACTCGACGAGAGATGCTGTATGCAGCGAGGCGTTGCCAAGTCCTCTGCTTTTTTCAAGTTTAGATTTGAGCTACTGTTTAAACTGTTTCCACCAGTTGTTTTTTTTCTGCTGGTTAAAAATGAAAGGATTTCGTTTATTAGTTATTGGTATTTGGGCTGTGAATAGTAATTGGGATGCTTTTGGGCTAGCTTTGAATGTCCATATGGGATGGTTCTGATAGCGAATCTGGCAACCCTGGCTGTGCGCATGCGCAAACGTTTTGTTCGGATTCTATAGAGTGTACATGTAAACTAACATTTTAATCAGATTGCAATGTTAAGGGAGCATGTTAACTGTTTCGTCGTAACCTTCAATCGTATTAAATTCAATCGGATTGACAAAATTTTGTGCATGTAAACATAGCCAATAATGAGTTTTTCCGGCTTTTCCGCAATATCGCTATTATTCACCAGGTGGCCGCAACTTATAAAACCCGGAAGTATCGCCCTAGGGCAAACAGCTGTATGTCCGTGTAAGTTCTTTTGCAGATCACTCTGAATCTGATCTCTATCAAAAGTCCTTCACAAAAATGGAATTATCTCAGGTTTTTGCTAAAAATGTTGGTGTTTTTGAAAAAAAAACCTACCCATATTTGAAAAGTGATAAAAAGAAAACAAATGAAGGTAGGATGAAATGTTTTTTTTTTTTTGAAAGAAAAAGGTCTGTTCTTTCATTTGATTAATTTGACTTTTGTGGAAATCATGAAAAATGCTTGCGCTGGCTGACAACCATTTAAAAAAACGCTGGCAGGGAAAGAGTTAACTAGACACAAAATGTGTTGTTTTAACACAACTGTTTTAAGGTTGTACGTTGTTGTCTGTGAGTGAAAAACGCATAGAAAAAACATGCCTTTATCATGTAAACATACTCTTTTTATTAATAACCCTTGTAAATTTATGTTCCCTGTTCTTTTTTTTATAAATATAGTATTTGTATTAAATCTATATTCATTGAGTTAAATTGAGAATCGAGTCTAAAAATCGTATTGTGATTCGGGATAAAATCTAGAATCGAATCGATAGCTGGTGAATCGAAATTGAATCAATCTGGAACATCTGACTTAATACCCAAGTCAATATGTGTCAACCGCAAAGACAATGACAAAAGAAAAAGAGTTTATCAGTCTTTGAGCTAATTTTCACACAGATTGAAATGGCGTTATTTTCATGTGTGCCAGACTAATGAGAGTTTCTGGATGAGAAGTGACTAAGGGAAGTGGATTTCAAAGTGAGTCAGAAACTCAACATGTTTTTGAGTCGTCTTTGATTGTCTTTCTTTCATCTGTTCTTCATTTAGTTCTATTGTGATTCATAGCCACAAGGGCCGAGCAGAGAGCTCAGATTCTTTGGGAGCCGGGGTTTTATTTGACACAGCAGACAGAAATGTTCAGACAAATGTTGACACTTTAACCTTATTTTAATAAGGCTTCCATGCGAAAGTTTCGTGTTTATAAACTTAATGAATTCAGCGAATACATCACATTACAGAAGTTGTAAAGAATGGCATTTCATTCAACTAAACTTAATCTAGCTAGCTGAAAACTCAATCTAACTCAATATCTGGATACTGTCGTGCTAAATAAATGCTGGGTTGGTTTTAACCATTGGCCCAGCATTCGGGTTAAAACAACCCAGCATAGGTTTATTCATAACCCAACAACTTATTCTGTTTAAACCAACCCATAGATATGTACACTAGATGTTACCTTGGCTACGACAGTTCATTGGAACGAATGCGTCAAATAGAGCCGCCATCTTGAAACAGGGGAACCCAGCATCAAGCGTCACTGTAGGCAATGGTGTAATGGAAATAAAATCACCATAAATCGTCATGAATGCGATTTTCTAGGTTTTCTTTTGGTTCGTTCCAACAGTCAGACATATATTTAGCTATACAGTATAAGTGTTGATATTTTTTCTAACTATAATGCATATTGCTAGTAGGCCTAACATCAATACGCAGCACAAAAGTCCAGCATCGTCCATGAATTCGAAGTACAGGCAGAGATAGCAGCGTTACCTAGCTACTTCCTATGATAAGACCCCTGTTCCAAGATGGTTATCCATAGTTGCTGTGTATCTTAATAACTTTTTTACTAAAGTGGACACTGTATCCCTGACAAATGCTTTGAAGGTCCAGACAAAATCAGCAGCTGTCAATGCTTTGATCTTTCCTTATACTCTAAGGTGGATTATTTTTGTCTACTACAACTTCTGTAGTCTTGATCTTCTTCACTGGAAGTTTTACAGCAGAATTTAAAGATCAAACACTGGTGTCTAGACTGGTTTCTATGCTCAGCTAGAATGACACATTACACATGAAAATGAAAGCTAGACTATAGGACAGTGGGAAGATCCTTGATCTAAAATCCTAGATGTGTATTTTTCACCCTATTTATTAAATCCTGCATTTACTGTATATTCAAAAATAAGTTGCAGATGGAGGCATCTTAGGATACATTTAGCTTTGTTTTTGGGTGGGTTCAAGTTGCGATAGCATACAGTATGTTTATTAGTTGGTTACTATTGTGACAAAAAATATGTGCATATGTCAGTTTCATATGAATGCGAGGAATAACACAATTTTTTCACAAGTATTCTTTTCAGAGTGGTGTAAATGTGCCAGTGTTACACTACATAATTAGTGCATTTAGTAAGAAATCAGCCTCGCACATATGTTTAAAACACCCAGCACACCTCAGACACATCAACTGTAAAAGGTTCTCACTTGCACACTCAGTATGTTTGCAAATCAGATGGTTAGACACTCTCAAGTGAATGTCTGATATCACAACTTTCAAGTGTTTTCAAAAGTGATCAAACTCAAAATATGTTTTAACAATAAGAATATTTAAAGTGGATTTATAGACGGTTTCATCGGATGCACGTGTGCTGACGCGATACATGTCTGGATCCGAACTTTACTTCCGGTTTCGTTTCTTTTAATGGTCCGACTAGTTGCTAAACTGATCTCTTGAACAAATGCCTTGTCGAAAATAACAAATGTTTTGGTTTCCTAGGTAAGCCATGTGTTGTTTTTTTTTTGCTTGTTATATAACTAAACTACGTTTAAAGAACTTTGTTGTTATTTATTCTTAGCGGAGTTTACGGACCACGACAGCCGCTTGTTTATTTTGTTACTGCTGAAATCGTCTATATACTCTAAAAATGATGGGTTATTTTTTACTCAGCGTCAGGTCAAAAAGGGACACAGGATTTAGGTTAAAGTTACCACCATGAAAATTTTTATATTTGACCAAACAATGGGCTAATATAACCCAGCATTTTGGGTTAAAATAACCCAGCATATGTTAAAATAAGTATTTTAGTGCTCATGTGGGAACACTCTTAAAGGTCACGTTATTCCTGATCCCATTTTCGAACTTTAGTTAGTGTGTAATGTCGCTGTTAAAGCATAAATATTACCTGCAAAATGATTAACTCTTTCCCCGCCATTGACGAGATATCTCGTCAATTAAGAGAAAACGCTTCCCCGCCAATGACGAGATTTTCTGTATTTCCGCAATACCGCTATTATCCACCAGGTGGTTCCTCAACTTTTTAAACCCGGAAGTATTGCCCTATGGCAAGCGGCTGCATGTCCGTGTCTGTTTTAAAGATCGCTCTGAATGGGATCTCTATGAAAAGTCAGTCACAAAAATGGAATTATCTCTGCTTTTTGCTCAAAATGTGGTGTTTTGCAGAAACCTACCAATATTCAAAAGCTGATTGCAAAAGAACCACTAAAGGTAGGATGAAACGTTTTTTTTTTTTGAAAGCAGAGGGTCTGTTCTTTCATTTGGTATATTGTATGTTTATATATTTAAAGAAGAACATCTTCTGGAAGGCATTAAACTTTGGTGAAAATCATGAAAAACGCTGGCGCTGGCTGGCAACTTTTTTAAAAAACGTTGCCGGTGAAAGAGTTAAACTCAAAGTTCACTGCCAGGTGATATATTTTCTTTAACAGAATTCCCCTTTCAAAGCCTATACAGCGAACGGCCGGTTTGGACTACAGCCCTCTCTACTTCCCGGTTGAATGATGTCAATATAACGCCCCATTCAGACAGCCAGCGACCAGCAGTAGCAGAGCAATGCGATCTCATTCATTTTAATGGAAACCGGGCGACTTCTGGCGGCACGAGCGAAAGTGACCATTGGCGACCGTATGGGCGTGTCTAGCGATGCAAGAAAGTTAAAAAAAGTTTAATGTTGAGCGAATTTCGGGATTTCTAAGCTAAGCTGCTGTCGAATCACAACACACTAAACAAACTACACAATCAGAACTCGTTATGTATTCCTGAAGAAGGGACTTCATAGAACAAGGAAGACATCAGCCCGTTTTTAGGACAGTGAAAACAGTGGTATACAGATAAGTAAATTGTGTAAAAACACAGCATTTTTTTACACGTGAAACATAAATGTTATATTGCGCAATGAAAACACAATCAAAGCTTCAAAAACACAGAAAGAACGGGACTTTTAAAAATGCTAGGTTATGGTCAACCCAGCATTGGGTCAAAAATGGACGAACCCAACCACCTGGGTTATAATTAAACCTATTCTGAGTTATTTTGACCCGAAGTACTGAAAATAACCCAGCATTTATTCGAGTGTTCCTATCATAGATATGTATAAAGGCTAGATGTCTTACGGTGGAGTCTCTAATGTCATCACCTGGCGGCCATCTTACCTCAGACAGCTCGCTCACTACGTTATTAACGTGGCTATTATTCTGGATGCTTTAATATGTTTCATGAATTTGTTATTTATTTTTAGTATAAGTATGCAGTGTCATAGGTACATCTTTTACGTTTATAACAAACCAAACCGTTTGAAAATCGGTAAAAAATTAAGCAAGTTATGGTCATTAAAAAGTACCTGCATTATTAAAACTCAATGCTACGAATGAGCGAGCGCGCCCTGTGGTAAGATGGCCGCCAAAATGCGGACGTTCCATTCAATTGGCCAGCAGCGCGGGCGAGACATCTAGCCTTTATACATATCTATGGTTCCTATATACTAAAAATGTTACATTATAATGCTATATACACACTGTGCAAAAGTCTTATGCCACCATCACCAGACTTGTTGCTTTAGAAGTTTTAATGTCCATCCATATTTATTTTTCAATCTATTTTAATAAGAAACAAACAGAAAATACAGGATACAGTGTTTCCCCTAGGTTTACAGCTTTGGGGGGGGGGGGGGGTGGTTGGTTGGTTAGGTATGTATATACAGGGGTTAAATTGTGATTTGTTATGTGGGAGCTCTGTGGGGAGGGGTACTTCGAGGGGTAACATGTTTAATACTGATGACAGCAAAGCCACTGGTGTGTTTCAATGACATTCTAGACTTCTGATAGGATTTGAAAAGAATCAACCTCCTTGAATAATTCTAGGCATAAGATGCTACCCCAAAAGACTTAATTATCAAGAAAAGGGACAACAGTACTGCATCAGCAACATGTCTTAGAAATTAGCCATGATTCCCTATGCTGGTCGGCAGTTAGTAAAACAATCATTTAGTTAGATTTGATTTGTGTAATCAAAATACATTATTTTATTAAACTATACAATGAGTTATATCCAGTGTTATCCAGTTAACATACTGTTATTAGATGAGTGACATACATACTTTAGTCTTCTATTAAGTTTTCTCAACGTGGGCACCATTCTTACCTCTCTCTCCCACTCTCTCTCTCTCTCTCTCTCTCTCTCTCTCACACACACACACACACACACACAAACACACACACACACACACACACACACACACACACACACCTCTACAATGTCAAATGATCCTGCGTGCGCGTTCTTGAAG
This sequence comes from Paramisgurnus dabryanus, assembly GCF_030506205.2. Taxonomy (NCBI): domain Eukaryota; kingdom Metazoa; phylum Chordata; class Actinopteri; order Cypriniformes; family Cobitidae; genus Paramisgurnus; species Paramisgurnus dabryanus. Next base: position 8,482,997 of record NC_133350.1, on the reverse strand, counting down.
CTGCTCTCGCTTGAGCTGCATATTTTCAACTTGCGCAAAGACGTGTTTAAAGGGAAAAGCGCATGTTTTCGCGGCAATTGCGCCGCCCAATTCGCGTCAATCGCAAATTCAGAAATATGACAGCATAGAATGTTACTGTTACACAGAGTTACTACAAAACACGTGGGCGGCGCGGGCATATAGCATGAGAGAGGGAGAGAATGTGCGCGTGTCTGGGAAAGTCATGATAAACTCAGTCGTCTTCTCTGTCAGTAACATCCGTGACTGTTGGAGTTTACGCAAAAAAAGAGAGTATACGGAGGAACGGACTTTGAAAACACCCGTCACCTTTTCAGTTATGGGAGAGAGAGGCGCGCGCTGCACACAACACGGGAGAGAGCGTGCGCAGTAAATTAAGCCGAACAGTAAAATATAAATGTGCGCACTCAATTGGATAATTGTAAACGCGCAAACACAGACAGAAAAGACATGCCATCGTGGAAATAAGATAAATAACATATTACTTGAGGGCTGTTTGGTATGTTTAATAAAATGACAAATTGTTCTCTGGCGCTTCAAAGAAAATCAAACCAAATTTACTTGACCTTCAAGGGGGGCGGGTCGAGCCGTAAGGAGGGCGGGGCGCCCCCCTTATATAATGGTAGGGGAAACACTGGGATATATGTACATCAATTTTACATGTTCAGGACTAAATGTCTTCTTTAGGCATCGTCGATGTTTAGTGTGACCTCTCTTGGCACTAAACACATCTTGAACGTTTTTTAACAGAATGAAGTAAAAAGACAAATTTCTTTAAAATTAGAAATTAGGATTTCATTTCATTTAGGTTTAAGAGATCCTGCAGTTTCCTGCTATTGCTCAAGTGGAAGGGGAGTTTACCCTAAAAACTTGACACTTCAGCTTATACTTGTGTTTTAATACAACATACACATTTCCTGTATTTTCTGGGTGTATTGTTTTAAATAGACTGAGAAACAATTATATATGATCACTATAACATTGCAAAAATAACAAATCTAATTCTGGCATGGAGGCGTAAAACTTTTGCACGTACTGTATATGCTATTTAAATATAACCATGCTGATGGTCTGTTGTTAAAGCGCTCCAACTTATGTGAACCATCAATCCTGTTTTCAAATAAATGCCAATTGTAGCTATTCTCATCTACTGTAATAAGGTTTTGTGAAACTTTAACAGAACATTAAGGGTGGAAGATCTCCTTCCATCTCATAAACACATACTGTAAGTAAAAAATAGCCTACTGTATGTTTACTTGACATGATATTGTTATACAGTGTATTAGCCACTACATTCACTAAATTCAAACTGCAGTCCACACAGCGGATCTACTGTAGCACTAAACAGAGAAAGATGGATATGCCAAAAACAGATCCAGAAAAATAAGGTCTGACACAGACTAGAGAGAAGAATACTGCTTCATGAGATAAACTGAGATTTTCTCGACAAGTGGATTTACTAAATGGAGACAGAATGTAAGTACTGAATCAAACAAAACTGGGTTACAGCGCAGCACAGACAAACTGGCATGAACTAAAAAACAAAGTTTTAATCGAAGGTCCTGGAGCAGCAAATAGTTTCAGGCCAATTTAACCCCTATGTAATATTTTATAGGGGCTTTGTGAATCTGCACAATGCTACTGTGCCTTGTGCTGTAGTACAATAACGGGTGTACTGTTGTTTGTGTGCATCCTGACAGTTTGTAGAGTCCTGTGAAGATTATTTAGAGCATCTCTATCTGGACCACAATGACCACTTGGCCTCTGCTAACTGAGATGCTGTGGGGAACCCAACAGTATTAAATATTCAATCATGGGGTTTTCATAATTAAACTGGTAAAGCTGTTGTGAGTGTGAATGAGTTTTGGTGTTTATGAGTTTACGACGTGTGTACATTCTGGTTGACACTGGATCCCCTACAGGCTGAGTTTTGTAACAAGGTTAATTAGCAGATTTAAAGATGCGCATGTGAATAGGAATTACCTCTCCAGCACTCCATCTCTTGATTCCTATCAAGAGAACTACACTCCAGTGTTTCTCATACATTTATTTACTCGTGGCGCACCGCCACAGAATCAACAATGGCTCCCACAAATAGATTTTTCATGCTTCCCATTTAAATTAATATTTTACTGTTTAAAAACGGCTTAATTGTTGCAAGTGATCAGCGCGCCTCTTTCTCTCTCATGTTGTTTGCGCCTCTGTCTCACATAACAGTGAAAAAGTGGAGGTGTTTTCAAAGTCCGTTCCTCAGTATTAGGGCTGCACGATGTGAGGAAAAGTTGCGATGTGCGGTGACATTGTTTAATGTTGCGATGACAATGTGAGTTGCGATAAATATTTTATATTTTTTCATGTTTTAGGGGCCATTCAAATGTCGCGCCTAAAAACGCGTGGAAAACAATAAACACATAGGTTATTGTCACAAGATATGCACGCTGCGCTTGTGTCATTCTGAAAAGTTAAAATGTTTTTTAAAAGCCTGGAAAAACGAGCGCGTCGCAACGCGTGCGAGTCAAGACCGTGGCACTTCCAGAGCGAACATACTGCGCGCCTACATTTGAAAAAATGAACTTGAGCGCGCAATAGACGCAATATGTAAATCACCACTTCCACAGTACCTGTGTTTGCGGCGTCATCTCTCCTAAATCCAAAATAATTCCATGATATAGCTGAAGTGCTGTTCCTTTTCACCACAGGGTTCGTCTGACAACACTTTTTCTCACTCTTCTCCGCAATCGTTTTTGATAACAGGCACAGCGTCGCAACTGACACCTCACAAATCAATCTGAGTGTAGCTGACTTGGGGGATCCCCCTGATTGGCAAACCATCCGTGCGCCCCAAACTGCCTACTTCCATACTATATAGTATGCAAAGAGTACGATAAGTAGTGCTTTTCGCCTACTATATAGTATGGAAGTATGCGGTTTGGGACGCAGGGCATGTCTTCAGGAGTAAACGTAATAGGTCAAACGTTTATTACATGCGCTAACCGTTTTCCCTTCATTCATCGCGTCAAGGCTGTCTGTTGCGATGTGTTCATCGCGTGAGTTCATATCGCGATGACAATGAAAATTCGATGTATCGTTCAGCCCTACTCCATATACTTTTTTTTCGCGTAAACGTCAACAGTCACAGATGTTACTGACAGAGAAGACGGCTGATCGAGTTTAGCATGACTTGACGAAAGGTTAGCATTAGTGTTTCCCACACACCTGTTCTCTCCCTCTATATACTGTATGCCCCAAGTGTTAGTGTTTTGTAGTAACTATGTGTAGCAGTTACTGTGTATTCTCTCATATTTCTGAATTTGCACCGAAATGTCTCAGATTTAAAATAAAATAAATAAAACGTTAAGGATTTTAGCAACAGTTGGATTGAACATGAGGTGTTACAGGGTCATGTTTAATGTTACAGATAATCTTTGTTAATGTTAGTTAATATCAGATACAATTGTTCGTTCATTGTTCATTAACTAATGTTAACTGCTGCAACTTTTGATTTTGAAAATGTATTAGAAAATGCTGAAATTGGAGACGATAACTTGCGTCATCGTTTACTTTGGGGTTTGTACCTTTTGCATATCGTTAAAATGTACTAATACACACTTACACACCAATGTTATGTAAAAACGTAAATCGGACAATAGGTGCTCTTTAAATCCATATTAAATATAAAATCTATGGTAAATATTCCTGTAGCTCACAGGACACAATTTATGCTACCCACAGTAGCAGTACTAATTCCACAGTATTTGTACTAATATCTTCTCTCGTGTTCAACAGAATAAAGAAACTCATACAGGTTTAAAACAACATGAGGGTGTGAAAATAATGACAGAATTTTCATTTTTGGGTGAACTATCCCTTTAAGAGTGTAACCAGCTAACTTTTAAAGTGTATGTATGTGTTTGATGGCGGTGTGCCTGGCCTTATTTCTTGACAATTAAGATAATATCCTCAGAAAAGCCTTGATTACTAAGTGCCCTAACTACCCCTCCTATAAATTATGAAAACAATGGCATTAATTATGAATCACGCTATAGGCCTTAAACATTCACATCACACTCCAGTTCACAGCACACTCATTCAATCTTCTGTCACTAATGGGCACTTTCAGGGGAATACACGATGACACACATGCACACTGCACTCTTCTTTCAAGCCAAAACACAATAGAATCAAACAAATCTCCGATCAGCGCATCCCAAATTCATGACCCTCAGAAAGGGACGCACAAATATTTTATGGCTGTATAGATGAATACACATAAATCCATCACGACACATATCTACGAAAATGAAAAAGGAGGAAAAGAAAAGTGACAGAGAAGGATATGACAGAGACTTGGACAAACAGATGGATAGATAATGAATCATATTTTTGATATAAAACTGTAGATCAGAAATAAATGTATAAATGTTGTTTAAAATAAATAATAAATGAATGAAAGAAAAAGGCAGATAAAGAAAATAGTGGGGATGTGCAGAAAATTAAATGCATTACAAGCACATCTGTAGGGGCACAGGTAATCCTTTGCCTGCTTTAACCTTAATGGAAAATTTAATTAAAACTTGGGCACGAAGAGACAGCAGGCATACGTCTCACGCTTAAATGAGTGCTTCATACATTACACAGAGTAAAGTGACACTTTATCTCCTGATCCACCAGCTACTCAAACATCTGCTTCTCACTTTTGATTAAAACTTAAAGAACAACACAAGATGTGTCTGGTTTGCTGCCAAGGTCATATTGCCCACATATTGCATCTCCTTAATGTCTTCAGAGGTCTCTAAACTAAAATCTGTTCATCCAGATGCTTTTGTCACATTTTTCTGTCTCAAAGGAAAGAGGTTTAATCACCAAAAAAGTGCCGGATGCAGCTCAAAAAAACTTCTTAAAACAACCGAAAGAAGGTGTAAGTGAAACATGCCCACAGTAATACCACAAATCACAGTCTTTTTATACTAGACAACAATAAAAAAGCAAATTTAGATGAAGTCTCTAAAGATTTTCCTCCTGAAGAAAAACCCCAGTAATCTCCTTTATCTCATTTATAGTTCTGAATAATATATCAAACTATTCTCGGATTTGCCAAAATATCAAAGTCTGCATGAACAGAATTGAAGTGCATATCATAAAAAACCTCTGGCACGGAGTAAACTGAGCCACCCTATATGCCAGTGTTGTAGTCGAGTCCGACTCGAGACCAAGATCAGAGATCAAGTGTCGAGTCCAAGTCAAGATCGAGTCCACATCAAGCTTATTTAAACTTGACTCGGACTCGGCACTCGATCACTGGTCTTGACTTGTACTCGACTACAACACTGCTGTATGCTATTCACATTCATTTCATTCACTTTCAGTCAACAATTGCTGTTAATTGCTAATTTGTATCTAGTTTTCTCTCTCATAAAAACATGCAAAGCTAAATGAAGTGCAACATCTGAGCAATAACATAAGCAGTATAGACTTAAACACAGTACACGCATAAACAACCATCCATCAGGAAGAGAATTGGATTAAACAACACAATATCTTTTTTTTTCTTTTTAAACACCTATTGCTTCATCTCACATACAGTATATATACACATGCTGTCTTACCTGTCCTACTGCGTCCTGTGAGTCCCTCAGCCTTTGAGAAGATGTGAGCAGCAGAAAGGGAGTGATAAAAGAGGAAAACAGGAGGAAAATGACCACAAATACGATAACAAAGTGTCAAATAATGAGAAAGAAGAGAGAGGGAAAGTGGGAGAGGCTGATTAATGTGTGTGAAAGACAGATAGAGAACAGTAGAAAACAGTATCCCAGTGGGCAGTCCTTTCTGAAGATTAAGCATCTGAGAGGAGAGAGAGAGCGAGGTAGAGGACGAGAGACAGCGAGATGGGATTGTCTGTGTGTGGTGTGCAGACACTGCCAGCATCTCTCTCTCTCTCTCTCTCTCTCTCTCTCTCTCTCTCTCTCTCTGTCACTCAGCCAACACCCCCTTCCACCCACCCGTTTTCTATCTCATTTTCAAATAATGAATCGCCATTCAAAGCATATCAGACTGGCTCTAAAGAGTTTAACTCTCTGAACCATCATACATAAATTGTATCAGACTGCAAATAATTTTGCATTTCAATCTGAATTTGGACAGGTGGCATTTAAGTTTCCTTTCGCTTCATTGGCTCATTAGTCGTACTTACATTATTATCACCACAGCTTTAACTTAAGGTTTGGAACAATCTGTTGCCCATAACATTTTAGCACTATTTAGGGCACACTATCCAAACTGCACCCGAGCACAGGACGGGGAACATAAAGCAAGACGTCATTTGGTGAGAGGGCTGTGTTGGGTCCTAAATAAAGCCACAAACTTAACATTAGGATGGGCTTCAGTGTTGAGAGAGTGCTTTACTTTCTGTTTTCTTCAAAACAATTGCATCCTATTGACAAAAGCATGCTTGGGCACAGATCGATAAAAGTAAAAAAAAAACATGAAGTTAAACTGAAAAAGTGATATTACAGATTCCTGGGGTCGCAAATTCAAAATAAGTGTTCGGAGTGTCATGTGTGTTGCGTTTTTAAAATATATGTTTGTTGCAACATGTGAACCATGTGCATCACGTGTTTTGGCAAAATAAGTGCCTGCTGCACACGCGTCAAAACCGTTTATGATAAAAGAGACGCTCAAGTTCACAAAATACACGCAAGACTTAACACTAACAGTAAACTCTGATTACGCATGAGATTATGTGAGTATCTGGCAAACGCGAGTGTCTCTTTTATCATAAACCCTTTAGATGCATCTGTAGCAGGTACTTATTTTGACAAGAAGACATGTGATGCACATAGGAACTCTCGACCAGATGAACACATATTTTGAAATTACGAACCACACACATGACGGGATACATACATGTTGTGACGAACTTCGCATCGAGCGCCATCGAAAAAGAAGTCACCGGCCGCCACTGCTCATTTATAAACTGTGTGTAAGATCCTTACTAAAAGTCTATGTAAACACAAAAGCCAAAAACTATTAAGACTTTTAAAACAAAGCACTGTCTTCTTAATAAATCACTGATCACCTGCAAGTGTGCGTACATGAATCATCCTCAGATCCCACCCTGCAAGCCCATTCTCCCGTCAAGTTTTATTTTATTTTTTTCCAGGGAACATTTCCAGCCCCATTTTGTGCATATGCACGCTTTATAATTGAGACCCCTGGGCTCTTTTGATTTGGACTAAAAAGTAGCCACCTAGGAACTTGTTACAGACCTCTCAAAACACTTTAGCAGTTCCTACAGTGGCAGGACGTTTTGCACAGACATTTCTTTTGGAAAATGCACAAATCAAGCTATAAAACATTATATATTTTATTAAGTTTATTTAGATAAGTCTCTCACATCTGTCCTGTGACAGTACCTCCACCCTATCGCCTCACTCTCAGTTGTTAGGGAGGGGGGAGTACTCTGGGTTCAGGCTAAATTTCTGAGCTTGGAGCCTCTTCCCTCGGACAGCACACTAAATATGCTTTATTATCATATTTGATTACATGCAAACTCGTGAATCTGTAAAGTCTTAAAGATTAAAGATACTTTAGGGTGTTTTCAGACCTGGTTCGGTTCGCTTAGTCATATGTGAACACGGCAATCGCACTCGGTCAATCCTGACAAACAACTTTCAAGGGGCAATAAATAGGATTTACCCCCACCTAGTGGTGAAATTGTATTTTGCATTCAAACGAATAGTGCTCTCTAGCGCCTCGCTTTTCCAAATGCATGTTGCAACTACGGTAGCCGTTACGTACTCACTGATTTCGTTTAGCTGGTTACTGTGTTCTGAATAAAAACGCGTTGGTAGGCTAGTGCTTTTTGTCCTTCTTTGCTATTATAATTTATCAATACGGCGAAATGACATGGAAGCCTCCTTGGACTTACCCGGTCAATGTAAGTAAAGAGAAGAAATTATGAGCTTATAAAGAAATGTAAGATCACTGGCAGAGATCATTTGACACCAACGAGGACATATTTATGAATAAAGACATTGATTTTGATTAATAAAACACTTAAAATCCTACTTAGAGTCCCTTTAAATGGCAAATAAACAGATGCAATCTGACCAATTAAAGAGGGTTTAACTCATTCCCTGTCAGCATTTTTTGTGATTTTCACAAAATGCCTTCCAGAAAAATTTTCTTCTAAAAATATACAAACATACAAATATATCAAATGAAAGTACAGACCCTCTGCTTTCAAACAAACAACAAACAAACAAACAAAACGGGAAAAAACTTTTCATCCTATCTATATTTTTGTCTCTGCTTATAAACTCTTAAATATGGGTATTTTTCTTAAAAAAAATTTTTTTTTAAAAATAGCACAAAGCTGAAATAATTGCATTTTTGTTAAGGAATTTTGTTAGAGATCAGATTCAGAACAATTATCAAAACAGAGTTTAAAATAAGTAAATAATTTGTTGCTTCAGTTTTTTATAAATTGGGTAGTGGATAATTGTGGTATTACAGATTAACATAAAACCTCATCAGGAACACTTTTTTATGCAAATGTTTTCTCTTAAGTGACGAGATAAATCATCAATGGCGGGGAAAGAGTTAATCTCACGTGACTTGTATTATCAAAGTCTGGTCCATTTGGAAATATTGCGAACCGAACCCAAATGAAATTGCAACATTGTAGCCATTTAACCCCTGGTTTTGGAACAAAGCAATCAATCTACAGGTCTGAAAACAACCTTGGACATAATTTGGCTCCTCATGCACCAAACCTTCTGGAGTACTTATAAAACTTTTAAATAAGTCTCAAATCTATTTACAGTATGCATTCAAAAAGCTTCAAAATACAAGTGCCTCAAAGCTTTCACATTATCATGTTTAGGGTTCTTGAAAGACCTTCAGAATACTTTTGAACACATAAAAGGACGTTTGAAACTCTTAAAAGGTGCTTCAGAAACGGCACCTGAGGAACCTTAAACAGTGCCTTGAGAATCTTCAACTTTTACCAACAGGAGACTCACAAAAAGTTCAGTGGATATTTGAAAAGGATTTCCATACGTCTGACATCTCAAATTACCAACGAGTGGAGTAAAAATACAACTCTGGAGATATGAAAAGAATCCATGATATGCTGCTCATAATGGTCTGAATGGCTTTGAAAAGGACAGATGATCAGTGCACTGTGAAAAGCCCATATCAATGAGACAGAGAAGTCTGCATTCATTGAAAGAGATGCAAAGTACTCTCCAGGAATAGTTTATCCTTCATCTGCAGTTGCACTAACACGCACGCACACACACAGACACACTCACACACACACACACACACGTAGGGACCCACACGTACATACACCACATGGCAATGGCAGGGGAGGACAGGGAAGAGGCAGATTTCTGAAGAACTAATACGATCAAATGTTTTATAAAGCATTCCTGTCTCGTGTCTAATTCCGGACCTATATCTGTCTGTTTGGTGTCAGACGTCTATTAATCTAATTCAAAATTCTTGGATATATATGCTTAGATAATGTTGATAAGGTATATCTATGAACTATCTATGAACCCCTAGCGTTGATCTCATCAAACTAGAAAATACTAAATCTTGATTCATTTTATGTTTAATCCACTGATCTGTATAAATGACTGGATTGCGCATAGAATGCTTAACGTAGCAGCGAGAAGTGAATCCACGGCAGAGATCATGCAGAGGGCGTCATTGACTTTAAAGCAACACTATGTAGTTTTTTTACCTTTAAATAATGTCTCTAAAATTATTTCAGTGATAGAACAACTTTTAACTGGACAAAATGTACTGTTGCTGCAACCTGAGCAGCCTCCTAGCTGCTACAAGCACACTCTGAAAGTGGTGGTGGAGGGTAGGAAACACAGCCCCGCCCCTCCCCCTGCCTGCAGAAGAGTGTCTGATACCAGGCACTGTTGCACTTTTCAACCACATGGGGGAGCTGTAAGTCATTTTTACATGGAAACTACATAGTGTTGCTTTAATGTAAAGCTGCTTTGAAACAATTACCAATTGTGAAAAGCGCTATATAAATTTAAACAAAATAAAAAAAGAAAGAAAAAGAAGACAGACTTACATTCAAAATCATGATCTAAATTCACCTGGTTTACAACGTATCAGCCACACAAGATTAATATTTAGGATATGTGTACCAGTGGCGGCCGGCGACTTCTTTTTTCGAAGGAGCTCGATGCGTAGTTTGTCACAATGTATGTAGCCGTCATGTGTGTGGTTCTTTTTTCAAAATATGTGTTCGGTGCATCGAGAGAGAGATCCTGTGTGCATCACGTGTCTTATCAAAATAAGTGCCTGCTGCTGCAGATGCGTCTAAAGGGTTTATGATAAAAGAGACGCTTGTGTTTGCCAGATACTCACATAATCTCAGAGTTTACTGTAAAGTTTTGTGAACGTGAGCGTCTCTTTTATCATAAACGGTTTTGACGCGTGTGCAGCAGGCACTTATTTTGACAAATTAACACGTGATGCTCATGGTTCATATGACACAACAAACATATATTTTGAAAACACAAGCAACACACGTCACTCCGAAAACTTATTTTGAATTTGCGCCCCTCGGATTTGCAGTCACGAGCCGCCAGTGATGTGTACGTAAATAAATTGTTACTTCTGACAATTTTTATAGCGCCATCGAAATTCTTTTTTACATTGCTGTATCAAATGTTAGTTTACCCACAGTTTAAAACGTTATCCTAACGTTTCAAAATACATGCCACTAACATTGTTAACAAATCTTACTGTATGAACAAAAACAATACTGTATAACATAACATAATTTCAAAACTGGTAAAGTAGTGTTTTATCATTAAAATCTGATAACCTCCTATTAATTTAATAGAATGTTTGGGCATACCAATATGGCAGCGCTGTGGCTTCACATTTGTGACGTCATGCGCAATCCAGTCATTTATATAAATCAGTGGTTTACCACAGTCACATATGGTTTATGCATATCTGCATGGAGATTATTAGGGCTGTGCGATACTGAAGAAAAAAGGAATATGGGGTAGCATGCTAAATTCATAACGTGCGATATTCTATGCTGTATACGGTATTTCTTTTTCTAAAATCTATTTAAATAGTATTATTTTTTTTTTTTATTCATCCATGTGCCAGACTATAATATCCACATCGACCTAAGACTTTGACCATAAGTAACTACTTTTTAAAGTATTCAATTTAATTTGCTAATTTATTGCAAACCACTGCGTTAAAAGTGCAGTGTGTAATTTTTTGAAAACAGAAATGCAAAATAATATACAAAATTATATTATCAGCGGTGTATAAAGACCATTCATAATGAATCGTTATGTGTTTATTACAGTACCTTGGGATGAGAAGTTTTATCTACATACACAAAGGGACCCCTTACATGGAAGTCGCCATTTTGTTCCGCCATGTTTCTAGCCCTTAACAGACAAACTTTTTTTACTAAGTTGTCTTCGACGATGACATGTTTGTCCAGTGGCGGCTACCGTAGCTTCTCTATGTGTTTCAAAAGCGGGGGGTAAGCAGTGGACTGAGGCGTTGGTTGCAATTCGCAACTTCACCACTAGATACAGCTAAAATTTACACACTGCACCTTTAAGCTGTGTTCAGACTCGCATCAACTAGCAGTAGCAGAGCGACGCAATCTTATTGATTTCAATGGAAGCTTGGCGACTTCCGGTGAAAAGAGCGACAGTGAAAGTTGGCGACTGGATAGGGCATGTCCAGTCGCACAACAAAGTTGAGAAATATTTAACTTTATGCAAATGATGAGCGACTTTCGGGAGCAACTACCAATAAGAACGAAGCAGTGGAGTTCACATCATCCGTTTCTTGTCAGTTACTGGAGTGGAAGTAACTCATTTATGACAACCAGATTTATGAACGACAAAGTCGCTTATAATGTGAATGTACCTTTATGCACTTTCGACAATTTCAGAATACTGCGCAGCCACAGAGGTTATTGTGCATGTGCAGAACAGAGCTACCTCTATATGTCAATAAAATCTTGACAAAGTCTCTACAAGCATGGGACAATGAATACATAAACTATAAGGGTTCAGAAGTGTAAAGCTCATACAATGACAAAAATAATGTGACTATTTGTCTGTGGTTTGATAATGTTTCAAATGTGATATTGACCTCACTCAATATCTGTGATGACCTTGAGATGAATAGTGACGAGTCTGTTTATTCACAGCATCTTTTAATTTGAAACCGCCACAGGGCTGCTGGTGTTTATAGTTTTTGCCGAACTATGAATGCTAATTAGACATGAATACATTTCTCTTTCAGAACTTTAGATAGACCTTTGTGCATCAGAGTGTATCCATGACAACGACATCAGGGAGGTGATGAATTCAGACTAAAGGGCAGAGCCCGTAGGCCAAAAAAATGAGAAGGTATAAATGAGGGATGCAAAATTCAATAGGAGGTTTTTTGTTTCCAAGATTATAGCTTAGAAACCACAGCAGAAAGATTAGATACAGCTGCTCTTTATTCAATGCACAAACACTGCCTGACTCACTCTGAAATAGCTTATTAAATCCTCTTTTTCCTGTTTATTAGTTTACTGTTTTTTTATGGACTACAAGAAGTGCAATACTGCAAATATTACCTTACGATATGTACAATTAACAAGGCCATAACTGGGCTCTCATTGAATATTATTAGGTTTTTATCTGCATTTATCTATGAGAAAGCTGCATCTGAACTACTGGACGTTGTAAATGGAAGGGTAGTTATGGTTATGAAAAAGTATTTATAATATATAAAACACCACATTAACTTAGCATGCATAATATAATGAAGTGATGTTTACACATTTCAATATTATATGTACATAAAATCTTAAATAAGTACTACAATACTTTTTGTTTAACAAGAAAAAATAAGTTACAAGTGAGAGTTAAAATCAAATAATTAGCGCAATAATACGATAGCAAGCTGCAGCATATTTCGAGTTAGATTTAATTGGTGAACTTTACCTTCGGTTCGGATCCTGTCATTCAAAGCATCAGACCGCTCAACACACTTCTCGTTAATTCCAGTGTGAGTTAAAATTGTAATAGGTGACTTCTAAACTTTGTAATGTATTCATTTACATACACAAGTCTGGACGATTTTGTAAAACTAAGGATGATCAAGTCCAAACGCGTTGCCCGGTTTCACTTCTTTCGGCTCTGGAAATATTTGACAGCAAAATATCGCGAGAGCGTGTGTTTTTAAATCGTTCTCGCGGTACCTTGATGTCATCTGGCGATCGTTCTGCGCAGTCGAACACACCCACATACTTGAACTGATTTTATATCAGATTAATGCATTTTTGTCCCTTAACTCTACCTCTCTAAACACCACAGAAAGGTGTGCGTGAAATTATATTAAAAGCAAACATAATTTGGTTGATTTATGAGCCTTTTTTATCTAGCAAGGCGCAGTAATGTCCTCACAAGGTTCTTCTCATGATGGGTCAATGAAGACATTTGGCCATTATCTAAACTTTTACATTCAGCACGATCTCAAAGTTCGCAATATTTGTTTTTGTTGTATTTTGTACTGCCCATTACATTTTCATTTTGGGAGGTACTAAAAACTGACAATGAGTAACTCGGCTAATGATTCGATTAACATGTATGATTATCATGATATTTATACAACAGCGCTCTCATGAGGTAGATATGCGATATGATATATTTTTTAAACTTGAATTGGTTAATGACCCAACTTAAGAATACTGTTAGTGCTACAAATTTAACAACATACATTTAAATTCAAGCACTTTATTAGACCATAAGTCGGCTATGTTTATACAAGTAAGATTATATGGTTGTCCGGCATCAATGCCTTATAAGTCTCTGTTTGATAGAAGTGCGCAAAAATGTGCTGACGTCAGAGGAAGGGTGTAGACGCTTTACAGTCTAGCCCGTTTCTATGGTCTAGCCTGTCCACTCTAGACACTGTTGTAGCACATTACGACGAGAGCAAAAATTTAAAGTTTTTTTGTGATTGTAACTATTTTTACACAACATCTTACTACATAATGCAAAGAACATTCTGTAAAAATATAACCTTGATATCTTGTAAGGCCATGTCAACGATTGAAATCAATGTAAAAATAATCCATGCTCTTTCATGCTCTTAGACTCAACTAGATTATGAGACTATATATTATACTTCATTGCATTGTATTGTATAATATGCATCATATTATGTTATATATTGCATAAAATACGCCTAGCAGTACGTACGGCACCCAAAACCCGGAAGTTTGAGCTGAGCGGCAACACCTCCGATTTTCAGAGGAACATCTTTGGCTGTAAAAGAAGAGGAAAAAAGTGAAAAGCAAGCAACAGATACGAGGGGCGTTATAGTTTTTGTGTGATTAAACCCTGAGTTTATCTCTGGATAAGTCGTGTTGAAGGGGATGCTGGGTGTCTCAGAGATGACGGGCAGGTAAATACAATAAATATGACTGCTGTTTATATTTTTTATTTTACACAGAGATGCATGAAGAACACATCGCCACTTTATTGCATTATCTTTTTCTTATAGTTTTATTCTTGTTTACGTCTCGCATCTCCGTTTACTTCGGTAACATCGCTATTGTTGATTGTTTTTTACTGTGAGCGTTAATATTAAAGATAATGGATTGTGAGATAACGGTGAATGCTAAGCTAACTAACGTTAGCCTCCCTAGTGGAGTTTTCCTGACACGCACGCACACGCGCAGTGTTTAGATAAACCCAGTCATACTGTAATTAACTGGCTGCATAATAAAGAAGAATGAAATGTGGGGTAAAGTATCTGAATAAGAAGATAAATGTTTAAGTCTGTACACAAGACGGTGCAGATAAGTATGATATTTAATAAATTACATTACCCTATGTAAAACTTAATTTCAATGAAATATATCTGTGAAATTTATGACGGATAGGTCTCGTTTTTAAATTGTCAAATTTATTACGAATTAAATTAATAAAATTGTAAGATGTTTTGTTTGTTGGGAAAACATATGAGTTCAGTTTTCCCAAACATTCCTGAGATTGTTGCTTACTGTCAGATCTCCCAAAGGAGACGCATACAATCTACTTCCTGTCCTGAGATCAGATAAAGTTCTCCACTATACTTTGAACTGGAAATTAAGTTAAAAATGATTGTTCAGAGATGATCTCTATCAGTATTTTACTTTAACGCGCCAATGTTAGACACCAATCCCAGCCCTGTATCTCAGTGTTACATGTAAAGGATGTATTTATAGTAAAATAAAATATGTAAGGAGTTATAAATGCATACTTTGGTTTGCGGACAGAAACAATCTTTACCCACAAACACACAAATGGTTAAACATCTCTGACTTTCTCACACAGCGGTGTCAGGTCTAGTGTTGTTCTTGCACACGATAAGTCCTGGGACATAGTTTTCTTAAAGTGATAGTTCACCATTTAATGATGATGTATGAATTTCTTATATACAAAGGGAACTGTGCCCAGTTTGACTTTTGGGTGAATCAACAGTGTAAGAGCCTTTATCTCTTAAAAACATACATATGATCTATTTTTGGAGCTGCTCTGTGTTGGTAGATCCGCTTTGGTTTCCCATATTAGGGAACATGGCCTTATAAACACCAGTCTGTTTTAGCACCCAGGCAACGGTGTGTGAGAAGATCCACCCTCCTTATAGCCACATCACTTGTGATGTCAGAGGATAAATGTCTGTCTGGGGAACCGTGAGTGGTTAATTTTGAATGATCATGTCTGGTTTCAAGGCAACGGCAGGCTATTTATGTTGATGTGATGTAAAAACTTAGTTTCAGTATTGTACAGTCATTGTGAGTCACATGGAGTTTTTAGGTAGAGAAATGGGCGCACCAACTTCATCACTGTTAAAATCACTCTGTTTGTTAGCACTATTAAAGAGGACATTTCATGAAAATCATGTTTTAGTGCTATAATTGGGTCCCCAGTTCTTCTATCAACCTAGAAAATGTGTAAAAGATCAACCCAGTAACTTAGTTTTGGTAAACCATTTTCTGCAAGCATGTGAAAAATAGGTAATTGAAATTTGGCTCCCCTTGTGATGTCAGAAGGGGATAATACCGCCCCTTTATCTGCATTATCTAACCACGGCACTGCCACTTAGTGCAGAAATCAACTAATTTGCATTTAAAAGGTCACACCTACAAAGGGGCAATTTCAACATGCTATAATAAATTATCTAAATGATATTTTGAGCTTAAACTTCACATACGTACTCTGGGGACATCAAAGATTTATTTTCACAAGACTTTTTAAAATTGTCAATGTCCCCTTTAAATTAAGTGTGTTAAACCCATTTTACTTCTGTTATGTGTCTCATTTTTGTGTAAAATATTTGGATAATAAGACACATGTACCATTTATTATGATATAATGCATAATAATCCATGCATAAGAAAGTAAAATAGGGTCTACTTTGATTTCATGTTTAAAAAACTGTTAAAATATCCCCTGACAAAAGATCAGATATGTGGAGTCTTGCTTTAATCCTTGGTTTTGTTTGTAGTGTAGATACTTTAATGCCATTAAAGCTGACCCATGGTTTTGTGTTTAGGTAATGGCCGACATAAAGCAATGTTGATCGATTTGGATTTGAAGATTTACAGATCATAAGCTTACAGACACCACTGATCCAGTTATCCTGTATTTGATCTTTTCCTAATAGCAACATGGCTAATGCCCTGGCAAACGCCTCGTGCGAGCGGTGCAAAAGTGGCTTTGCTCCGGCGGAGAAGATTGTTAACAGCAACGGTGAGCTGTATCACGAGCAGTGCTTCGTCTGTGCCCAGTGTTTCCAGCAGTTTCCAGATGGACTCTTTTATGAGGTACTTTTATCGAAACATGTCAAAAATTATCATTACCGCAACATGATATTACATTAAATATGCATTTACAAACTCATGTTTTGGTAATGAGAACTAAAAAATTGTCTAGGTACTATGACAAACAAAATTTCAACTTTTATCTGGAGAGAAAAAAATAAAAACTGCTTACCTGGTAGCCATCTTGAGTGTCACAGTCAATAATGTCCCTTCCAACAATTTTCTTGAAAATGTTAGTTCCTTGAGGGCTTAAACAATGATTGAAAATTGTTGCGGAGGATAAAAAATTGGTCTTGGACACATTTATATTCTTTATTATTATTATTATTATTATGATATTCCTTTGATTTTCCATGTCAAAGAACCCAAATCCAGTCATGGACACGTTGCGGTAATTAAAATTTTCCCCTTAAATATGGAAAAACAACAAAATTGGTTTGAATGATGTCATTTGAAATCATGTGCAAAATAGTACATGAAGAGATGTTAGTAACTGTATAGATAGATAGTTTAGCATCTACCAGAAGTACCCTGATGTACTATGGTAAGCTAATATTAATGATTTATAAATTCAGATACGATTTAATGTTTGACTTTATTTGACTTAAACCCCGCTTGAGAAAAAATCATCTGTCAAATGCATAAAAAAAATGTAAAAATAAAATATAAACTGTACATAATTTTCAATTTTACGTTTCAAACAGAGATGGCGATAGAGAGGTAAAATTCATGAAATGCAGCTTTAATATGCTTTTTATGTACATAAAGTGTTCATTTGACTCTTATTACAGCTGATGTCGTGCTTTTTTGTTGATATGTTTATTTTTCTGTATTTTTATAGTTCGAGGGAAGAAAATACTGTGAACATGATTTCCAGATGTTGTTCGCTCCATGTTGCCACCAATGTGGTAAGAATCGACTCACAGAAGCGCCCACACAAACACAGGTGATGCAATTCACTGACTGTGTTAATTGTAAATTTCATTCCCACAGGAGAGTTTATAATTGGGCGTGTGATTAAAGCCATGAATAACAGCTGGCATCCCGACTGCTTCTGCTGTGATATCTGCCAGGCCGTGCTCGCTGACGTCGGATTCGTCAAGAACGCCGGCCGGTGAGTTTGTAGCCAATTAAAAGTCTCTCTAGTGGTGAGACCACAGACAACAAGTCTTAAGATCTAGGATCATCCTACCTAAAATTGACTGTGTTTATCAGCCACCTGTGCCGCCCGTGTCATAACCGTGAGAAGGCTCGCGGTCTCGGGAAGTACGTCTGTCAGAAGTGTCACGCCATCATCGAGGAGCAGCCTCTCATTTTCAAAAACGACCCGTACCATCCCGACCACTTTAACTGCAGCAACTGCGGGTCAGTACAGCGGCGTGCATTTTCACTATCTGCTAGGTCTGTTTACAGAAACCGATATGAATTTGTGGTTTCGTGTGTTTACAGTAAGGAGCTGACCGCTGATGCTCGTGAGCTAAAAGGTGAACTCTACTGCCTCCCCTGCCACGATAAGATGGGTGTGCCGATCTGCGGAGCCTGCAGGCGTCCAATCGAAGGCCGTGTGGTTAATGCCATGGGAAAGCAATGGCATGTTGAGGTGTGTGTGTAAGACAGTGTGTTCATTTTCTCTTTCTAATTTCATTTCTTAATGAGACATTTGGTTCGAACAAGCTTTACAGAACAAGAAAAAGAGAAAAGCTTAATTTGATAGTGATTATAACTGACTGCGTAGAGGTTTCACAGCACACTTATTATGCTGCTGCGATCTCTTTAGTTACCGTTGCTCTACTGTGACCCAAATCAATACCTTAACAAATTAATGTAAAGTTATTAACATTTTAATTTACCTTGGAGCAATTGTAGGTGTCTGTACCGATACTGTTATACATGGTCATATGGGAATGAGATTTGATGTGTAGTTTAATCCTGAGAACCCACAGCACATTTAGATGTCTGTCTTATTTAACACCCCTGATTTATATCATTAGCTCATTATTAGACCGATCCATGATCCATCCTTATACAAATCTATTGAGATTATTTGTGATTTTCCAAACCTTTGTATACCCAAAGCTGTACACGACCTATTTCTTTAAATGTGTGAGAATGTCCCTTCTTATCTGAATCATGTTCTTATATTTGTCATACTTCAATTCACTGCTCTCCTGTATATATTGACCTAAATTCTGTATGTGTATGTATTTTTGCAGCATTTTGTCTGTGCTAAGTGTGAAAAACCCTTTCTGGGACACCGTCATTATGAGAGGAAAGGTCTGGCTTACTGCGAGACTCACTACAATCAGGTAAGAGATGCAAAACTCAATTATGGTATAAAATAACTTCTATTCAAATATGCGAAGACGGACACTTTTAGCTGCACAAGCTTCATTTCATATTTTGTCCAAAATGTCACATACACCGCAATTCAAAATTAGAGCTGGGTATTGCAACTAATTTGGCGATCAGATTAAGATGTTTTTATATGTTTTTTATATATATCAATATTTCATTAAAATTATTACTTTTGCAGACATAGAATTTATTTTGTGTGCTGTCACTTTAAGTCCTACAGTACATGTAATGCACTGATCCAGTATACTGTTACCCATGGGATTTTATTTTTAATTTGTTCACATTCACACATCACACTGCGATTACAAGGATTTCTTTAACCTCATAAGAACCGAGCTGTGGTTTGTCTTTTATTCAGATTTCTTCCAGCTATTTTGGAGTTAGGAAGAACCAATGAATATAATAACCAAATATTTATCTTTATACATGAAGCAGTGTAATTGTCCACGTTTGTGTACAACAGGTTCCAGTTACAGAATTAAAGGGGACAGAGAATAAAAAACCATTTTTACCTTGTCTTTGTTGAATAATGGTAGTCTACCCACATTCACAAACATACAAAAAGTGCCAAACATGCTAAACATCTCAGTCTCATAAAAATTCCTCTTTTAGAAATGTCAGCCAGAAAGCGGCCCAATCTGAAAAACTGATGCTTATGACATCACAGGCATCTCACTGCCCCTCCACTTTAAAATAATTGGCTACATTTTTTGAGTGGCAGCAAAGTCAGCCAATCAGTAATGAGATTGCAAGTTAAGCCAGCAGGGGGAGCCAAATAGGTGCAAAACCACTTGTTTAAAATCCCCAACCCTAATAGTGCTATCTGAGAGAGGTTTTTAGGAAGCTTCTAATGCATTACAGACCCAAACAAAAAAATTTTGTCTACATGTCACATCACAGAACAAGAATAAATACCCCGTTCAATCATTCTATGTCACCTTTAAGTATTATGGTGCAAACAACAACAACAAAAATGTTTTGGGAGGCTAAATATGTCTGTTCAAACCTGGACACAAAACTTTTCAAACATTGAGATGTGTTTTGCATCTTGCTTGAATATTTAAATTGCATAAATGATACACATAAAAATGATAAATATCTGTAATTAAGAATCAATTTATGGATTTCCCAAAATCAATATAGTTTTGTCAGTATAGTAAAATCAGGTGAATGTATTTTTTTTTACCAGTCCTATTCAAAATGCAACTTAAGTGTGCATTGCATTCTTGATGATGACACACATTTATGTTAGGCTAGCATTAGGGGTTTTACTATTAATCGTGCAAATGCGCGTTTTCTCAAAAAATGAATTACTGAGAAATCCCGGCACATCCGAATGCCAGGGGGTGCTCTCATGCAGAAACTCCCTTTGTGCCACAGAAGAAGTAGCATTACAAACGCTATTCCAGGAAATGTCTTTAGGAATATTTATATCGCTGTTCTTCAAATTGTTTCAGGTATTTTCATGCTAATAAAGAATATTTTGAATGAGTTTGTTTTACGAGTGTTGCCTTTTTAAATGCACGTTATAAACAACTCCGACTCGTAATGATTTTAGATTGTTAAGGACTTCCTATTGACCAAATGCCGTAGTACACGCACAAGCTGTGCATGAAATTGTGTGATTCAGAATCTATTTCAGACATGCATTTTTAATGCGATGTAATCGTTACATCCCTAACTAGCATACAATGTGCTTTATTTGCTGAAGCAGTTTTTACTTTTTGTTGTTACTGTCATTAGTTAGTTTTCTAATAATAAGTGAGTTACAATCAACATTTATAGTTAACTAGATTTAACAATACAATAATAATTTCTGGTTTAATGGCACAAACAATTTAAAGGTAACTCTAATTAGCATATTTGCGTTTAGCCTAAAATGTTGCCATATTTATTGCCACAACTTTATGGAAAAAAAACACTTTGATTCTAATGTATAACTTAACTGTTTGTCTTTTGCCAGCTTTTTGGTGATGTTTGTTACCATTGCAACCGCGTGATCGAAGGAGACGGTAAATACTGTTCAGATTGCTTCTTTAATGTTTAAGTTAAATGTCTATAGGTCTGAATTTAAAGATGATGTTTGTTGGTTTTCTCTCAGTGGTATCGGCTCTGAATAAGGCTTGGTGCGTGAACTGTTTCTCCTGCGCAACATGCAACACCAAACTCACCCTCAAGTAAGTGATCTTACACAAACTGTATTCATCTATTAAAGTGGTTCTCAACCTATGTGTTTTAACCCTATATGGGGTGAAAGATTTCTATAAAATGAATCTTATGGATGATAAGTATTCAGAGAAATGTAAACCTAAAGTGTATCACTTTGTTCTGTCACGTATTTGGGGTGCAAGAGTTTTGGAGCCTAAAAAAATAGTACTGCAGACTAAAAAGATTAAGGACCTGTGCGCTATCACCAATTTCCTCTTTCCTTTCTTTGTTATTGACTCTTCTGTGTCTCTGTAAATTTGTCTTTGTCTGTGCAGAAGTGCCTTTAAATTGGGTCTTTCAGCTTTTGTGTTGTGATGTTCTTCTTTGGACC